>NW_018397254.1:8031268-8164202 GCF_002168275.2 Theobroma umbraticum | reverse complement strand
TGAACTGGAGCCAGAGGAGCACCCATGACCCCTAGCAACAGCCTTAGATCAGACCTTTTGTAACTCATCGAAGCCACGGATGGAGTCCTCGATAACTGTCCTTTAACCCATTGTCCCAGCCCCGACCCGACCCGTTTTGAATCCCCAATTTCTCCCCCGTCCGGATCGGGCCCTTCCATGAGTGGCGCTAAAGCCTCTCCGACTGGCCTTAGACTCCCGGATCTCACGATCAATGGCTCCGGTTGCGCCACGTAAGCGCCTCCGTAGTTGTTGTGGTTGCTCTTCTTTCTGCGTAACAGACTGGCCATGGGTGAACGTGCTCTTGCAGGGCTGTTGGGCCGAGAGCGGGAAGGGGAAAGCCCACGAACCACTTCTTCTTTGAGAGCTGAGAAGAAACCTTGCTTTTTCTCCATTTCTATTCGGGTTTTTCCTCTTCTTTAAAAAAGAAAAAAAAGTTTCCTTTGTTGTTATGGCGATGAAGAAAGAAACAGAGGAGATAAGGGTGGGATTAAAGGGAAGTTTTAAAGAGGATAAACAGAACGGTGAAGTCCCTTCATGGTGAGAGTGGGAACTGGAGAGCAAAGCAGTAGTGAGAAACTAGCGTTTCGTTTTTGTTTTCCCCCCTTCAGAGAGAGAACAGAGCAAACGTTGCAACTGGGAGAGTGCTACTTTTCAGAGAGAGCAAAATACAGTCTCGTTGCTCTCCTATTTTTATAATCCTATGATTTTAGAGAGAGAAAAGCAAGGAGTGCCCAAAAAGGCCAATTAAATAAATAAAGAAACTGAGAAAGAATGTGACTTCGCTGTGAGAGCGAGAGTTTTCACCTCCCCTTGTCAAAGAATGTTAGTACTAAGTATTTACACTTGAGAAAAATTGCCATTTCAGATACTCTTTTAATTCTTATAATAATAATAATATAAAAGATAAGTACTACCATTTTAATCTTATTGTATCAATTGTTAATTGCTTCGTCCTCACTCCTCACATGGCATACGGACTATATACCACATTTATTTTTTTTGTTTTGGAATTTCTCGTAGAGATCAAGTAATGTCATGTCATTCACCCTCTTGGATTTCAAATTGTTGCTGTACGTTTAAGATTTTCTGTCTAACAAAAATGGTCTTGTCACGACGGTTGATTATCTACCAAACCCCTAGCAAGAAAAATGGTTGGCTAAACACAAGGGACATTGGAATTAAACTAGACTTATGCGAATTTAAAGCATACATGTTACTTTAGTCAAACACACAATTCTTTTCATTTATTTCTCCCATTCAATTTTGACTGTATTATTTAAACTTTTGAAATGTCCGGATGACTGGATCTAGCGTAACCTTCCGTCCGCCCCTCTCAAAACTGACGACACCTGATAATTAACATCTTACCTTTTAAGATGTCATAAATTTAAGTACTATCTAATTAATCTTTATTAAAATGATATGTTTTTCACCCCGCCACGACAGGGTGGGGATCGAAAACTTCGGCATGGCACTGGAAGCAGCATATTTTCGGCAGAAAAAGAAGCGGAATCAAGTGAAGTACATCCCCTAACGTAATCGCTCAACTAGTGGCTGCTTAGTCACGTGAGGCTGTTCCCGTAATTCCAGGATGCACAAATCTGAACGTGGGAGCCAATGGAGAAAACGCATGGTGAACACGTGGCATCATAAGGCAGAGAGTATATGAAGAGAGACTCGAGGAGATTGTGATAACAGGATATTCCATGTGTGTTAAGTTTTACTGTCGTGTTAATCGGTTTTAGTTACAGCCCATCTAGTATCTACCAACAAGAATAAGTCGTTTCTATCCTCGACCGAACATCGAGAAACAAGGTCCGCTTATACATTTTAACCGCATTATATTTTAATATTTATCATCATATTATTAAAATTAATATATTGATAATTAATTCCTAATCCATGTTTCGAATCTAATAAAAAATAATTATCTTTAATTAAAATATAATATATTTAAATTAAATAAGTATGATTTTATTTTTACTATGAACTATTATCTCGTCTTTTTCTTGTTACTTGTAATTATCATTTTTTGTATACTGCTTATGATATATGTTATACTTTTTTATGATTAAAATAATGAAAAATAACAACAAAAACCCATATTTTCCAAGTCCCAATTACTTCTGTATAAAGGCGAAAAGGAAAAGACAAAGCACATCAATATTCCATCTTTAGTGCACTCATCAAGAGCAGGGCATATGTGCTATTTATTCCACCCTATCTAAATTAAAACTTTCCCTGTTTTTTATTCGACTCCCTGTATTTATATCCAAGCAAGAATTCACCAATTTAGGAAACATTCGACCATCAATTCCGCTACCATATATAAAAATACTATTGCCAAATAAACATGTTAATGCTTCCTTTTTTTTTCACTACTTATTGTGTTGTTGATATGGATGTTGAATAAGAGAATTTTTTGTACTTGTGATTTGTCAATTGAAGAGGATAATGAACCATGTGAAAGGCTAAAAAGCTGAGGGCCCTTGGGGACGCGTTTTTTAACTTTATTTTAATTTTTAGTGCGTACAGCTAACAGATCCTCCCACTACTTAGAAGAATCAAAAACAAAACCATAATTTCCTTTCAGGTTTTTTTTTTTTCCTCTCGTGGAAAGTCAGTCTTCGCAACTCCTTAAGTCATCATTTCTCAATCAATCAAACCAAAGCATACATAAAAAGATATTTGCAAATTAAATTCTCTATCATATAAACTAAATTATTATTCAAAACTCACGTTTTATACCAATTCCATTAAAATTAAATAAAATATTGGTAATTGTAATTTTCTCATGGCATTTGCTAAAAAAGAAAGATTTAAATCCAATTTTTTGAAAAAAAAATTAAGCTTATTGAGACAAATGTTCATATGGGAAAAAAAAAAAGAAAAGATATTTTGCCCCCAAAATAGAAAACATTAAATGGGCAAAGCTAGTGGGGAAAGCTGAAAAGGGACAACCAGAAAGAAGTAACATGCAAATGCCCAATAAAACGTCTACAGTCAGGTGGGAGCAGATACTGCTGCCATACTCTCCTCACGCCTATACGACACTTTGCTTTTGCCGTTATTGTGGTTGTGTGGTGTGCTTGTTCGTTTAAACACAGTACATCTTTTATGTCTGTCCATTACTCTATAAACCTTATCTGATATTTATTCTATGGTATTGACAAACAAAATATTTAATTAATTTAATTTTGCAAACAAGCATTCCCTTTTGATTCATTCCTCACTGTTAACCCAAGCATTTTTTCAACGATATGATTGATATATTACTGCCCAAAATGCAAGAAAGGGGATGCACCTTATTAATGCTTTGATTCAGACACATTATTCGCCAAGCTTGCGAAAGCCAGATGCCAACTCGATAAGAAACCATGGAAATAATAGAATTGGGTATAAGAGAAAGATTATAATGAAAACACACTCATATGGAGAATATATCTTAGGAGTTGTACCCTCAACTTAAGGTTGGATGCTTTAATTCACTACCATCGGTCCAAAATGATGCCAAAGTGGTCAATGAAAGATAAAACCTTCGGCCGTAGTCAAGATGGGGACTTGGGGAAGAGACAGAGTAGACGACAACCAAAAATGGCTTGGATATGAACTTTTATTTCATGAACTGTTTCTCTTATTTTGCATTAGGGGACAGATTCTTAATTATTCTATTTATATCCCAATTGTCTAACCTTTTCCCGTGCTTCTCCTAATGAATTTAATCTCTATATTTTCATTAACATGTCTTATTATATTTTCAAAGGTCATTTTGGGGTTTTATGTACTTTCGTTAATTGAGGTTCTGACCAATCCCATTGTATATTACCAATCATATATGTAGATTATTTTGTTAATTAACCCAGAATTTAGTCTCTAAATGGCAGACAGATCTTCGCAGCCCTAAATGCAAATAATGCACTTGATGAATTAATGTAATGGGCCGTCTTTTTTTTTTTTTGGCAATAGAATTAAAGAATGAAGACAAACAAACGGCTTGTCCTCGTATGCTGTTTCGTCAAACACACATTGTTACATCTCATATCTCAATATCTCCATGATGAGATTGTGTTTTATATACGTGTTGGCTTGATCACGTGTGACCCCAAAGACTATATATTCTTGCTTACTAATTGCTCTCAAAGTATTAATGTTTGCGTTCCTTCATTATTGTCTTCATGAGTCCCATCATCCATGCAAAAATATCTTAGTCCCCTCCCCCGTGCTATCAACCTCCTAACCACCCTCCGTTTTCAATGTTGCCATCATGTCATTCAAAATTTTCATGAACAACTCTCGATATGTCAATTGTTTAATTTCTACCGTAGGATATAAATATTAAAATTTTATATTATAATTTTTAATGAAAGGAACAGTAAGTAAAGGAATATTCAATAATATCAGCTCATTTAAGGAAGATTAGAGTATCTTATAAAAAGATTTAAGATAAATAACCCGAGTAGTAATTTTGAAATATTCGTTATTCAAATTTGATTATAAATAATAAAATTTTAAATATTTATATTATTTTTAATACATGTGTTATTTATAATTTCATAATTTTTTAAAATATAAAATTTAATTTGAATTTACTAGTTTAATTTTAACTAATAAAATGATCAAATTTTTTTATTATTTAAATCAGATCGAGTTAAGTTTTTAACAACTGCCGCATCATATTTAACTAAATAAATATGTTCAAGTTTTAATTGAAAATTCATAACGCATTGTTAATTGGATTTGATTAAATTATGGGCGTTAAACTTTATAATTAAATTCGAGTTTAAATACAAGCACTTCAAAGCATGCCTGACTCATTCTTTTCATATTTTCATTTTGCCATTGAAAAGGGCAACTTGATGGAATGAAAAGGTTGAGACCCATTTGTAAAAAAAAGAAAAATTGATATTATAGTTATTGTCAGTTTTAGATAAAACAAATAAAAAATTATTATATATTAAAAAAATATGTACACATTCAAATTAAACAGCCATTTAATTAATGTTGCTAATTTTTTTTATATGGGATGATTATTAATTAACGTATTAAAGAAGTGGGGTATTAGCTAGATTTACCAGTGAAGCACATAATTGAACTGCTGGGCCCACGTTCGCTATTTAATGAAAAGGCCTCAAAGGCAGTGGACAAAATCGTTGTTCCTTATAGGCAAAGGTATTCTCATTGATCTTTATTTAAGATCTGAACCTTTCTTTCTTGATAGATCAGTTTACGTTCCTATTATATACTCTGTATATTTTTTAATTCTGGATACTCAAGTAGACATGACCCTGCACCGCCAATTGTAATTTGCTAATCAGTCAGAAAATGAACTCGTTGGGCAACTTTATTACATGTGATACTGAAAAGATAAATAAAATAATTATTCTATTTTATCATCTTATTTAATTATTTCCAACTTGGCCAATACATATTATTCTTTATGGAACTTGGCCAATAAATGTTAAGTGAAGTGCTACTGCGTCAGAAAAAGGTCCAAAAACAGTGGGGAAATGGAAAATTCTTCCTCAGCCCTGGATATATTATATTGTATATTTTCTACTTGGCCTTGCTCTGGCAATTAGTAGAAACTAATATTCTTTTTTATTTTTGGCCACACAAATAGAAAAAATAAAAACTATTTCCCAATTTTGTTGCTACTGTGCCTTATTATTTGTTTTCCTACCTAATAAGAAACATGTCTATGCTGTAACGTGCTTCTTATTAGTCGAACATAATAATTCACGAGACAGGGAATATAAAAAGCATGGTCTTCTCTTCTGCTGGGTCCCTTCACCATGATAACTCCTTTGACTTCCGCCAACAGCCTTCTTCTTTACTCGCCAGAGCACGTGCACTACTTAACAATTTTTTTTGAGATAAAAAACAAAAAATTCCACTGCATTTGACGGAGAGAGATGGGCAGCGCAGCTAAGCTTCATAGAGAAAAAGATAGTGTCAATGTGCCATAATCTTTGACACAGAGCTTTCTTTCGCGACCTTTTTCTTTTTCTTTCTTGAAGAAGAAGAGCCTACTCGAAATGAAAGCGTGGGAGGCGAATTCCATCTTTAACAAGTTGAGGCTGTCAAATCTAAGGTGACAAAAGACTAAAGAACCTTGTCCATTATAATGAGGTTTCAGAGTCATGCAACATTGGATTGGTAAAAAAAACAAAAACACTTCCTTTTCTTATGTTTTTCTCTTTATTTTAAGATTCTTTCTGTCCAAGACCTAGAAATACATGTAGGCAGCTTTCTTTGACATTCATTCCGATTTGCTTATGTCATTCAAGTTACTAAGTGGGCCCTTACATTGAAGAGAGTTCACAAAAGGATTAATTGTTTTGAATGGGGTCAGCTTAGGATTATTTAGACCGGCTCCATCCAAGTTTTTTAAGCTCGAGTTTGTGTTCTCTTCTCTTTTGTTGACTAATGAAGTTCACTTTCGTGACTATTTTCAACGCGCAATTACAAACAATCAAAACCGTCGCCATTATTAAATCAGTACAATTATTAAATAGGGGTGATGCTGCAGTTAAAAAACAGTGGAAAATACCCAAAGTTGTAAAGGTTGGCTACATAGCAATTGAAAAGTATGAGATTAATATATTAATTTTTGTTAATTGTGAATAAAAAACAAAGTTTAAAAGTGGTAGTTTGATGATTCTTTTCACATTACCCAAGTGTTCCTTCAACAAAAGAGGGAGGACCACTCTGTAAGATGTCGTACAATAACGGTGCACCTCCCGCGACGGACGGTAATCATTTTATTCTGTTGATCTTAATTCAGCTATTTTACTAGAGTATATTCCTTACTTAATAAGCATTGATTAAAAGAGGGATTTCCTTTCAAGAGAGTCCTTGATGTATCCCATATATCAATATCATGCTTTTACTTAATTTATTACTGAATGACAATCTGTCAATCTTCCTGCCTGATTCAGGCATTGCCAAAAAAAAAAAAACAACAAAAATAGCTTAGTCCTTGATAAAATAATTTCATATTATTTTATCATTATATTTGTTATAATAAAAGAAATATCATATTTTTGAAATTATATAAAAAATAATATTGTATTATAAAAATGAATGCAATATATATAATTAATTCTATTTATAATTTAACTTTAATTAATTAACAGTCTTATAACTTAACTAATTAATTAACCAATAATGGTGTTTAACTAACTAACTAGCTAATAGTATTATATTATTATCCTATCATTGAATTTCTACAATTATCTTAACTAGTTAATAGTCTCTGGAAAAATATTTTTCTATCATTTTATCATTGTATTTGTTATAATAAAATTATATTTTATCATAAAAATGAATGAGATCTGTATGTACAAATTTTATTTTATTCATAGTCTAATTCTAACTAGTTATGTAACTTGTGTAATTAACTAGTTAACAATTGTAATCAAACTAGCTAATTAACGAATAATATTGTATTGTAATTGTATCACCAACTTTATATAATTATCCCAATTAATAATATTATTTGAAAGAATATAAATTTTTAAGATTACAATTAAAAATTAATAAGTAGTTTCTAAAAAGCACTCTCACCCTGAATAATTATTATCTCCATTATTATGGTATTCTCGAGAGAAGAAATTCTTAAATTATAAGAGTTAAATAATTATTATACAATCGTATTTAAATATTTAATTTATTAATTAATATATATATTTTTTACTTAAAAAATAAAATTCAAATTCAATAACACAGGCCTACAGACCATACCTAGGGGCCAAGCCCAGCCTAGATTTATAACCATGCTAAAGTCTACAAGCCGAAATATACATACAGATGGCAGCAAACTTAAGGTTGTTATTCTTCCTGTCATTAAACATTAGATGATTAGAATTTAAATTGGGCTACTTATCTTGATATGCTGTTCGTTTTATGAAATTTAGACTGATCAAGTCTCTTTGCGCCTCATCCGAGCTGGTTCATTTAACATATGTCGGAAAAACAAAAAAATCAATGAACCGAGACCCATTTGGGCTTTTATTTGCACTTTAGGCCTGATACCCCATGGCTAGGTTTCGACAGTTCGATTCCACAGGCCTGAATTGTTTGCGATGTTTAAACTTTGACGTAAACTGAAACAGCTTCTTTATAAATCCAACGGTCGGAATTGGACATGGATGAGCGAGTCTTGTACCCCATCCTCGACCAAAGCGTAAGTAAATCTTACTATACTTTGTACAGCAATCGATAAGCTTCATGCCTCAGGGTAGTACTTCTTACCACATTACTTTGCAGCACATTTATGTCGATCAAACGTTGCCGGCTACAAAACCATGAAAGTCTACCTTGAGTCCTTGACCCAACCCATCCCCACCCCGGCCTGGACACTTCCGAGGGGTCATCAGTAGGATGTGCGAAACTGCAGAGTTCACACCTAATTTAAAAATGTTCATTTTGAGGTTTGGCAGCATACCTAATCCGTAATAAAAGAATCACCAAAATCATAACCATAAAATACGTGCTACCAACTAGCAACTATATATATATTTAGAGTATCTTCCTCACTACATTATGGTTAATTTATTTATTTATTTTTATACCTAACGCTGATAAAGATGTGCCCGAAACATAAATAAGTCCCTAAAGATTGAGACAAACATCCAACAAAGCATACAAATTCCTAATCTTCTTAGTCAACAGCACATAATCCCAATGATTAAATAAAAGTGGAGGAAAAAATAAAGCAAACGTTCAAGTGTCTGGATTCTTTTACTTAACTTTGTTTTATCCTCCACATTTGAGTACTGCCCACTTGGTTTAAACTTTATACCAACATTTTATGAATTTCTTCCAACTTCCAAGTTAGAATCCACAGTGATGACAATAACAAATAAAAATTCCAATTCATGGTGCCAAAGGGAACCATGGAACAGTCAGCTACCACAGCTATTCCCACCCAACTACCTGATAACTTTGACAAATTAAAGCTTTTTATATTTACTTACCAAACATTATCATCGTTCTAAAGCTTCACATCATTGTTTTATTAAAAAAACAAAAGAAGGATTATACATCATTGGGTATTGTTATCTTATAGACTTGTACATTCACTAAAAAAAATGTAAAACTTTTAAAATTGACTTTACATTTTTAAGAGTCTTTTTTTATTGTAAATTAAAAATAAAATTATTAATTCAATGGATTTAATTAAGAGAATGCAAGATTTGGTAGGTGTTTCATATTAGTTATGAACAGAAAAAAGGAAAAGAGTTTACCATATTTCCCTACCACAGTACATGTATATATGGAAGGTTTGGTGTACAAAATATAAAAATGGTAGGTTGGTTAATTTCGTGATCTTGTTATCTTCTATAGCAAGGCTACCATGTTTGATCCATGAACAAAAGAAGCAAATATAATGCTTGAATTTTTAATATAGATATTACAATGTAACTAATGGAAACGTAAAAAGCAAAAAATTTACCTAATTACAAAGGTTGAATACAAAGAAAATACAAAATAATTATTTTATTGTTCTTTTCATTCATTTTTTTTTTTACTTTTTAATATCTCAAAGTAATTTTTTTTTTTCTGTAAAAGGAAACTAGATTTACTTAAAACAATTACATCATCCTTGACCAAACAATACCAAACATATCTTCAAATAAAAAAAAAAAATGCTAGGTGGAGGGCTATCAAATACACATAAGTAAAATAATAGATTATCATGATGCATTACCATTCAATCTGCATGTTGATTTACTTTACAATATACGTGAGTCACAAAACAATTTTAATTTCTCTATAATAAATCCTTGATCTTTTGCAATATATTAGTGTAAGGATCTAAATTTAAGATCTCTTTTGAAATTTTCTAGGTCACTAACAGAGTCAATTTTTAGTAAAACCTGTCTATTTCAACATAATCCTAATCCATGGTATAGAGCCCACAATTCTGTTGCTGGAGAAAATGAAATTCCTATTTTATATGTAAACACAATTGAGCCAATAGCCATTTTCAGCTCTAATAATACCACTTGGAGGTGGCCGTTAAACCTGGTTATGTTTGAGCAGAACCGTCCACATTGAGTTTAACCAAAGATTGAATTAGTTTTGTCCAATTTATAAACATTTAAAACTCTTTTATATTATAAATTTATTTTTTATATATATTAAAATTTTTAAAATTTTATATAAATACATAATAACACACGCAGCGTCATCTGAAAAGCTGAAAATGGGGCCCAGTTGTGCGTTTAATGGTAATAAACTAAAACATTTGCCATTTCTGCATTGATCTGTCGTTCTCTGCCCAACTCCTCCTACAGACTACCTTCCCAACTTATCTAATGTAAAACGGCAAAATCCAATTCAACAGATATTATCAAGAAAAAGGCTGCTGTTTTTCTCACAATTTCTAACCTTTCTTTCGAAATCTCGCAGAGTTGAATCGCTATGGCCATCAAAATTCCAGCCTTAGGATCAATGTAAGTCTCTTGTTCTTCTTTTTTGCCCTTTCAATGCAAACTTTGTTCTATTCCTTTGTTCGAAAGATTACTCTTTATCGGCTCAGTTGCTGATTGTTTCTTTGGTTAGAATTTGAATTCTTCGATAAAAACCTAAAATTTCTTGCTAGAAATGATGAATTATTAATCTACAACCGTAGTTATCGGATAGCTTCTTTGATTTTGAAGCTGTTTATTTATTTATGAATATCGCTGTTGCGCTTTCTTTATTTTCTTTTCTTTTTTGAAATTTAATCTAAACTATTTTTTCCAATGTTACTACGATACAGAACAGTTTTTGTTTTTCTAATTTTTATATCGATGAATTTGGTTTTAGGTACATTGAGTCATGCAGGAAGCATGGTGTCGCACCAAGCTCTGGATTTTTATCTGCTCTCTTTAAGGTTTGTACGGATGAATGATTATGCAATTGATTATTCAATCAGGAACTCCGCATGGATGTAGTTGCTTTTCGTAAATTTTAATGTCGCAATTGTATGAAGATGTGTGTATTTTTATGATTCTCATTGCTTTAGAATGGACTTAATGTTGAGAATTTAGAAACACCAATTGGACCTTCTGATCATTAGCCTAGGGGCCCCAAATTGGCTTGCCAGGCTCGTTATTTTTTCTGATCCTATAATCATGCTATCAATACATTTTGATTGCAATGTTGATTTTGAGACTTAGAGAGTATCTTTAGAGGTCCTTTATCTTTCGAGAGTGGCACTTTAGTTTTCCTGCTTTGAGTGGTAAGGAAAATGTTCGATGTCACGTGTAATCTCTGTGAGCTCTTTTCTTGGACCTATTTCAGGCTGTAGTAAGAAAGGGATAATTTCTAATGTTAGATATAGTATGCTTGAGATGCTCTAAGAGTTGAAGATTGGGGTTAAGTGTTGTTACAAAGTGTTTGGCTGTACCAGTGCATCTAATTATCCCTCAAAAAGCAAAGGCATATAATTTATGCTTAAGACATCTAATAAATGGAATGATGGTTCAAGGTGCATCCTTATGGTGGAGTACTTGGTGAAGGGGAAAAGAGTTTATTTAGCTGGTTTTGTGACTTTCTTGATCTAGGGAAAATGAAATTGGTTAACTGCCACACAGCACACTTAGTGATGTTTGATGAGTACAAAATACTCCAGAAATGCAAAGACTTTGAAGAACACACTCCAAACCAAGGGAAATTTCAATAATTCTCAAATCTTACAATATATTAATATCTCAAAGATCAAAAGCTCCCTTGAACTTGAACTGACATAGTATTTACATCCTGGTATTTTGTTAATAATCAAAGAATGTGATATAAATAACCTAGTCCTAATTGTTGTCTGGCTAGCTCTAGGTGTGTCTGTGGTGGTGGTAGAGTTGTAGGCACCCTTGGGCACTACTGCCCTAGTCTTAATGGTAACAGATGGCAATGCATTATATAAGTTTTAGTTTGACGGTTTTCAACCTAATATCACATCCAAAATTTTGGCTCAAAAGACTGTGTTCTTCCTCTTTGTCAATGTGGCAAAGAGAGATCTACTTCTAGAGTTAAATATGTCAAATACTCACCTTAATTTTTTCTCTCCTTCTTGGATGCTCTATGCAGCAACATCATGTTTCTTTCTTTTTGGTGGCTGTTTATTACATCTGATAATTACCCTTTTTTGTTTTTCAACTATTCAGGCTGAGGTTAAAAAATCCTGTCATGAGGTATGTATCCTGGAGATTTTATTGGACAATGTGAAGGATATTGATTTTCATTCACTTCTTGAAGTGTCTATGAAAATCAGTGAATCTGAGATTGAAGCAGTTGATGTGCTTAATGAATCATCTTGTGCATTGACTGGAGAGTATGCTTTGTTACTGATGCGATCTATTGGTCAAAAACTTCGAATAGTTGATCTCCAGGATTTGTCATTTGGGAAGGACTTCTTGCGGTATATAACAGTGTTTATTACACACTATTGTCTTTGAGTAAAATATCTGATTCTGTAGTTGTTTAAACATAGATGAATTTATATTTTTATTACCACTTCTTAAGGGATGTTAGAATGGTGAAGTTGTAAAATTTTGGTTGGAGAAACTTTAAGCAATTGGATACATGGGAGTGAAGAAAAGATTACTTTTCAGGCTTAACATGTTGAACAATTTCTAACTAATTTTAATAATTTATGAGTTATGTGGTGTTTCATGCATTAAATTTTTATAATACTTAATCCCCTCACTTGCACCTTTTGGGAGGTAAGTTTATACTTTTAGGATCTCAACAGGGAACTGCATATTTTGAAAAAAAGGAAGAAGTAGCAAAGAGTGCTATTAACCAATAATGCTCTGATTCAATGTTTTTAGTGTGGCATGTTAAGCAGACTTTCCCTTTTTGTTCGTTACTTGTGTAGAATAATCTACCCATATGGTAGCTTATGATTTCTCCATTACTTGTTTTCTTCAAAAATGTTGATCGTAGCCACTTCCACGAGTTTACATTATTTTTAGATATGACAATCAATGACCGGTAAGCTCTTAATCATGATCGCACAAAAATCACCATTATGCTCTTTGTTTTTTTCTTTTTTTTGAAGGGGAGGGGGGGAGAGGGTGGTGGAGGGTGGTTTGGTGTTGTGAACAAACTCAACTGAACCTAAACTTTAAGTGCGTAGAAACTTGAAAGAGAACAGAAGAGGCCAAGCTACAACCAAGAAATATTCTCCTTGATGCACAAGATAGAGTTCAAAACAGATTTTAGGATGACTTACTTGTATCAGTATTGCTTGTCATCAACTCAAACACAAAAATCCTAAACAAGCCACACTGTAGAAAAGAGAAGGATAAAAACGTAAAAAAAAAAGGGCTTTTCCTAATACGTGTGATGTGATTTGGTAACCCAAATATCTAATGATTGACATTGCTGATTAACTTCATTTTTCCTTGCTCCTTCCTCTATAACATAAGATTTGATGATCTTTTAGGTGTAAATAGAGGTAATGATGGCAATTTAAGTTTAGTTTTAAGTTGATGTAGCAGTAGAATAATTTGGAAATCTATTATTTTTGGTATTCACTTCTTATTTTATTTTTAAATACTTCAATACTAACATGTTTTTTGTTTGAAAAGAATATGCTGACGTGAGACGTATGATGTGTTTCGATGTGTACAAGGGTGACAGTAGATAAATAAGATGAGGGTATTATTCTCATTTTGAATTTATTCTGTGAGTTCTAATAACTTAACTTAATTCCTTTATATATTGCTTATTAAATATTCTGAAGGTGATATAATCATTTGACATTTGTCTAAATAACAACTGTCTAGCAGGGGCAAGGAGATTGATAATTACATTATTCTTTCTCAATATAGTAGTAAATATACATTGAATTCTATAGTTGCCTGAGGAGATTAGAATGAAATAATCAACATGACTTGAAAAGAATAATAAATGGATTTAAGATAATTTGGTTTTTTCAAGAACCTACAACTTTTAATGCTAGTTTAGATTAAGATTGAGTAAATATTATTAACATACTTGGATTCAATGATTTTAATGATTATAATGTCCTAGTTTATTTTGTATCTACTGTAACATAAACTTATTTCATCATTGGAGTACTCGATCCCACTGTTATATTACAAATGCTTTTGGAAGAAGCATGTACAGATCTTTGTAAAAAGAAGTCCATGTTGTCAAGAAGTTAAAATGCCTTCTAGATTTTAACCATGTAGTTGTCATTTAGCTAAAAATGGATATTGCTTGTCATTTAGTTATATCTGGATTGGTTTAGACAGGGATATCATTTTTGTGAATTTGGCTTTAGAAAAGATTTAGTTCTTTTTTTTCTTCTTTTTCTCTCTATCCGTCTCCTTTTTTTACCTTTTAAGTGCTGATTCATTTGCAATGTGATCTCAATGTGAATAAGATTATAGCTGTGCTGGTACTTGAATGATTTCTTCAGGTGCTAACATCACTAGCATTTGGCTCATTGATTAGTTTATGATCTCCCTGCTTAAAAAGTATGGGTTCGAATTCCCCTTCCCTAAAAAAAAAAAAAATCACTGGCAACGATTTGTTCCTTTAGGTGCAGTATTTCTTTTCATGAACAAATCCTGAATGACTACATTAAATGGTTCCAATGCATGTTTGAAAGATATGAATCATCTGCTTGTGAGGCCTTTGATTATGAAATAAATGCAAGTTGTAGATGCATAAAAGCTCACATCACTGTTCTTATCAAAGTTACAGGCAAACTTACTGTTCTTTCTGGGTTTCTCTTTTTTACTGGCTGTTTTCCTTTTGCAAATGGTTGACTGCACAGATTGCTTCTGTCAGCCTCTGGTAGATGATGTTTCAAGGATTCCACCATCTCTACCAGCTGGAGCTATTAGTTTGATTTGTCCCTGTCAAGTGTTATTATCCCACATCGGTTAAGTTTAGAGTTTGCTGTGGCTCTTTTTTGGCTTGGCCCTCGCCACCTATGGCGAATTGATTTTAGGTTGGATGCTTAACAGTCTCATTAATGATTTCTTCTCTGTTAGCTTGAGCAAATGAGAGGGACTGGAAGTAATTCAAACATTCGCATTTTAAGATCTGTTAACTTTTATTTTGGCAGTGTGTCCATTATAATTGAAGCCTGAATAAGTGTATGCTGTTTTACAATCCGGAGATACTTCCAAAGATTCACATTTTAAGATCTGCTAACTTTTATTTTGGCAGTGTTTCAATTATAACTGAAGCCTGAATGAGTGTATGTTGTTGTACAATCCGGAGATGGATGACTGTTACTCGGAATTCAGATTCTTCTCTCTCTATTGCTTAAGTTTTCATTCCACAAGTTGTGTTGTACACTTTTGTAATTACTGCATCCTGTGCTTTGTGCTTTCTATGTAATGCATGTTAAGGCAGCTGCTTTATTTTTTCCAGAAAAATTTGTGAAGTTAATAAATGGTTAAATGTGTCTTTGATTTTTAAACTAATTTGAGTTGTACAATCAGGGACCTTTCTCAAGGAGGTCTACAATGTCAAGTTCTGAACTTGAGGTCTTCACATTTCCGGAAGCTCAACTTGGTGGGGGAGTTCATGTGGTTGCACACCCTTAACCTTGACTATAGCACAACACTCACTAGTTTCCGGGAGGATTGTTTTTCTTGCACGCCCAATCTAATGTGTCTCTCGATGTGTGAGACCAGAATTGCCAACTTATGGACTACTATTGCGGCACTTTCCAAACTCCGTTCTTTGGTTGAACTTAGGTTTCAAAATTGGTTATGCTGCAATGATGTTGGATCTTCTGGATCATGCGGTGGAGATGACCAAACTGGACCCAGTCAACCAAGAAGTGCTTGTTACCATGTAACATCGTCTGTTAATCTTGGCTTACTTATAGAACTTAACTCCATCACTCAACAGGCAACGAGAACTTTTCTTCCAGAAGCATTCAGTATGAATCATAATTTTCAAAGCTCAAATGAGGAGTCATCGGATGATAGTGAAGTAGATTTTTCTATTCACCTAGAGGATAGTTACATGGACTCATCATCAAATTCACCTCCTGGGTGGAACAGAGAGATCAATCTACCGAGTGAGGTGAATCTATGGACTCTTATCGCTAGTGTCTTGAGCTGTTTCAGTAAATAGCACATTATGGGTATTAGGGGCTAAAAATGAAGTTATTATTGGTTTATTTTATAATATAATGATGGTATCAAGGAAAAATAATTTAGTTTTACAGCAAGTTTATTTCTGATATGCCAGTTAAATTCTTTAAATTGAAGTTGTTGTTAAGTTATTAATGATTGTTGTTATCATTTCCTTTTCATTTCTCATTATCTTCTTGTAATATTAGGTGGATTGGGAAATGGAGGAGGATAACATGTTAGGATTTATTTGTGGTGTTCAATCTAATTCTGTAGACTGAGAAATGGATGAGGATGCCATGTTTGGATTTAGTTGTGGTTTTCAATCTAAATTCCTAATTGAATCAATTGACTATGAAAGTTCTTCTTTGAAGTTGGATTAATATGTTCTCCTTATCTTGTCTAACACCTTCTCGGCCTTTGTTTTAATAGTCCTTATTTGTTGTTGTAATTTATTTGACAGGTTTCCTCTGCTACATTGTCAAATCAAAATGGAGATGAGTCTTGTGAAGGTGCCTTCGCAAGGCATGTTGCAGATGGTTCATTCAAGTACATTTCCCAACATGCTTCTCCAATATGCTTTGAGAAACATTATAGGGAGTACATGATATCTTCAATACCCCAGTTGAGAGTTTTGGATAACTTACCTATCAGAAATGTTGACAGGGAAATGGCTAATGTGACTTTTTTAAAACATTTTGAGTACCTACCTTATAGAAGGTATTATAAAGAAAGTGTTGTTAGTATCTTGCAGAAGCGTGAAATTAGAGAACGCCACACTAGCTTGCGGACACCGAAGCAAAGGCCGTTGGATCTTGCTGGAAATTCACAGTATTTTTATACCAGATCTCTTTGTGCTGCCAAAATGGGATCTGCACCTTGGCCATTTCTGCATTCAGTTTCTATCTCAGGCAGTGATTTGGGAGATGAAAGAAGGAGCTTTCGTCCAAGGCAGTTTGAGTATCATCCATCTAATTCCAGCCTGATGGTCTTTGGAACTTTAGATGGTGAAGTAGTTGTTGTCAACCATGAAAACGAGAAAATTGTTAGTTACATCCCTTCACTTGGGGCAATGAATAGTGTGTTGGGGCTCTGTTGGCTCAAGAAGTATCCTTCTAAGGTAAGTCTCATGAGGCACTTTTAAGAGAGGTTAAATTGTAGTGCTCTCTAAATAAATGTATTTCCCTATTAAACTCTATTACCTATTTCCTTTTTGAACTTTTTTAGTGTTTTAGTTGAAAGTTCACACTTACCGCATTTAGAGAACTCAACCATTCTCCTAATATCAATCCCTCAATAAAGGCAATAAATGTGGTTGTTTTTGATTTGGTTTTTTACCTTTTTTATTCAGCTCATAGCTGGTTCAGATAATGGCTCACTGAAGCTGTATGATATCCAGCATTGTGCATCTACTTGCAAGCGCATCCATACTGGCATTGGTTCTGTCACCTTTGATGAGTTTGACCAATTAACATCTGTTCATGTTAACTCTACGGATGAACTCTTTCTCGCAAGTGGGTATTCAAAAAATGTTGCTCTGTATGATATCAACAGTGGAAGACGCTTACAAGTGTTCACGGATATGCATCAAGAACATATTAATGTAGTCAAGTTTTCAAACCATTCCCCATCAATTTTTGCAACTTCATCATTTGATCAGGATATTAAAATGTGGGACTTGAGACAGAAGCCAATAAGGCCTTGCTATACTGCTTCAAGTTCTAAAGGAAATGTGATGGTCTGCTTCTCTCCAGATGATCACTATATTCTTGCCTCAGCTGTTGACAATGAGGTAATTTTTATTATAATTAACCGCATGAGTTAGTGCTGGTGCCAATATTGTTCTATGTATTTTGACATCTAGTTTCATTCTGGGCCTATAAGTAGACCTGTTCTTTAAGATCCAGACTCAAAAATAAATGGATGGGTCTGGAGATAAAACTGCTATTTGGTTAAGAATAGATTTCGCTAGAAATTCTTACTACAACTTAACTGCTTTTGTGGAAGAGTTTTGGGTGAATAGATTGCTGTTTTTCTTCATATTAAGGGTTTGGTTTTTCAATTTTTGCTCATATCTTCAATTTCAGTTCTGAATGTTGCTTGTGCAAGATTGTGGATTCAAGCTATAGCTGCCACTTTCTGAAATGTGCAAGACTTGATTTTCTCAGTTTTTTAAATCTTTGGTGAAGACTTGCAAAACTCAACTGAAATGTGCCTTTTCTTATAATTGCATTTGGGCGTTTTTGTTCATGTCATGTTGGCTTGCTGCTTCTTTCTCTTGTTTAAATTTTGCATTAAGTTTTATAACTGTAAATATTTACTCTTTTTTTTTTCTCAGATATATGCCATGTAATTGAAGCTTTTACTTTGATCTTTAAAGAAAGTTGATGTTGGTATGGACTTCAGTTTAACATTTAGACATTGACAGGTTAGACAGCTTCTGGCTGCTGATGGAAGGCTTCACCTGAATTTTCAGATACCTTCTACTGGAAGCTCACAAAATTACACTCGTTCCTACTACATGAACGGTAAGGACTATATTATAAGTGGAAGCTGTGATGAACAAGTTGTCCGTGTTTGCTGTGCTCAAACTGGAAGGCGTCTCAGGGATATTTCTTTGGAGGTACATGAGTTTCAATTTGCAAATTTTATGTCTAACATTGATGTTCTCTGACTTATAAAATAGAATGATTTAGTGAGTATGGACTCACGTGCCTAGCATGGACGAATATTGAAGACAGGATCTATTCCACTGTCTCTCTCTCATGGGGATGTAGGATTTGGTAGTGACAAGGTTTTAACTATTTGTGCTTTGTGCTTTTCATAAAGTTTGGAGTTAAGGGCTAAAAATTGCTGAAAATATAGAACCAACTTGCTTAAATGTTGATACATGTTCAGTTTATGGGGATATTTGCATATGATTGGAATGAGCAGAATAGCTTTTAGGAAAAGAAAACCTTTAGGTTTTAACTTGGGCCGTTTTGTTTGGTTTTTAAAATTTTGCTGTACCCATAAATCATTTTATTAAAGCAAGGAATGAAAAATAGAATGAGCGATTGCAAAAAAAAAAAAAAGTGAAAGGACTGCTGAGGAAAGGAATGCAAGAAGCGGAACAAATAGGTTAAGCAGTTATGACAATTTTTTCGGACTGTTGTCATGAAAAGAAGACAGTGCTTAGAGAGAAATTGGCTTGTGAACTAAAGAAAGAACTTGGTTAAGGGAGAGAGAGTTGTAAGCACAATTTATTACCCGAACAAGTACATAGAAATATGAGAGGAAAGAAACTTAGTGAATGTGAGAATGGGATTCTCTTTTTCCAATTTCTTACCTGGCAGTTAGCTTCTGATAAAACAACCCTCAATATCCTTTCCTTCCCGAATTTTTTCTCCTATTTTTTTATTATATTTAATGTTATTCATCTGCATATTGCCAAAAAGAGAAGGAAATTAATGCATTTATTTTATGCAGGGAAAAGCCTCAGGGAGTTCAATGTTTGTGCAATCACTGAGGGGGGATCCCTTTAGGGTGAGTTTAACATTTTTCGGGTGATATTTTTTCCCCTTGTAAGTAGACGTGCATACCTGGGAAATTAGTGATTTTAAATTCTCTATTCAAAGCAGCATTTTGACATGTTCAAAATTTTTGCGAATAATTTTTTACCCTCAAATTTTTTTTTGTTTTGATCTCTGTTAAATGGAGCCTTCACAAATAGTGGCACCACTTGTTATTAGCCGACCTTGTTCCATTGTTTGTTTCATATGGTTGTCAAACATGAGTTACATATCTAGGTGTATGCCCTCTGATATACTGAACAAGAAATCAGTTTAATGTGTTCACCTTGCTTTTGTTGTGTTTGTTTTCTGAACCTATTGTTTTCAGAAATCATTTATAACGTGGGTAGAACTGAACACACTAAGAGCAGGCTGTTTTCTGCAGTATTGCCTGCATTAATGAACCTTCGTATGAAATCATATATAGCTGATTGACTGTGATAACTAAATCCATTGTATTTAGTGGTTATCGTAATATCTTCTAATGGAATTTTTTAAGTGCTTCTGCAAACTTGGCATTTCCACTCATGGTAGAACCTACTTCAATTATTATCATTATTTTTCTTCTTTTAATTTCAAATATCCTTATTCCCAGGCTTTCAACATGAGCATCTTAGCTGCCTATACACGACCAAGCTCGAGGTCTGAAATTGTCAAGGTATATATCTTACATCTTGTTTTTCCTTATATTTCTGAGTGTCTCAATCTTCCAAAGATGCTGAAACCCCAAGGTGTACAATTACCAGGTCAATTTGCTGGCTTCTTCCGACTGTAGCAAGGAATCTTGTCCTGGTCAGAACTCTTGCCCATCCAATAGTATGGGAGGTTAATTTATGTACATACGAAAAGCTGCATTCTCTCCCTTTTCCTTATGCTGTTATTCTATTGGGTGAGAAAACACAGTTCATATAGGTTAGCACCTTTAGTTTATCTGAAATATTTAATGTAATCATTGTGAAATATAAAATGAACTAGACCTGTTCTCTGTTACTGTGGTGATAACAGTAGCTCGGTAACATTTGAGGCAACGTAATGGGCATGGCCTACTTTAGTTGGTTGTTGTACTGGGCTCCTTTAAGTGTAGGATTTTTTGAATATTTTTTTCTGTTTTTACTTTTTCTTTAAGAAAAAAATATCTTTTGCTGGATAAATATCTACAAACTGTTAATAGTAATTATAGATAATGATTACTGATGACATTTACTTAAAGTTATATGGATGTATTTTTATTCAACATATAAATCATGCATGTTAGACGAGATTTTCCTCTGTAAGCAAAAGTTTAATTTGCCACGCTTTAGAGTCAGACGTAACTTTAGCATTTAAATTTGTACATGCCATACACTGAGAGGCAATGATTTGAAATTTTGCATCACATCTTCTTTAGATCAGAAAGAGAACAGTCAAGGGATTTTTTTCAAGGATTGGGCAGTTGGGGCCATTCATGTGAAGCTTTCCACATCACAAATTCGTATTCTCTCTGATAATTTTTGGCCCTGAAATTATTATATTTCCTATAGTTTTTACGTAGTAGCTGTCAATGGAGGGCAACGGTCATTTGCCCCTTAATCACGAAGCTTAAATGTTTTTTTTCTAAGTTTTGGATTTAAAAAATTGGAAGGGTGTGTAGTAGTATAACCCATAAACAGATTCTCAACTAAATAGGGACGGTTTTTGAAGGGAAAAGAACACCTAGAACAGCATCTTCGTACTCCCACTGAAAAAGTATTTTCATAAATTTCCCTTCTGTTTTAGGACATGACAAAATACTAGTTTATTAGACTGGAATGCTACATTGGCTTGAAAGCTGAAATCAAACAAAAGAAAATGGATTTCTCTTTTGTCTTGAAAGGTTGGACAGTGAACTCACGTGACAAAACCCAAAAACCATACTAACATCAGACATTGTCACATAATGGAATAGATGATGAAATTGGACAGGTAAAAGACTTGAATGCAGTGGAATCATTAATTCATTCGTAGTACTACATTAACACCAACGAGGTTCACCAAAGAGACGGCAGAGGCCGGACCCTTCTGATTGATGGCGCAAAAGGACAAAGGGTCCAAGCAACTTTCATTTTCGCTCCTGCAGAAACCGCGTGGAAAGTCCTTGACCCCACTGCTCACTGTCTCCTCTCACCGGCCTTTCCCTTCAAAATGCGCCAAAACCTTCCAGCTGTTGCAAATTATTTATTACCTCACTCACTAATTTACACTGCCCTACTTGCCTTTTCTTCACTATAAATGCCCTCTCAGCTCTAAGGCACCACTACACTTCACTACTGTCGCCTGAAACTGATCACTTTACTTCTCTACATAGTTAACCTAGTCGAATTCAAAGTTAAGAAAGCATAAAAAAATGAAGCTCTTGTTTGCAACTTTGCTGGTTTGCTCTCTTCTTCTGAGTTCTTCACTCTTGGAACCTGCCATGGCTCAGCCTCGGTCACGTGAGCAATTTACTCCCTTCTAACTTTACAGTTTCCAGTTTTTCTCCGCATGCTTAAACCTTTTTGCTATGGACGAAATGGGTCTGATATTTTTGTTAATTTTGTTGTTGCAGCGTTTTGCGTGGGCAAGTGCGACGCTAGGTGCAAGAAGGCAGCGGTGTGGGATCGGTGCATCCAGTACTGTGGGTTATGCTGTGAGCAGTGCAAGTGCGTGCCTTCAGGAACTTATGGAAACAAGCACGAGTGCCCTTGCTACAGGGACAAGAAGAGCAAGAAGGGCACGCCAAAGTGCCCTTGAAGTTCAAACAGGCCTTCAATATCTGTAATTGAATTATCCGAGTGAGCTCCATAGCTAGAGCAAAAGAGTGAGAGAGAGAGAGAGATGCGTGAACTTGTACTAGTCATTTGTACGGGAAGACATATATGCATGTGCTTATAATAATAAAATATTTCTTGTTCCCCTTTAATTTATTTCTTGGCATTTATTTATTCATATTCGTATTAATTTCTCTTGCACAGTGGCTTTTCTTATGGCTTTATTGGGGGGTTGGTGCAATCATTTTCCGAGGTGTGTTAATATTTTAGAGTCAATACGTTGAGACTCATCGTTGACGCTTTAGAAACCATATGAAGAGAATTCAGCTTATATTCTCTGAAGTTTGAACCTGTTACGTTTGTGCTTCCTGGCAAAGAAAATATGACATCAAACATCAAAGCAAGAGATATGTAATCGTTTCCACCCACAAATCTTTGGGGCAACCGCAACTACTTTGACAATCTTATTGCTTATGTCAATACTTTCGATCAACCACAACGAATGTTCATTTAATTTTGACAATGACATATTATCAACCAAATCTCATAAGCCGAGTATTTAACTTATTGATCAATACATGATTTCTTATTTACAATGTAAAATTCGAATTTCTTTCTTTTAATTATAAAAAAAATAAAAATTAAATCTCATAAATCAAATACTTGCCTGCCTACTCCCCTCCGAGGCATTCTTGAAATGCAGTTATCTGTGAATGGAGGAGGGAAACAACACTTACTAAGTGCCTGGAGCTGAGTTGGTTGGAAATTAAATCCCTTTGCTTCTTTCAAAATCAATGTCAATGGTTCCATGTTGGCCATTCTTAGAGGTCCTTGAGCAGTGGCTTCAATTCAAGTCTATAGGCCTTTACTTAATTAACCCAGACTGTTAAAGGGCCTTAAATGTAAAGTTTCTTCCATAATGTATATGGAGAAGACTTTTCTTTTCAAAAATATATGGAAAAAACTTTTGGGTTAGTGTTATGGGATTTCCTATTTGTTACATTTGGGTTCTGCAACTACTGTAACCTCAGTAATCATTTTTTTAAAGAGAAAACTTCAATATTGAAGGAATGAATAATCCTTAATTTTTGGTGTCATCACATTAAAACATGTTGGTATTACCATCCTTAACCTTCAGTCTTGTTTATTAGTTGGTGTTAGCTTTCATTAGAATATCGGAATGGTGGAGTTTTATTAGATAAGCTTACCAAAATTCTTCTTAGAAGAGAACACAGAAGCCACATGACTGATGAACCCCGTGCCTAGTCGTTGAAACTTTTCCTTCCTCACTCATGGATAGGTTTCTCTCAATAGAAATCGAGCCTAATATATTTAGAGTGTGTTTGATTTACAAGAAGAAATAGAGCGAGAATAAGATATCTATTTCATAAGAATAAAATAAGAAATAAATAATTATTATGTAATTTAGTTCATGAGAATAAAATAGGATAAGAATTATTATTATGAATTATTTTAATGTTTAATTGACAAGAATATTTTTAAAAATAATTAAATAATTAAATAATAAATAATAAAATATAATTTATTATAATATTTAATTTTTAAATTAAAATATTTATGATTACAACAATAATTTTATTATTTTATTCTTTATTTTTAAGATATCAAAATATAAAAATCTTATAATTAAAATTTTAATCTAATTTTTTAAGTTTAAAAGATTAATTAAAACTTAAACCTTTTTATTTTAAATTCATTTCAATTTAATGAGAGAGGGAGAGAGGCAGTTGGATAGAGAGAAAGAGATCATAAAAGATGAATAAAATGTGTTTTATATAATATAGTAATTCTTTAAATTACTAAAAGACAATTTTATTCTATTTATGGTCTCTTGAAATAGCCAATACCAACGGGCCTTGTTATTAACTAATCCTCTATCTCCCTGATAGACTATTCCATTCCCCCGATAGAAGCAGGACCTCTTTACAGTATACCCAATTGGCCCCATAGGCTCATATATTACTCTGTTTGGCCCAAATTTCTCAATAAAACGGCGTCGTCTCTTTCACCATTTTCTGCATTATATTCTGAACCCGAAGCGGAGATTATCCCCATCTCTCACTCACTCTCCACTTTCCAAATTCATTTCGATTTTGAAATTCCAGCGAGAGGGAGAGGCAAGGAGATCTTTCAGTCCAACAATGGAAAATCCGAAGGTTCAAGAGGTAACATCAACACATGCCCCTAAGCCTTCGCACGTGCGAATCTTTAATTTGTCTTCTAAATTCAATGCTTTTTTGTTCCTGTCCAGATCCTGGAGAAGCAGGTGCTGACGGTGGCGAAGGCCGTCGAGGAAAAGATCGATGAAGAGATCGCGGCGTTGGATCGCCTCGACAGCGACGATCTGGAGGCCATCAGAGAACGGAGGTTGCAGCAAATGAAGAAGATGGCGGAGAAGCGGAGCCGTTGGATCGGTCTAGGCCACGGAGAATACTCAGAGATTCCCGCTGAAAAGGACTTCTTTTCAATTGTTAAAGCTAGCGAGCGCGTTGTTTGCCATTTCTATCGCGAGAATTGGCCCTGCAAGGTACTCGCTTTTATTTCAATTTGTAATACTGTGAAGTGAACAAGCAAGAATAAAAATTAATTTGTAATTCTTAAAATCCTTATCGCCCTTGAAGTGCTAAAGAATACATTTACTTTGACAAGCTGAAATTGTTTAAACAAAGAAGAAAAGGTGAAAAGCAAAATGCAATTAGCCAAAGTTACAATTTTGATTAATCTGGGGTTCTGTTGAACTTTGAAGTGGATTTTGAACTAGAGGCAAAACGGTTTATGTTTGGAGTTCAATTGCAGGTGATGGACAAGCACTTGAGTATATTGGCAAAGCAGCATATAGAGACACGTTTTGTTAAAATCCATGCCGAGAAAAGCCCATTCTTGGCTGAGAGGCTGAAGATCGTTGTTCTTCCTACACTTGCCCTTATCAAAAATGCCAAAGTCGATGATTATGTGGTATGTAATGTTATCTTCGAGCATCAAAGTGTATATACGTAACATTTGAATTGAATTATGTTTCTTTTTTCTGTTGGTAATAGTTCCCTCTGTCTTGATGTGTGGTATCTTTTTCAGGTTGGATTTGATGAGCTTGGTGGGACAGACGAGTTTGCCACAGAAGATTTGGAGGAGAGGTTGGGTAAAGCTCAAGTCATCTTTTCTGAGGGTGAATCATCTTTACAGGCATCGAAGTCTGGTGCACAGACCAAGAGGAGTGTGCGGCAGAGCTCAAATGCAGACTCATCCGATTCAGATTGAACGGGGTGTGTGGATTTGTAAACGTCTATATATGTTTCAGTGGAAGTGAATAGGATTCATCATCATTCCATCTAATACTATTATAAAGCAAATGACAGTCATTTGCTTTACATCACATTAAAATTTTTGATGGAATTTTGTTGTTATTTTGTACTATGATCCATGTTTTTACAAAGGAAATATTATCTTTGTTTTTGGTTTACATCACAGCATCCCATTGGGTGGTAGCATGGTGGCATCAAAGCATGAAGCATTTGCTTAAGTTTGTCTCCCTAATTAGGATAATATTTTAGGCAGTAAAAGTTTTTGGTAAAACAGTTATTCTGGTTTCTCTATAAACATTTCGTGTTTCTACTCTCTCTTGCGATTGTGACAATGATGAAAAATTGATAGATTGTGTACAGCTTAATCCCGCTTTTACTGATCTTCATGTTCATGTGATCATGTTCTTAGCCCCAAAATTTTTGAAACAAGATCCAGCAATCGTCTGGCTTAATGGGGGATTTTAAATTTAATTTTTCAAAATTTTATTCCAGTATTACAGCTTTCTGAAAAGAGAATAGTTTTCCAAATGTTGGAAAATCTGGATTATTGAGGGTAACATGGTGGCTTCACTGTAGCAATATATAGACAGAGACAGGAAATAAAAATCTGAGTACTAAAATCATGCACGTTGGAATGGAAATTCCAAAAAAACCTCTTCACAGACAAAAGATAATATATAACAAGCAACAAACTAAAGGAGCACCATAAAACAATGTCAGTGCCAGGATAGGAAATTAATACAGTACGTGTTTCTATATTGCCTGGTGCTCACCCACCCTAATCCGAAACTACAGACAGTACGCAGACAACAACGACCGACGACTAAAGCATCCTAAAAACAAATCGTATCAATTGGTTTTTATTAGTTTCCAAAACTAGAAATCCTAACAAGTGACAACATTGTCATGACAGGGGCCAAGGTGCCGCTGCTGAAGACACAGCCGAGTGTGAGACGGAGACACTAGAAGCAATTTTATCTTGTTTCTTTAGCTTATCCTTACAGCGTACAATGCTAGTTATACACGGTTCCTGCGCTCTCTGGTTCGGGCCAACACCTTTTTCCCAAACAGATGGCTGTGGAGAAAGGGATAATGATGTTGGATGAATTGAACAAGAGCATTGTGGAGATCTCCCTGCATTTAACAAAAGAAAAAGGGTCAACGAGCTCTCGAATAATTAAGAAGAATTAACATATTGCTCTAAGTCCAAGTATGCATAGGAAAATTAAATCAAGAAGTGAAGATTGAAAAGGTGACCTTAGAAACATTCAAGGCTGACTGAACAACATAGTTCCCGAAGGGATCCTGAAGAACCTTTAAGAAGTTTGGATCATGCATAATCTCTGTGATAATCCTGGCAGAATGCTCTTCTCCAGCATCTTTCAAACATTTCTCAACCACATTGCTGCCATACTTATTCTTGGAAAGTGTAACATAAGACCCTCCGAGCTGCTCTATTAGATTTGATGTCACAGGGGGTACCTTCATTCCAAGTACATATTGCACGACATAGTTCCTGGAAAATATAAACATAAATAGTACCTGGTATATAAATCTGATTACTGTTGCTATGAAATAAAAATAAACTAGTAGATATGATATTAAACTTATATAGTATAAAAATCATCCAAAATGTTGATATTATGATATAATTAATTACACTTCATAGCCGAGACAGAAGGAATACGTTTCTTATTCATATGCTACGTACTTTAAATAAGAAGAAGATTTAGTAAAACAAACCCGTAAGGATGCTCAGAAAGAACGAAGGCATTTGCAGTAATTTCAGCCAGCAAACGCTCCCTGGCTTCTGCTTTAGCATGTGCCAAGCATTGTTGCAATACACAACAGCCGCTTTTGTCAGTTGCATTGTCAAGACAGTGTTCTACAATTTCATCCACAAGGTGCTGCCAAAGAAAGATGCTTGTTCAGAAATCTATGCATAAAATCCTTCAGCTAATTGACACTTACAGTACTCATGAACAACTTATTATGATTTAAGACAAACATGTCCTGTTTATCTTTTGCTTTGATTAATTGTTTTTATACTAATTAAAAAGTCATGCAAAGACACAGGTTGCTCATGCACCAATTGTTGCTCAGACTCATTTAAATTGTGTAAAAGCTACAAAAAAACAACTTTTACCCCCAAAAATGTTGACTTTGAGAATAACAATGGAATGGTTCTTGACTTGAGAATACGTACAATTGTCACCATATATACAAATTAAGGGCCGGGCAGTTTGTTGCAGACACTTTGATAATAAATACCTCTCTTGCATGTCCACCATCAATATATTTACATAGTAATATTTCCAAGCTCCACCCCCTTTGCTAACATTGAAGTAAAAACCTCATAAGATACTGCCTTTAAAGTTCTCCCATGAGAAGGAAATAAGAGAAAAGCTAATATTATAGCAGCAGTTATACTATACAATGCTATAGCGAAGTTCCTTCTTGTATATGATTGAAACAAATCAAAAGGCATTCAAAATACATGATCCTATATATTATACACTGTTCTAGGACGCCCCTCCTACAAGGAATATATCAGTACGTAAGATCAGTAAGTGGAATTAGTTAAGCACACAAGTAAGTATATGTATATATTCACACCAGAACCACGTCCGGTATATATAAATATGAGGCAAATTTTAGTAGTATTTTACCTTTGTATCTTCATTTGAGAATTTATTCAAGCACTGTTCAATGATATGATGACCATGGAGGTCGATGGTCAAGGTGACAGCAATGGGCTTCAACACTGACAGAAGAATAGATCTTTGTTCTGGAGTGGAGACACGCTCCATGAATTTCTGAACCACCCGAGTGCTGAAATATTCGACTGACAAGTCAGGAAAAACAAATGGAAAAAATTCTATACAATAAAAAACGGACAAATTAATATTATTCGTACTTACCCGTGCACATCAGTGCAAACATGCACGAATCTTTGTTCGCTACTAACGAGCACGAGAAGCAGCTCAGTCCTTTGCTCCTGAGTGCCTGCTTCGAAAAGTTTCTGAACCAGGTAATTAGCGAACTGGTGAACCATCAACTCATGCAACTCATCTTTCACCTCCAAAAAAATCATCTCAATCTCCTCACTCGTTATGATTTGAAGATCAAATTTCTTCTGCAGGAAACGGCAACCGTGTTGATCTCTGGCCACCAAACAAATCTGTCCTTTTAATTCCTTCAATGAGGAATAATTCATACGCTGGTGGGGATAAACAACTGGACGATGATTATACATGGAAGAAGACAGCAAAGAGGAAGAGTTTTGAGCCCATGCGTTACTCCGGTATTGACGTTCAGGGTTGTTGATCAGTCTACGTGGACATGCGGAAGCCAATTCATCCAACGACTGACTCCTACGTTGTGAGTTGTTGAAGTCATGATTGCCGATGGGAGTACTGGGAAAAGTTGCAGATCGACTGATGGCTCCACGTCCCACCAAATCTTGACCTGCATTCAAACTCGTTGAGTTTGAATGGCCAACAAACCTCTCATGAAACATCCCCATTTGTCCCCTTACAGCAGAATCGATCCTCATTTTATATAGATAAACATTGAGATCAAGAAGCTGAGAGTGGTTATTGCAAGGCGCATTCAGATTCAATCCACCAAAAGAATTTTCGAGGCCGCATTCATGGCTTAGTTCGGAAGCTTGTGGAAGGGATTGGGTTGTGGAATATCTTTGTGCAAGGCTAGGGCTTTGAAAAAGATCAGGGTTTTGGAAATTAGGGTTACAAGGAACATGGGAGCCATTGATTCGGAAACGATGGTTTTGGGAGGGAACAAGTAGGTGGTTTTGCAAGGGGGAGTCGGCGATGAACGGCCTCCGAAAATCGTCATTGTCTCTTCTCTCCATGGCGGAGGAAACACAAAAGAGAAGAGAGTTGTTTCGCCTGGTAGGGTTTCAAAGTGTATGGCCGGTTGCAGCTTGGGAAACAAAAGGGTTTTTATGTAGAGAGTATAGAGAGAGAAGAAGGAGTGTTTGCATCATACAAGGAAACATCTCAATTAATGTTAATTAATCTTTTGACTTCAAATATATATATATATATATATATATATGTATTTGTTTTCTTTTCTAAATATTAACTCTATATATTCAAACAATTTCGTGCCTTCAATCCTTCAATTTTGCTATTCATGATTAATTAATCATTATTTCACCAAATAGCCACAGCTTAAAACTCATTAAGTGGGCAAGATTTTAGGGAGAAAACTGACGGAAATTAATTTCAATATGTTTGCATAAGGATGAACAAGATTCCCAGCAATGGGGCTTATTTATCTGTCTAGGATTTTGAATAACGTAAGGGTCAGTTTTAAAATATTGTACAATATTAATTAGTTAATTGATGTTTTAAAATATTATAGTTTACTATTTATCTATTTTTCCTTGCTAGTATAAGATATATAGAATATATCTATTTATCTATTTATTTTGCAGGCCAAATTGCTAAGGTGGGACCGTCTTTGTTATGAAACCAATACATTTACAGGGTAAAATAAAAAAAATCCTTTAAAACACTTCAAAATGAAATGATATTTTTTATCTTTAAATTGTTAATGCCATTAGTCAACAGTAAAAAATTAAACTTAATATTATATAAATATTTTAAGACATAAATATTTTTTATATTAATTTTTTTAATTTAAATATATTCTCTTTTTAAAACACTCTGCTCATTATTCCTTCAAATACCTTAATAATAAAATCTTAAAAAATTATGATTGATTTGGAGACCTGGAAATTTGAAGTTGCATTTCCTCAAAAACCATAAACTTCATTCTTGACAAAAGTCTACTGTCATCAAACTCTTTATTTCTTTAATAGTTTGAGAATTTTTTTTCATTGAAAAAAATATTTTAAAAGTGAATTTTTTGTTTAATGATAGATATTTCAAATTTGATGGTGTCGGGCTAAGATATTAATTTCTTCCTTATTATTACCAATTTTGTTGAAAAATTTTTACTTATAATTTGTTCCTTGAGATTAGAGTTTAGGGTGGTAGGAAAAGATTTTGATTTGATTACTATATATAAAAAGTTTTTAAATTTTTTCATCTTTGTCAAATATTAAATTTTATTAAGTATCAAAGTAAAACAAACTATTGCATTCACAAATTATGTTTTAGATTTTTATTAAGTTTTAATTTTTTTCTTTTCTCTGTTAAATATTGACTTTTATTAAATATCAAAGTGAAATTTGTTAAATTTTGAAAAGTAACATGAGCAAATTTTTTTTAAGAGAGTATAAATTTTTTTAATTGTTGATTAACGATGTTAATAGTAACAAAAAATATTATTTTGAAACAATTATGATCGAAGTGTCATTTTGAAATGTTGTAAGGAGGCTTTTTAAATTTTACCCAACATATACTGTTTTGAAATTTTGTCGTTGCCGCAACACTAATGAGAAGTCACTGAACCCAAATGAAGATGGGCTAGTTAGCATTGCAGCCGATAGACAAAACTTTGGGCTAGAAGGGCATGGACAATGAACAACAAGCAGTCTAACTCAACCTTTTTTTTCCTTAATTACATAATGCCCTTGACGGCACATGTTTCAGTGTTAATGAATGTCATCGATGCATTTCCACAACACATTTTTGGTGTTAGTTAATGGACGAGATCGTTCTGAGTAAAGGCTTGAGGTAAGGTGATCCGTTATCACTATTCCTCTTTATTATAGTCAGCAAGGTGTTGCACTTGTTACTAGTGAGAGGAAATGGGGTATTTTAGAGCATTAAGGTAGCATAAAGAAGGTAGACATTATCTCATCATCAAGTTGTAGACAACACCATCATTTTTTATGAGACATGTAAGATTTTGTTAGCATTTGAGATGATATCAAGATTTGAGTTAAATTCTGAAAAGACATACTTATGCTTTTTGAAATAGAGCATGGAGAGCAAGTATTTAATTGCAGAGTAGGCAAACTCCATTTTAGCTTCTTGGGTGTGATTCTTGGCTCAAGTTCGAGAAAAGCCAGCACATAGAAACTGGTGACCAAAATGTTCAAAGAAAGATTAGTGAAATGGCAAAAGAAACTTTTGTCTTTCGTTAGAAGGATAACGCTAATAAACTCTACACTTTCTTCTTTTCCCTTACTATATTTCCATTTTAAAGCTCTTAAAAGTGTGTTAAAGAAATTGGATACGTTGAGAAGGAACTTTTTTTAAGAGGGTGATTAGAATAAAAAAAAATGACAAAAGTAAGATGGGAGTGTTGTTGGTGTATTTTCAAAATTAAAGACTGTCACATAATGAAAAGCTATCTTAGATAAAAAGTTATGTTACATAAAGTGTCATAGTGTGACTATTAAATTATAGGTAGGTTTTCATGTGAATGGTTATGTCTTTTGGTAAAATGACATCCAAAAGTTATAAGACAAATTGAAAAACCACCTTAGTTAATAGTTTAAATATGAAAAGTTATTATTTCAAATTATAACTCAAAGATTATGCTTTATGAAATGAATAGTTATCTTTTCATAAGATAATTATTGAAATAATATCTTTATCCAAAGGTTGTGTCTTGCAAATGGTAAAGATATCTTTTAGATAAAATAATGCCTTAATGAAAATGTTATGTCCTTGAAGAAGAGACACTTGCAAACTTATATAAAGGGCTTGTTGTCAACCATTTTGAGACATCAAATCGAAAATAAAATAAGACCAAAAAAATCAAGAGTAAGAAAAGTGTTGTGTTTTATTAACCTAAACATTTAAGTTTTCATCAACTACAAAAGCGTCTAAATCCCTTATAATCTACTTGCTGCAAAAACTAGGCTCTAAGACTGAACAACTTTGCAAACTCTTAGAGGTATCTAATGGTCTACTCTCGTAAAGTGCAAGATGAAGTTAGATATTGGCTTTATTGTATTCTTAAGGCTATTCGTATTATTCTTCTTTGCATACCGAGTGATGGGAATGAAATAAGTCTTAAAGATATCGTCTATTGAAAGGCTCATTTTGAAGTCAATCTTACTGATTCTTTAAATTCCATTTACACCTCATTTGCACCAACAAGTGTTGGCAAAATAATGAAGCAAATGAAAACAAAACCTTGTCTGATGTGTGATACATTGTAATTTTTGTCCTTTTAAAATATGAAATTTGGTGCAAAAAGATTGTAGTGATTATCTCAGGATTCAACAGACTTTTCTTTATTAGTTTACGCAAACTATCAAAATACGAGAAAGAACAGAAAAATTAAAAACAAGAAAGAACCTAGTAAAAGAAAGAAGTGAAGGAAACAGAGAAAAAGAAGGCGGGAAAGTTGAGAAGAGAAATATGAGAACTGATGTGTGTTGAGAATTGGGATAGAGGCTGATATTTATAAGTTAAGGATAGAGGGGCAGAAAAGTTGAAAAGAGAAGATATGAGAATTAATGTGTGTTGGGAATTAAGGTGGAAATTAGTATTTATAGGCTGAGGATAGAAGATAATCAAGAAATAATCAAAATATTCTATAATGTTATACAATGTTCTGGAATACTACTAAGTTTATAACATTCTGAAAGACTACTGATTTAATAAAATACTAACTTTTTACCAGGACAAAAAGATTTTTTGGGAACTAACGTGGAGGCTAGTATTTATAGATTGAGGATAAAGGAGAATAAGGAATAAGATTGTAGAAAATAAAGAAAACATCAAAATGTTCTGTAACATTATACAATGTTCTATAAGATATTACAGAAAATCAAGAAAAAATCAAAATATTTTATAACATTATACAATGTTTTGGAAAACTAAGCCTATACTGTTTTGAAAGATTAATTCAAGAAAAAATCAAAATATTCTGTTCAAGAAAAAATCAAAATATTTCGTAACGTTATACAATGTTCTAGAAGATTAAGTCTATAACATTTTGAAAGACTAATTCAATCAAAGACTAAATTTTAACTACAGTAAAAAGTCTAAGTCAAAGGTAAAGTAAAAAATAAAGTTGACCACCAAGGTACAAAATTTATTTAAGCCTAGCTCACATGTATACTAACAAGCTCACATGTATACTAACAAGCTCACATGTATACTAACAAGCAGGGGAATCTATATTTCTTAAAGATTGGCCTGATCTCATGTATGCATGAGTACACTTCCTTTTCTTACTTATAACAAGCCCATAATGAGTTTGTCTATATAAAGCACTAACATTTTTTGTACTTAGGTAATGTGGGATATTAAAACCTTATGAGATACTAGATGTCCAACAATCTCCCACATATTTCATAGGGTTTCATAATAGGAATTTTTAATGGGTCTAATCTCATTCGAGTGTAATACATCGAGATTGGTGCTTTTTGAGCTATGAACCAAGCCTAGAAATAATGAAATATAAATCATAGAATTTTAGTAAAGTTTATGACTTATATGAGCCAAAAATTTATATGAAATATGATTTTCATCAATTACATTATACCTTTGCAATTTCTACTATTCAACATAGTTTTGCATGAATAGGTAATGCGCATGCTTAGTTATTCATAAGTGCTCTAGAGAATTTATTACTACTCTCATAGGAGTGGCTCTACTCCACACTTATATAGGTGATGTCATCAAGTGTATACTACAATTTAATACATGACCCATACAGAATATGAAATTTATTAAGAGTTTAACTCAACCTCTTTTGCATTACAGTTTTACACTACTCACATACCATAAGAGGGACAATAATTTTAATAGTGCATCAATTTCTCAACAAATAACTTATTATTACCTATATGAACTTAATTCATAGGATCGCCATTCACACAGGTTAGATTGTGGTTATTGTTGATTTTTCTTAATTGATTGAAGTCTCATTCCCCTCGATGTATAATTAATTAATTTTCTTTCTAAGGGTTTAGTAAGAGAATCAGCTAAATTCTGCTCTAACTTCACATAATTAATGGACATAATTCCATTTCTAAGTAACTGCTTAACCACATCATGTCTTAAATGAATGAATTTATTCTTATCATTGAAAGTTTTAGTTTTTGCAATGGCTATTACCGCTTGACAATCATAATACATAAACATAGAAGGTGTCGGTTTCATTCCTAATAGAATATCCACTGAGAGGTTTTTTAATCACGTAGCCTCGTTATCAGCCAACTCTAAAGCTATAAATTTTAATTCCATTGTAGATTTAATAATTATTGTTTACTTGATTGATTTCCAAGTAACAACATTGCCACCAAAGGTGAATACATAACTACTTGTGTATTTTGTCTCATCTAAATCTAAGATCCAATTAGCATCACTATAGCCTTTTAAGACAATAAAAAATCCATTATATAAAATATCATAGTTTATGGTACCTCTCAAATATTTCATTACTTTGCTCAAAATAGTTCAATGATCTCGATTGTGACTTTGTCTATATCTACTCAGCCTACACAAAGCATTAGATATATCAAGCTAAGTATATTTCATCAAATTCATCAGATTCTCAATAATTTAATCATACTCAGACTGAGCCACACTGTCACTTCTATTTTTCTTTAATTGGATATTAGTATTAAAGGAAGTACTCACAGGTATGACATTAAAATGTCTAAACTTTTTAAGTAGCCTCTTAACATAATATTCTTGTATTAGCATTAGGCCACTATCACATCTTATGATTTTAACACTTAAAATAATATTGGCTTCTCCCAAATCTTTCATATCAAACTTAGAAGTTAAAAAATATTTTATTTTATTTACCGCATCAATGCATGTACCAAAAATAAGTATATCATCAGCATATAAACTAACAATCATGCATTCACTATCAATAATTTTTGTGTACACACATTTATCAACTTTAACAGTAGAAAATTCATTACTAACAAGAACTAGATGAAATTTCTCATGTCATTATTTTGGTACTTGTTTTAAGCCATATAAAGATTTAATCAATTTATAAACTCTGTTTTCCTTGCCAGGAAGATCATATCCGTCGGGTTGTATCATATAAATTTCCTCTTCAAGTCACCAGTTAGAAAAGCTATTTTAATATCCATTTGATGAACAACAAGTTTAAAAATTGAAGTTAAGGCAAATAAAACAAGAATAGATGAATTAAGAATATTACTTTTAATACTAGATGAATTAAAAATCTATATGCAACACTATGTTCAACATATCCAATAAACATGCAATCAAATGATTTAGAGCCAATTTTTTTTCTTAGAATCAAGAAGCAAAACCTTAGCAAGTGACGCAACACTTTCAAATATTGTAAGTTAAGAGAATAGCTTTTTCATAATTCATAAGGTGACTTACCATAATTTTATTTGAAATATGACATGTAGCTAATAAAACTTCACTCTACAAATTTTCATGTGCATTAGAATTAACAAGCATATAATTAATCATTTCTTTTAATGTTTTAATTTTTCTTTCAGTTACATCATTTGATTCAGAGGAATATGGAGGAGTAATTTCATAAATTATTCTTTTCATAAATTATTCTTTCTTTTTGACAAAAACCATTAATCGGTATATATTCACCCTCTCTATCTAATATAACTCTTTTTATCTTTTTATTCAATTGATTTTCTACCTCAACTTTAGACTTAAGAAACATGTCAAAAGCTTCATCTTTATACTTTTGTAAATAAACTTTAGTAAATCTAGATTAGTCATTAATAAATGTAACATAATATTGCTTACTACCTCTAGTCTTAGTTTATTTTATATCTCCTAAATCAATATGAATTAAACTTAATAATTTAGATTCTCTATTTACTAAAATGTAAGTTTTCTTAGTCAATTTTTTTCAGCACAGGTTACACATTTACTAAAGCATGCATTTTTAATAATAGAAATTAAATATAGTGATTGGATTTTCTTATTATAAGGAATGCTAACATGTCCTAATTTACCATACTATAAATCAGTAAAGTCAATAATGTAAGCAGAAGAACTTGCATTTTCATTCATGATATTTGCAATGTTAAGTACAAAAAGTCACTAATTACAATAACCTTGTTCACAAACACATTAGTTTTTGTCATTACAATCTTGTCAAATTTAAATGACATTATCACCCTAACCTTGCCAAATAAAACCACAGAAACCAAGTCTGTCATACAGAACATCATTTAGAGCTAGGTTTACCAAATGTGAGCTTGAGAAGGACTTTTCCTTTACCAAAAACTTCAATAGTTCAAGAATCACTAAGATATATTATCTCCTCTCATTTTCCTATTGGAGTATAAGAGCAAAAATTTTTTGTTTGCTCAAATATACCTGGTAGCACCTAAGTCTATCACCCATTCTTTCCCATTGACCATAATATTGGCTTGAGAAATGACCACAACAATAATGTCATTTGTGGCTTGAAAAATGACCTTGGCTTGATCTCATGTGCGTGCAAACCTACTTTCTTTTCTTATTTAAAATAAGCTCATAATGAATTTGCTTATATAAAACAAACATTTTTTGTAGTTAGGCAATGTGGGTAAAGCAAAGTGGAGCTCTGATGGCTTGCATGGTAGAGCTCTATTTTTTATCAATAGATTCGAAATTCTTAATCCTCCATATGTTTAGGCTTGCACACCACCTCCATTACCATTAGTTACATTTTAGATGAACTGCTCAAGACAGCCATCAGAGCTCCATCTGAAAGGAGGAATCCGCAAGAATTCTATTCATGGCTGCTGCATGTATTTTCTAAGGACTCGTTTTATTATTATTATTATTATTATTTTGAAAAGCATTTTCTAAGGACTCGTTACCTTCATTACATTGACCAATCCATTCAGTGTATGATATATGCTCTCCATTTTGGGATGGGATGGCGACCCTGCAAGAAACTCATGTACGACCCCATCAATGCTGATCCAGCTATGCCCAGGCTGCTTCTTTACCCCCTTCTCCCTCATTAACCACCTCAGCACTGAAACATCATTCCATCGATGATCAACTGCTAATGTATTTGCCAACATCACATAGCCCCCAGAATTCTGAGGGTCAACTTCAACAAGCTTTTTGTACACTTTTTGGGCCAAGTCTGCTCTAGAATGGAGCACACAACCTCCAAGCAAAGCCCCCCAGACAAAGTTATTAGGCTCATAAGGCATGGAATCAACAACCGTGAGAGCTGCTTCAACAAGGCCAACTCTGGCAAGAATATCAATATAACAAGCATAATGTTCCAATCTAGGACGAACAGAGAACCGTGAGTTCATTTCTAGAAATATTTGTCTTCCTTCCTCTGACAAACCGGAGTGACTACATGCACATAGGAGGCCAAGGAATGTTCCAGCATTAGGATGCAAACCAAGCTCTTGCACTTTGGATAAGAGACTAACAGCTTCCTCACCTTCACCATTCATTGCGAGACCCATGATCATGGCATTGACCGAGACAACATCCTTAGAGATCATCTGATCAAAAACCCGTTTGGCCATCTCCAGATCCCCACATTTAGAATACATGTCTATTAACGCAGTGGCTACAAATGTGTTGGTTTCTAAAACCCCTTTGCGTCCGTTATATTCCAGGTACTGATGAACCCACTTTCCAAGATCTAAATCACCCATTTGAGCGCAAGCTGAAAGCACGCTAACCATTGTAACATGGTTAGGTCTACAATTAGAATCCTCCATCATTAAATGGAAAAGACTCAGAGCTTCCATGGGGCAACCATTTTGAACATATGCCCCAATCATAGCATTCCAGGGGATAACACTCATTTTTCCAATAGCATCAATCTCATTAAATCTTTCCCTACTTTTCTCAACATTTTCCAACCTACCATATAAGTAAATGAGAGCTATATTAACTGAATCACGATTCGGTATTTTATTATCAGAGTTATGAATGATTTCTGAGAGTATCGTTACCCATTTCTCAATATCAAAGATCTCAGCACTAGAACACGCTGATAAAACACTAACCATGGTATCATTTTCAGGCCGCAAATTCTTCTCAATCATTGAACAAAAAAGACGCAAAACTTCCTCACTCCGACCAGATCGTGCGTAACCTGAAATTAAGTTAGTCCAAGGAGTAACTAATCCTTTCTCCGGCATTTCATCAAACAACTTGTGTGCAGAAGCCACATCTTTAAACCCCTTGGCATAAACTGAAAGAAGACCATTACAGACAGTAGGATCACAAAGGTAACCCAATTTTACGATGTAGGTATGGATTTGTTTTACATGTTGGGCATCACTGGATAGAAAACATGCCTTTAGAAGGAAAGAAAAGGTGAGATCATTAGGAGAAAGAGAGCGTTGAATTAAGTTGTTGAAGAATGAAAATGCAAGGAAGAAGAGACCATTTTCAGCTAAGACTCTGATAATGGCATTGAAAGGGAAGATATTGGGATTGTGAAGTTGGTTAAATACACGAAGAGCGAATGAAGATGGGTAGTGTCCAATGAGACGAGTAGCTACCAGGTTGTCTTGATGGGCATTGAGTCTAAAGATACGGGCATGGATTTGGCGGAGATGAGAATGTGAAATACGGCCTTGTAATAAAAGGGATAGATTGTGGAAGTTAGAGGAGGATGAAGTGATAGACAGCGAATGAAGAAACTCAACAGCAAAGATGGATGAAGGGCTAAGAGTGATGAATCTGAAGGCGGTCGAAAATTGTTGGCACGATCGGAGCATAACTGAAGGCAATAGAGATTGAAGACGGAAATTCCATCTTGAAATCATTCATATACGATAAAATTCGGTAGACGAGCTACGGGCACGCCGATAATTGTACCGTCGGCAGCCCAAGATTGCGCGCGAAAAGCTTCCTACTTGGGAGTACTAATATGCTGTCAGGTTTGAAAGTCATTCTTAACTCATAATATTGATCATTCATACTTCAAACTATTACCCAGAGTCACATGGCGGGATAGACGCAAATACTGCATTTTCCGACCTTATATTCCTTCACCAAATTACAACTATTTCTGTACCACCACTAGCTGTAGATTTAAACTACCATATTTAAACCCCTAGACTGTGGCAGTGGCAGCCATCTCCTTCAAGATGGTTCAAGCAATCTTTCTCCTTGCAGCAAGATAAAGTGAGAAACAAAGAACTTTTGCTTAATAACACGATTATTAATCAGTAATAACAACAACATCGAATTTTTTTTTTTAAAAAAAAACAACAACAACATCGAAAAGCACTCAACATGAACAAAAACAAAGTATCCTTTTGTACATTAAAGAACTCTCCATCTGTAAGAGAGAATAGGGCCTAATCTTGTTCACTTCCTGCCTCTTCCTGAAAAAGAAGTTAGTTGCCTGCCAATTTACACTTCTATATACAGATGGAAGCCCTCGCAAAGGAGCAACACTAAACAACCTGCTCATCACCACAGCCATTATTTCCGGGACTGCTTGTCAAGGATAGAAGTTCCATCAGCTCCATCCGATATTCGAGGCCCCTAAGATAGTGCCCCAACAGCATACACCTTCAGGGAAGGAATGACTATATCAGAACTTGTTATATTAGCCATATTTAAATAATCATATCATAGGATGCAGACATGTAAATCCCATTGTATGTTTGGAAAGTGACTAAAGCTTATTCGGAGTTAAAACATGTAGAACATCTCTCAGATCTCCATATGCACATGTGATCAATTTCAGTCTTCCAAAGCCTAAAGATCAAATACAATATTAAATTCAAATTTAAACAGGATCCAACTATATATAATGAGCAATAAATGCAGAGCAACCCAGATTTCCTGTTAAAAAATGGATTCTTGGGCACCAGAAACCAGATTTTATTTTAAATATTAAAGCATTAAAAAAAGTATACACAAAGCTCTTGGGTAGTCCCGCATTAATGAAATAAATGAGAGAGAAAGAGAAAGAGAGTGAGAGAGAGGGAAGTTGGTCTAACCAGAAGAGAAGACGGGCAAGGTAGTCCCGCGTTAATGAAATAAAGGGCTGGAACTGCAATGAAGTATTCTCAACAAGTTCAGCACAATCTTCACTCCCAATATTTACAGCTCCAGGTGATGTGTTCTCTGACAAAGGAGGAACCTTGGAATGCATCCTTGGAGAAAGGGTGGCAGGGAGACCATGGACTACAGAGTGGATTGTTTCTTTCAATTCAGGGGATGTTGGTTCAGATAGCTCAGCTACCTGAAATTGATGTTGCAATTATTAGCCATGAGACAGTGTAGGATTTCACTGAAGTTCACAGCTACAGAAAAAGTTTCTTGAAACAGACTAAGCACTTGGCTGTAATAGAACAGAAACAAGATCTACATTAAAAATAAATGACCCATGGAAGAGTATTTATGATAGAAAAGCCCAGAAATATCAATTTAAAGTGAAATTGCTATGTGCCAGCAATTTGCAAGAAGCAGACGTATTACTTTAAACCAAAAGCTGTACGTCATCCCTAAACAAGTGAAAAGGCAAAAAATGTTCTTTTATCATTTCAATCTTCCCTTCACATTACTGTAGAAAAGCAAAGAACTTAAATTGTATGACCATAAGGAGATGTAACATTCATAGCATCATGTTAATGGCATATTAATAGTCAATTTGCTTTAAAAAATTTTGAGATCAAGGGAAACCTTTTCTGGTTGAAGTGATCTTAAGTAGTCCAGTAAATCATTCTTTTCTTCCCCAACAAACTGTTGCATCTGCAGAGCGGCATTTTTCCTCTTGACTTCATGAAGTTCCTTCGATAGAGAAAAAATGGGAAATATGAGCATGTCTCTAACCAAATTGCATATAAGGAATTGACAAAATTGAAAAGCAAAAATATACCTAAAGTACAGATAAATAAAAAGGAAAATGAGATGTTCACCAATTTGAGAAGGTTCATTCTTTTGATATAGAATGATGCAACCCTTAATGCATGATCCTAATCAACCATGGAACATTCCTCTCATGGAAAGTAGATTTTGCAAAGCCAGATATTTTCATAGCAGGCCAATTCTTTTATGAAGATTAACACTCAAAATATACAACTATGATAGTGATGTTGGAGGAAAGACAAATTTTTAATATCCTAGGAGTTTAGTTTTCAGTTCCCTCAAATGTTTTCCATCGATTGATGTATTCAAGTTGATCAGATGCATGTGTAACAAGATAACTATAACTATTTCTAGATAGTTCCCGTGTCTTGAAAGTATCTAAATTCTCTCGTATTGCTTTTGATATCAACAACTCAGAATGCATAGCATTTCAAGTTGGCTTAATAGGCGTTCAAAGGAGAATGTTACCTAAATATTGCAACATGTATATCAAGTCAGCCAAAAAAAAAACTAAAACGGATGAGAGAGAGAGAGATTCACATTTGGGCATGAGACAACAGCATCTTTTACCTTTCTAGCATCATTGGAATGCTTCATCATGATGCAAACTATAATGTGTTTATTATTATCAAACTCACACATAAAACCTAAAGGTACTGCTTTCTCCAGTCAATGTTCCAAGATAAACAATTTATGGATTCAAAGAAATAAATAGATGGACCAGAAAAGGCTCCTCAAAATGCTATAACATACCTTTTTCATTGAAGTTAGACGAGACTGCAAATGAAGAATGTATTTTTGAGTTTCAAGGGACATTTCACCCAGGCCTTGAAATTCTATATCTTCGAATTGGTCTTCAGTGGTTTTTTCAAATTCAGATGACAAATCATTTTTCCCTGAAGATTCATTTATTTTTGTACTGTCTAACAAAATCCCTTGTAAATCAAAGGTCGAGTTTTCAGAAGTTTGATTTTCCAAATCTCCTTCACAACCAAGGTTTCGCTCAAGGCAAAGCCTATATTCAGCATTCCTCAATGTATAGCTGCAATTCAAGAAGAACTATTATTCATAATACCCCTCACATTCTGACCTCCATCTATTGGAGGTAAATGCTACCCTGCGTGTCCCATGGTACATCAAACATTTAAACTTATGATCTTAGCATTAATATTAAAAACGAATGTTGTTAGGATTCACATGCGAAAGTGATTGTACCACATAAAAAAGAAATAGGATGTAAATGTGAAATATATAAATGGAGGATATGAACCCATTAGCTTTGGCTTTTGAGTTCAAGTGATGTCAACATATGTATATTAAGCCATTTTTAGCATCCCCTACATGGGTTCAAAATTTGGCTCTTCTCACCAACAAATGTTAGTATGACATCAACCCTTTTTTCAAAAAAGAGGGATAAATAGCACAGACATGTCCAACAAGCAGTGAAACTATCACAACAAGCATTAAAGCCCCTAGCCTAGGGGCCCTAAGCCCTTCGGCCTAGCTAAGGTTTCACCTGCTTGGCAACCAACCGAAGTATAGAACCATTTATTACAATGGTGCATATCATGTAGAATATAAACATACCCAGTCATCATAGAAGAAACCAACAACTTGGAGAGAGGTTCCCACAATGCCTCGATAAAGACTTGAAATCTATCAGATGGAAGTAAACCCAACATGCCTGAAATAGTCCTTTTCATGGCATCCACTGTTGTGGGAGGGACATCTTTTTGGATAAGGCTCACATCCAATGGTTCTATCTCCTGTATCAGATTGGTGAGGACTGATTTCTGAAAGAAAATGCTAAAAGTCAATTTCTAAATCATTACCAGAAGATCACTTTGAAAATAGTACATGTATGCATTAATTTGTAAACTAGAATCATTGCCTATCCTTGTTAATTCTTGTAAATATCAGGACTTATTACAAATGAACAAAAGCTGAAATATATTGGTAATTTTATAAATTTCCAGAAACACAAGGGCAAGAAAAACAAATGGGAACCTTCTCATATGAAAAGAAAACAAGAGAGTCATCATCCCAACTTATACTCCAAGTCCCATTGACTTCTTAACCCATCCCTTTCTCAAATGTGGTTCACATGGACAAACCACCACACATATTTTAAGTGGATATGTAAAAGTTAAAGGGATGTACATGTCCCCCAAAGTATTCATTAGTCAGGTTCGATGATCTCGTTACGTGTAGAAAAATTGAAACCAACTCCAATACACATGAAAATGATTATAGACTTTGGGAAAGAAATTGCCTTCCAGACTGTAGTCCATAATAAGGCTTTTATTCATTTCAGACCAGATTTTCAAGAGTAATGAGAATGTAATTAGCAAAACATAAATTACATCAGCTATAACTATACAGTTCATAGGTAACCATAACCTCAGCATCTAATATTCAGAGTAAAGAAAAAGAAAGGCAGAACTTAGATAATAGTAATTTATGAAAACAGCTGAAGTGCAATATTACATCAGTTTCAGTTCTGTAGATAACACTGTTTTCCTCCATCGTATATGAAAAAAGCATAAAAATTTGATACCACAATTTTGCACAATTTCCCATATTTTCTCAACAAACCAATGAAATGATAAATCTTAAATAATCCTAAAACAATTCAATCAATCTAAACATAAACATTTCTCGCCCACGAGATGAAATTCAAAACCCCAATTTCCTATTCTAACAAGTTCAGCGTAGCGTTATCAGCTAAGCCAAGAAGAAATACTTAAACTAAAATCAGCAATTCCAAACTAAATTTAGCAATTTGCCAATTTCCCACTACTTCGAATTCATACAAAGAAAATTTGAAAAGAAAAGAAACTTTCCAAAATTAAAAATGATTGGACAAAGCTGACCTTAGAGGGAGTAGGATTAGAACCGAAGGCATCATGGAAAGGAGAGGCATCGAAATTATTGGAAGAGAAAGCAAGGAGAGGGGTTTTGGGGAATTTTCTAGGGTTCGAAGAGGGGAGAGAGCGAAGAGCCGGGAAGGAGAGAAAGCGCTTTGAAATTGGATGCGATTGGTAAGAGAGGGAACGAGGAGGGAGATGAGAGGAAAGGAAAGAGGAAAGAGAGGTGGCCATATAGTTGAAATTTTGCCACCACTACTCTCGGCCCTCTTCCTCTCTTCTCTCTCCGCCAATTAAGTTTTTCCTTTCCCTCGAGCAGTAACGGCAACCACAATTGTTGGTGGAAGGAAACAAATGGGAAAAGTCAAAGGATTTCGGACAGGAACGTTAATGGTAACGAAACACCGTCTAACTGTCAACGGAGTCCGTTACACTACCCAGCTGGCGTGGTTTATTTCTCTCGTTGCCCTTTTTTTAAAAAAACAATTATAAATAAACCTATTTTCCTTTTTTTAAGAGTACTAGTGCAGAAATTAAAGGGTATAGACATAAAATTACAATTTGATAAGATAATGTTTAATTATTTTTAACAATAGAAAAGTTTCAAATATATTTACTTTTCTGCTGTAATTTTTTTCCAAGAAAAAGGTTTTCTGCTGAATCATGTTTCCACTATAGCAGAATTCTAGGCTTTGTATTTATGACATGAAGAATAAGCCAGACAAGTACAACATTTTTCACATGCAAATATCTGTATGCCAAACTTTATCTCCATCATTCTTAAATGAAGAGTCATGCCAGCTACTCCATGCACTAAATGCATTTTCACCAATATTGATGATATTAGAGCACAGTAGAAAATTGTCTACATAGAAATAATTTAGTTTTACCTTTTCTTTTTTCCCTTTCTTATTAAGTCCCAACTTCTGCAACTCAACCATCACAAATTAAAGGCTAATCCCCTTTTACAGGAATCTTGAAGGTTGGCTTCCATCTACTCTAATCTAACAAAAAAAAAAAATACAGACAGACATAAATTGCATTAGCACTTGATCTTCATAAAGTTCAAGCAAAGACATGATAGCTGAGAAAGTGGCATGCCCCACGCCGTCAAATACACGTTTATATTGAGCTCTTCTGCCCTCACCCATAATAAACAGTCACTTCTAGAACAAACCATTTTGTGAGTATCTGCATGACCATTGAAGCTTTCTTGTGGAGCCGGAGGGTGATTAACTAGAGGTTAGAGCTTTGAACTTTCTTCTGCAATGATTTCTCATGAGTGGCTAGAAGTGTAACATGTGCCCCTATTTGGGTGGTAAGCGTCCCCTGCCGGGCAATAAACCAAGAGGAAAGTATTTGGCAATATGGATCCCACTCCAGAGCATTAAAAAGATCAGGCAATCAAAAGGACAGAATTGGGAATGACCTCTGCAATAGCAGAATTGTTGACCCGATTACAACAAGATTTTGCACTAGTTGCATAGTTTAAGTATAGGCTGTTTTTACATAGACCAAGGATGTTTCGAGCGGAGTAAAAAGGAATGCTAGTTTTGTTATATTGGAAAGAGGTTCAAGCTTGGTTGGATCCTTTCAGGATAGGCAGCCAAAAGGGGACGCTTTGGTCCCCAATGTTAGCATACTTCGGAGCCGGGACAGACAATGGGCGGTTTTCTTTATGTTTCTGGTCTGCTCTGGCCTGAAGCCACACCCGGCAAGCTTACTTAATGCGTCTCTAAGGCAACCCCTGACACAGGGGAAACAGGTCATCAGCCACTAGTTATTGAATCTAATTAACTATCAATCAGATTTGGAGCAGTAGGCCCTGAAATTTGTTACCAGGCATATCGATTACTTATATTCGGTAAGACCTTTTCTTTGTAGATGTGATGTTTAACTGGTGAAGCATGTTAATGGGGACCAATACTCTTAATGGATTGATCACCTGCGAACTTAAGGATTGTTTCGGTTTTTTTTTTTTTTTTCTAATGCTTAAAAAGTTCAAGTCTTGATCGATGGATATGCATTATTTACTTGCATCTTTTGGGATAGGAAAGAAAGTTATTCAACGCCAATGATTTTTTTTTTTCTTCTCTATGCCACCGTTGGAATTTACTTGCTTTGTTTTTCTGGTTTAGTGAATTTACATCAGCATCATTCCATAACAGGGGTGGTTGGAGACAACCCAGATAATTCACTGCGAAAAGCCAAACAAAGTGAATTATCAAAAAAGTGTTTATGTCGGAAGTGTCTGCATCAGTAATTACTGGAGCCACTTTCATTCATATTCCCAAACCAAACTTGGAAGTGATGAACATCGCAAACTTTTTTCGCCTTGACTTCTGAAATGCCGTCTTACAAGGGGTAATGCTGTAATGCTCTTTATCTCAAATTCTCCCTCGCCAATTTGACGAGCGTGGTTCACGTCATTTCCTTATCTCTCTCCTGCTGTGGAAAACAAATGACAAACTGCTGTCGTTTTCCTCATCTTAAGTGATCATTGAAATCATTTTGTACTTGGGAGATAAACAATTGTCCGCAAAATTTTTAAATTCCAACCAAAACTACATCTATATATATAAATCTTTTGTTAGTTAATTATTTATCCCGCTGAAAAGCTTCTCCTCCCTACGCTTTGGGGTACAAAATTCATTTACTCCATTCAATTGGCTTGCCTAGACTACTTTGGTTTCCCCCCTTCTTCTCATTTTTGTTAATTGATAACATTGTGCTGTACCTTTCGCAAAGAAAACAAAGGTTGAAAACAAAAGACAAGGACAAAGGATATTAAGGCAGAGAAAGATCAGCATGTTTCAAAAGAAACCTTATCTGTTCCATTACATGAAAGAAACCATTCAGTGGACAGACATCAGCTTCAGCTCACATCCTTTGAATCAAAATACAAAACCTGACCCTGAAACATCCTAATCAACTTACACTTTTAACCTTTACCAAAAGCTACTCCGAAAGGGTAAAGGAAAAAAAAGAAAGGAAACCCTCAAGTAAATTAAAAAATAAAAACGAAGAGAATCTACAAATATAAACCATTCTCATTGACTTAATCTGGTCGGTGCCTAAATAAATCAGTAAATCACCTTCTCCTTTCCGGGGTCCAATGCGGCAAAGCTGGGCTAAAATGCCCCGATACCACCCTAGAATTGAGCAACTCCATGATTGGAGTGAAGTTAACACACCTCGGAACCTTATACTGGTTGATGGAAGCCCCTCTTGATATGGCGTAATCCATTAACTCCTCAAATGTGCCACTTTTTACCACTCGGATTTCCAGTGGACCTATTGAGTTATCCGCAACTCGGCCTTGTCGGTACACTGAGTTGAGCGACCCCTCCATTGCTAAACAACATTGTTTCAGGACCTCATCACTAGGCGAGTTAACCGAGTCTTTCACTAGCAACTCCCAGTATATCACGTAGTGACCAGGAATCGTTTTCGTGTCTGCATAACTCGTGTATTCGACGACACTGGTGTTGAACTCACGCAACAATTGAGAAGCGTTTTCAACAGCTTTTTGTAACTCAGCCTCGTCGGTTTTATCCGAGTCAATGCTGAGCAACACGTTCTTCCTCCTTACGAAATGGAATTGCGGGGCTGAGTTGTGGAATCCAGTGACTCGGAGAATGTCACCTACTCGGTATCTGCATAAACCTGCATAGGTTGTGATTACAAGCTCGTATTCTTTTCCTACTTCCACATCGACAAGGTCAACGAGTTTAGGAGGCGAGTCACGTGTAAACCCAGCTGAGTTAGGATCGTGGGGTAACAACTCGAAGTAGGCCATGTTTGGCATGATGGTATAGGAAACTTCTGATGGTTTGCACATGGGGTTAAGGTTTAAGCCAAAATAGCATTCGGATGAAGCGTACATGGTGCTGCTAAAGGTACTCCACCGCTGTAATAATCGAGGGTCGGAATATACTGTGCCATAGCTCCAGTTACTATAACGTCAAGGTATTTTGTGTTGGGCCAAATTCTTGTAATGATTCCCTCCCAGCTGTCCTTTGAACATTCTTGGCGAACAAACTCAGCAAGCTCAGGGTTGGGTTTCAGGATCTTAGCCATGCATTCCCTTAGTGAAGGGTCGGTGATTTTTGGACTCAAGGAACCTGTTTCAATATCCTGGGTGAGTTGTTGCCAATTCAGTTGAAGGAACCTGATTGCGCGGAGTAGGCCGGAGGCAAACACTGCGCCAACGCGGAGAACTTGTTGGCGTTCCTGGAGCCCACAGAGCATCTGGGTATACATGCTCTGGAAGGAGTCGGCGCAGAGGATGGCTTCGTTGGGGCTGGTATAAACATTGTAAGGTCATATGGTCGTGTCTTGAAATGTTCACTCTTGTAGTAGCTGGTCAGCACAGGACGAGCCAAGAGACCACCTGGGGTCCTGTTTCTGATTTCACAAACAAGAAGTAAAGTCCCTTGCCTTTGTCCAAGCCCGGCACATAACTGTTACATAGGAAGCGCGTTCCATTATTAAAAGGAGAAAGAAAACACAAGCTAATTACTAATGTCTACAGCCTATCATTTTTAAAATACTCACAGATTCATTACTGGCATGAGCAAACTGTAGAGCAACTGACGGCGATCTAGCTCTTCTTTAATTGTTGGCATGAGTTTCCTCTCACCAGCTGAAGTCCCGGAGCTGCACAATTTTCCAGGAAATTCAAACATCAGCATCAAATTATTTAGTATATTCCATTTTTCCTTTTTCTTTAAAGACTACAAGTGATCGTATAGTTCATATATACGAACCTGGTGAGAAATTCAGAGATGGGGTGGGCTGATAAAATAGCAGAACGGTCACCATTAGCAATACGCTGGATTTCAGGCTGAAGATCCTCGTACGTAATCACTGGAAGTTTGGACTTGAAAGTGTCTCGTCGGTTGCACCATTGAGCTTGAACCTTCTGAGGTACTCAGTTTGGGAGTTTCGGCTTAAGATTTCTGCCAGAACTCTTTGTTGAACAGCATCGGCACTTCTAGTCATTTCCTCGACGAATTGCAAAGCTTTTGCATCTTTCTCGCATGCTGGTGGACCCAGCGGAGATGAGAGAGCGGAATCGACAGCCATTTCAAGAGGGAGAATTTATTAAATTTGTTAAGAGGGAAAAAAATTAAAGCGTTGGATTGTAGAGAGAAAAAAGAAAAGTAATTCAAGAGAATGAAAGAGGAAGTATGTTATAGGGAGGGAGAGGAAGAGGAAGGGCTGTGAACTGCGAATCTGTGATGAGGTTGGGAAGGCCGAAGGGGCTTTATATAGGGAAGGCCAGGACTTGGAAGTGAAGTGCCACGTTATCTGCCATGTCAATATGGGACCTACAAAGGGCGGGAGCTTGGAAGGAGGCTGACGGACTCATGCGGAGAAGTTGTGGAAAGTGGAGAAAATAAAAACAATAGAAAAAGGGTATATACACATTTTCTTGATTGAAAATTAAAAAGAAAAAAAATAAAAGAGTTAGGGAGGGGGATAAAAATAAGAGCAAAAAGGTGCAGGAAGATTTTATTTCTTTGTCTACTGAAATGTAGTGCTGGGAGGAGACAAGGTGGGGGCCACAACACGTAGACATGGCACGAAATGAGGCAGGCATGTGGGGTTCTCTGACCGCCATGTCAGCGGAGCACAGGGATGAAACAGAGGCTACGCGTCATACAACCACGCGGTGCTTTCGGGTAAAATTGTTGGCCTTGATAACGATGGGCTGCCACACGTGAGACAGGTGCCTATGCTTATTGCACCCTTTTTTTTTTTTTGTTGCCGATAGCCCAAATTCTGAAAAAGCCCTTGTGTCTATTACTACTGCCCACTGCCATTAAAGCCAAATTCAGCTCTGGAAAAATAACCGGCCAAAAATTATTTTCCCAAAAGACTATTGCAAAATAAAGTTTATGACCAGCTTACATCACCACTCTCTTTCCCCTTTTCTCCTACATTAATGAATCATAAGAATAAGTTGTTTTGTTCAATTTTATTGTTTCTTTCTTTTTACCCTTTTTTAAAAGTGCATTATTTTGTCTCTGTTGCTTAAAGGACAGGGACGCCTTTCATTAAATACTAATAAGAGCTGCAATTTGGGCTTATATTATATTAATTGGACTTCCATATATAATAATAGTATACATACTTAAAGCGGACAAAAGGGCAAAAAACTTTATTTGAAGTTCCCGTGTCATACCAAATCAAATGGAGAGGCAATCACGTGTGGTTCATTTCCTCTATAGTTGCTTTTCAATTAATTCTCTTCATCTTCCTCTCCTCCGCCTCGCTTTGGTTTACAAGAAAACATGTATAAAAGTTGGGGACAAACATTAAAGACGATTCATAAAGTTACATTAATGTGTAGTAACATTCGCATTTTGCAAGGACGAAGGAGTGTAGCATTTGGAAACGTTTCCCGTGCAGTTAACCTAAATTTAACTAGTTCTTTGATTCTTCGACGTTGCTTCAATTACGTGAAAGAAAATACTAGACGTAATCTTTAGCATTTTCTAGCTTAAGAGGACAGGAAATACGCGAAAAACCTAAAACCGACAGCGCTGTATGGAACATCCTGACAATTTTTGTTTCTACGTTATATGGAAACGGAAACAAACCATCCAGGTGATGTGGAATGTTGTCTTGATATTACAATTTTCTTGCATGAGAAATTAGTATAATTTTTTTTTCTAATAAATACATTGAAAGTTGCAATGAAAATACTAAGACTAAGTTGTAATAACAAAAGGGTACTACTAGAAAGGTTCTGTTCTTTTATGAATGTGTCATAAACACCATAAAATATTTGAAGTATTGGCTATTAAAAATAGTGAGCACGTCTGCTTTTGGTCAGGAAGACTATTAATTAGTAACCGTCAGAATCTTAAATAAATAAGACGGCTTAACCGACATTACATTATCCTTATTCTTCTGTTGAAAAATAAGTAAAGAAATGGATGCTTGTATTAAGGTCACCATACATGTTTAATTTTTTGTTTATTTCCCCTTGCAATGCATTATTTTTTTAAATTTGCAGTTGTTATTGTTTTCAATGGGGATGACTTATTCGTGACGAATCGATAAAAACCAACGAATAACACGACATGAAATTGTGGAACAATGTCCCGTAATAAGTATACAAATACTACTAAAATATGTAGAGAAAAAATGGAAAGTTGCCCAGATAATTCCAAACTTTGTCACCTAAATTAACTAATTATTGTAGACTTGGTAGCACATAACTGCAACACAAAACCAAAGTGATAGCGTGTACCGATGGCAAAAGCCAGGGTTTTCTTGCTGGTTTTGAAGAGTCCGTTTGATGTGTGTCAAACTTTGGAAGCATTTTGAAGGGAAGAAAAAAACGTAATCTAATTATAAATGAAATTCAACCCCTCAACTGTCAAGTTGGAGATGGAGATGACTTTTGATTAGGCAGGGAGAATAGCAAAGTATTGGGCGTCTTTTGCTTTGTTTTCGTGGTTAGGTTTTTATGGAAAAATTAGCTTCGGCGAAAATGACTTGTTAGCAGCTGTCCAAAAGAAAGGACTAAGGGGACATGTATGAGGGCCTTTTTCCTTTCATTTGTTGAACCCTTTTACGGCTCGGGACCACCCATTAACCAACATATTCTCGTCTGATCAGATTATGTTAAGTATACATCTTAATTTGATTATGTGTAGATCAACAGTGAACTAGTGCAACAGATAATTTTGTATAAATCAAATAAATTCTATGTTTCAATTATTAAAGTAATCATTCGAATCTGTGAAAAACATACGTAACATTTGTAAATTATAAATATTTTTTTATCATAAAGTTATAAATTTTAAATCATGTAAGTAATTAAAATGTAAAAAGGAAAAAGAATTATTTCAATGATTTAATTTACCAATTACCATATATGCAATTAAGGTAAACATATCTAAATTTTAATAACCTAAAACCATCGTTCCTAATGAATTTTTCCATTTCCCGAGGCAAAGCAACAATGAAGAGACAAAAGATAAAAACGAAAATTGGGAGCTCTGCCTCTTGTGTCCAACGAGAAGTTAATGTTGTTTTATACAAGTTGCGAAAAAAAGGGGCCGTACAGTAAGTACAACTCATCTAAGATTAAGATTCGAGAAGTTGTGCTGGTCAATAATTAGTAACGCACCTTCGGAGGTGAGCAACACTGACTTGACTAGCTAGGAAAGCTTGCATTTGCATGTGAACCTCATTGTCTCGGCAATAAATCTTGCGGACAAAGCTACAAGCTATACCCTATGGTGGACAAGTTTGTGTTCTACCCAATTCTACGCGTTTGTTTTAGATCGAGGGAGGTGGAATATAAATATGTAACAATTTGACAATTAAATATGTTACATAATAACGCATTTCAATGTGTTATAAGCACTAATATATAGATTTCTTTTTTATTGTACAAAATTAATATAGAATATAAACTGTTTTTAAAGGGGTATTCTTCTAAAACTTATTATGTTGTTTGTTGATTATAACATGATGATTCATGAACAACTGAGGTAATGACTGACTGTCTCTTTCGATTTAACAAAAGGGCCAAAAATACATGGAGGAGAATGTTTCAAACTAGAAGGCGCCTCCCACAATTGTCTTTCCTTTTTCTATAATTTTTGCGGTTGGATTGCGTTACGGGATACGTTTAAATAACCGGGGAGTCGGTCGCCTTAATTTCCAGTCAAAAGGGCCGCATTATAATCGCAGCCATCAAACCAAAATTCCAACCGACTTTTAAAGTCTAACACAAAAAATATGCACATGATTTTATCAAATCTTTTCTCATGCTAGATTATTTAGCTGCTTCCTTGGACCTCCAACAACCAAACACATAATGACAAACGGACAATTTAAAAAAAGAGTCAAAGCTCTGCCTACTTAATTAATTCATTAATTAATTTTTGTATTTTAAAGAAATATTCCAATTACTAAAATTTAAAATCTTATTGTTAAAATATTAAACTTGAATTTCAAAAGAAGATGAGTAAATGTATTTATACTTCACACGTTCAATCTAACCAAATTCAAATATTTACTTCCATTATGAGTTTTAATATTTAGATCGTGAAACAATGCAAATGAGATTCCTCGTATTCAAAGGAAAAGGAAAGGCAACTATTTGGAATAGTTTGAAAAAAATAATTTATATATAGTCTCAATAGCAAAAAGAGAAAAAAAAAATATTGCAGAAGTGGGGGAGTGGAGTTAACGTGGAACTAAGAAGGAACAGAGGAAAGTGAGAACCGGCAAAGTTGTGGCCTCACGGTTTTTTCAAGTCAAAAGTCTACTTGCCAATGATTTGGCATAGAAGTTCGCACGTGGAAATGTTTTTCTATGGAGCAATAGCGCCACCCCGGCGTGAAGGATGCTTCCTCTTTGCCCGTTTTCACGTGGTGTAAAAGCGGGGAGAAGGGACGTTTACCCAAAATATTAATTTGCGCACTTGGCTTGGTGTTGGCACCACCAGTTTATATTATATTGCTTCACAGTCAATCTGATTTCAATAAATCGTACATGACACACGACTTTTGCCTCGTTTTATAATTGTTAATTAATAAAATGAAATAAAATGGTGCATTTTTTTAATTTTGGGTTATTAATAAATATTCTCTTAAATAATTGAATAAAGTAATTTTTAAATATATCTTATAAAATTTAATTGATAATTTTTTTTTAATTTTTCATTTTTAAATAGCACAGCATAGAGCGTATATTACTAATATAATAAGAATGATTAAATGACACGAAATACTTTTGAAATTTCAACTATATCTCATAACATTAAGTCAAAGTAAAACTTGTCGTGTGCAAACTCTATAAAGTACCATCGAGGTCTTACTGTGAATACTCCCCAATATTAGTACCATTTCTCTTTTTGCATTTTGTGCAATATTACAAATATAATATCACAATCAAAACGGTTGTAATGCATTCTTATAAGTATTCCACAGCATCATTATTGTTACTTGAGTACTGGATCAGCAACACTACTATACTAGTGCTGCTTTCACGCGACAATCTTTTGTTACATATGAAAAATTCGTTGCACCAAAACTAATTTCAAAAAAAAAGAAAAGAAAAAGAAATGGCCTTTCTCTCATTTCAAAAATTCACTATTCAACTCGTGAAATTTAAACATACAAATTATAAATACGTGTTTTGAATTCTAGTCATTCAAATATTTATCTTTCCATACAATTTGTATTTGATTAATTAAATTGTTGGATTTCATATTCTATTCATTTAGATCATGTATTTCAATTTTATAGTTTATTAAGAATAATGAATTACTTGTTTGATAAAATTAAATACATATTAAAAATATATATTCTTTTTTTAAAATAGCAATATAACTTGTTATAATTGACTGTTGATTTATTAAAATATTACTTGTTAGTGTAAATGTAATTCGATCACTCATTTAATGAAAATGATAAGAATATTTATTTTTTAAAAATGATAAATATGCTTCTTTTAAAAAAAAAAAAGAATGAAAATGTTTTTTCTCCGAGTGCTAGTGACCATAGCATTTTTCTTTCTACATTTTTCACATCATAAAAACTATAAAAAATAATAATTAAATAACTAGATGATGCACACTCGTCTTCAACGGAATTTTCCATCCCGCACCATCATTGTTGTCAGTATTTGAATGTTGGTCTATAGACTATAGTTGTGACTTTGTTGTTTGTTTGCTGTTTTTGCCTTGGCTCGATTCGCCGGGGCTTCGTTAAAGGACAACAGCTGGTGGGACTTGACAGAACGTAAATGTAACGCTGAACACCCAAACTTGGACTTTTGCTTTCACTTGCTTCTCCGAAACTCCATCTTTCGCACGTTCTTTGACTGCTGAGTTCAAATTTGCGTGAAAAAGGGGTTAAAATTAGGACACGTGGACCGATTTGGGTTAAATTCAGGGATGAAAATGGTGGAAAGTTTGGGTATGTTTTCCAGCGTAAAAAGAAAAAGTCAGTCAAAATAAGTGGGTGATTCCAATATTCTAATCCAATTTGAATGTTTTTAAAAGGCAAATAAGAGTGTGTACGTTACACGGCTGCGCATTGATCTAATAACCCAAACTATTTATTCCATAAACTCATTATTTTCATCAAATACTTTGACATAGCACAACTACTTAAAGTACGAATGAACTTTTCTAAATGTAAGTGGTGCTTTTATTGATTTGGTTTGCTGAAAAAGTAAAAAGTTGCCACCTCAGGTTTGAGTGCAGTGCATGAAACTAGCCAGTCGGCATCGGTGAGTAGCTTTGAGTTGAGTTTCGTAGAAACCCACCAGCCAACACTAAAAAGCACGATGATGATGTCCTTTATCCTTAATATTTTAACAGTCTTTCGTTTTCATTGTTTCTCGGTGATTAATCAGACGGCAGCAAAAAGTGGTCAATGCAAAATTGTTGATGGAGTTGCCAAATCTTTCTTCGTGATCAACCGAACCCATCTGTCAAACCTTTTAATCATAACAAGACTTGCGAGAAGTCTGTGCATTAAAACCCGAAGCATTGGCGGATTGGGGTGCATCACTTTATCTCTCTGTACACTACAAGTTTCTTTTCTTTGGCTGAATCTATACTTCGGGTTGATTATTATATGCTTCAGCTTTCGGGGTCAAGAACCAAGAGATATATCACAAAAATAATCTTTTAATAGAGATAATCCAACAAATATAAGGCAAAAGCAAAAGCCCCCCATTTTTTTTCTAAATTTTTGTTTTTTTATTGGAAGAAGGTAGTTGAATTTCTACTTAATTTGTGTTTTTCTATCGCGAGTCAAATGCTTAGATATTGCATGGTAAGTATATTAATTTTAATTTAGTGTGCAATTCTACTCTAGTCTCATTTACTCTCTTTCTAGTTTCACCCCAGACAAAACAAAATATAAAAATTTATATTTAACTTTGAGGGACGAAATTTGCAATTTTTAATTTGTATAAAATTCAATTTTTTTATTTTCAAAAAAAAAAACTTGTATGAAATCAAATTACATGTGACGTAAAAACAGAACCTCTTTCAAAAAAGAAATAGTTTCAAGTGAATGGTTTGTTTGTATGACGCATGAATAATTTAATTTAGCATCATGTATTTTTTAAATCATACATTTTATTTGATATAATACATCTTTATTTTTTCAAAAAATAAATATTTGACTAAATTAATTACATTTCTTTACTTCTAAATATCCATCCTTGTTGCCATATGTAAATAAATTTCAATTCAATTAATTATACTTTATATAAATAATTAAGAACCAAATTTCAAAATTAAAATTATAGAGTGAAATTCTAAATATATCCTTTTTTTTGTTCAAACAAATTAAATTGCTTGCATTTGACTATTAGATGAATATCTTAATTTTGTTTTTTAATTTGGTAAATATTTTTAATTATTACTCCAAATGAATAAATAAATGGCAATCCAACGTTAAAATTCCGAATACAAAAATGAAAATTACAGCCAATAAACATATTTATATATGTAGCATAATGAGCTCTCCACTAAGATATATATATGACTATTACTACTACTTTTAATATTTTTGGGATTATTTACTCTTAATTCTATTGTTAGTCGACCATCATGAGTCACATGATTAAAAGTATGCTATTTACATTATTTTGTTTCATTTTATTTATTTTGCTGCATTCTTTTTTGTCTTGATTGTTTATATCATTGCATGAATAATTATTTATTTCTACCGCATTCACTCATTTTAAATAAACAATATTTTTCAAAGTATTGTAAATGACGTTATGCTAATTTAATTTATGTCGCATAAACTAAATATTTTTCTTGAATTATATATCTTGATCATAAAGTTACTATTCGCTACTAAAATTAGCCGGGCCCAAATAAGATAAAAGGAGAACCCATGCAATATTATCGCTACAACCTTATGACGTGTTGCAGGTAGATGTTAAGGTTACTTGATTGAAGTTACCAAATATCTTGTTTTTGTTGGAGATTGAACCTTAACTATGAAAATTCTCACATAAAAATTTTCATAAAAATCATTTTGGTAGTTTTTTTTTCTATTTTTTTATAAATTATTAATTTTATTTTAATAAATTTGTATTTGATATATTATTAAAGTATAATTTCTGTACATTATAAATGAACTAAACTTTATTATCTCATTAATAAATAAAATTAAAATTTTTTTAAAAGTAAATATTCATATATTTAAATATATATTTTGAATATTTTTAAACTTTTATTTTTATATCTTTATAAAATAATACTTTATAATTAAATGATAATATACAAATATTATACACCCTTAACAGGTCAAATATAAATTATATTATGAGTGCTTAGTGCTTAAAGGATTAACAGTTAAATTTAACAAAAAAAAAAGGCCGAAGAAGCGGCCCAGCCCATGGAAAGTGGGAAAGGACATTCTACGCCGCAAGCGCAGAATAGCAAAGAAACTAAACGAGCCCTCTCTATCTCTCTCTCTCTCTTTCTCTCTCTCTCGTTCCGCGACGGTGGCCCAGAATTACAGGCCCTTTTTATTGTTACGCAGACACTCCACTCTCTCTCTCCCCACCGCATTTTTCTTTTTTTTTTTTTCTTTTTTTTTCCCCTTCGCTCCTTCTTCTTCTATCATCGCTGCTCAAGAATCTCCCTTCTCTCTCTGAATATTTGCAAAACGCACGAGATTCAAGGTCAGTTCCTTCAAAAACAACTTTTTCTGTTTGGTTGGTTTTGTTTTTTTGGTTGAAGGGAAAGAAAAGAAAATCACCGAGAAAGTTCGAGCGCTAATCATTTCGAATCTAATGCTTCTGTTGCTCGCACTTGTAAAACAAAATATCCAAAATGCCGTCTTCGTTAAGCTTTTCATTTTCTTTTCTTCTTGCTTCGTTTATTTTTCTTCTCTTTGTCTATCTTTGTTTGGTTGCTGAGAAAACCGAGGTTAAAAATATAGAAGGATGCGAAAGTTTTCAAATCTTTTATATCTCATTGTTTCTTTACGGAGCTAATAATCTTAGCTTAGGTTACTAGAGTGTTCAGTCTAGGTTTTATTTTCATTAAGTTTCATTACGCTTCGGATACGGTGTAAGCTTAACCATTAAAAGCTGGAAATGAGCAATTTTTGTTAAATGGGACTGAATGATGTTACCATCTAGGGTTTGATTTAGAAAATGACACCTAGATATTGAAGATTTTTTTAAAATGCTGGAAAGATTGGTTTCTGTTTAGTTAAAGTAATATCTTGTATATGATTTTGATAGTGAATTAAAGAGATGCACATTTGAAAATGCAATATTCTCATTTGCATGAATGGTGCTGAGTTATGAATGGAAAGTTAAGTTAGGGTATGCAATGACTCGTAGTTGAGGAAATAATTGTAATTCAGTGTTTGGCTGTTTTCAATTGAAAAATAGTGATGCACCTCCAAATTTAGGAGATACTGGTTTTTTAAATGGCACTTTCTTTGGAGTCCGCTCTGACCAATTTGTTCTTGGGTTATCTTTTTGACATCTGGTGTTGTATATAATATGTTGACTTCTTTACATTGTTTCCCAGTAAACTTTCGAGTTGCCATTGCTTCTGCTCCCTAGTTTTAGTTGCTTATTGTACCTTTATTATGATCAACCTAATTAAGAAGTAAGAACATTTAGTGGCATTGGTGATCTTCCACAAATCAAAATATTTGATAGCTATATTAAAATTATGTAACTAAAGTCATAGTTTGATATAAAAGGAGCTTCGATGAGGTCCATTAGCACTTTTAGCTTTTGCTCAGCATGTTTAAAGCATCTTTTTTTTTCCTAAAAAAGGAAAAAAAGTTTTGTGATACATGGTTGGTTGGATGTGTACTGCAGTTGCAATTTGGTGAAATTACTTTCCTTCCCCTCCTCTTCCCCCTCCCTTGATTTCCCCAGAGTTATTTGAAAAATCATAATTTTCTTGGGAAACAAGCTCAAATTTGGTGTATTAGGGAGTTGAATTATCATTGTTGTTGAGAATCAATGAAATCTCTTGAAGCTTCTCATTATAATTACTATGGATTACATTGGTAGACATGTAGGTTTTTCCCTTTTTTCCCCCTTATGAATAGTGCAGTCATTTTTTATGGTGCGTTTTCCATGTTCAAAGATATAAATAAACAGAGTTGCATTGGGCAGCTTTTGTTAGGGTCTAGCTTGGAGAAATAAATGGTAATATTTATCGTTAAACTGGTTTTGGTTGTATTTAACTTATAATTGTTTGCCCATGTCACTTTTAGTTTAAGATAAGTTTCGTTGCTGTCCAATGAACTTTAATCAGTAGCTTATCACCAACCAAGTAGAAGCCTCGCAATAATTTGGTTTCTAATAAAGCATAATGTCTCATGAGTTTTTATTATTTTCATTGTTATTTCCTTTTTTGAGTTTCCTCGTGAGTGATTTGTGTCTGTCGTAGCATTAAGCTGTCCATAATTGATATTTTACTCTTTTTGGTTGGTTAATTAATGTTGATCCCTGTAATCTCTCTCTCTTTCTCTCTCAGAATTTCGTTAGCTAAATTAGATTGTAGATCATCTGCTGCTGGTGCATGGAATGCAACGCAAAAGATTCTTAGTTCTTGTGATTGTTAAGACTTGTTCTTTTTTATATCAATTTAAGGTGAAATGTATATTACTTTGGGTTTTAAATTGTATGTTTGGATCTTTGGATTCTGTCAACTAAATAATTTTACCATGTGTCCTGTTGAACTTATTAATTTGTTTATTTGTTATATTGAATATTCCCAACTTATTGTGGTAATATGGGTGCTGGTATGTGTCATTGTTAGCCTTCTAACTGATATGATCAAGGTTGAACATATGGGCGTTTCTCCATCACAAGCTAAGAGTACAAAAGGAAACCATTTTTGCCCTGAAGAAAGTACATCAGAGCAGGCCCATGAATTTGGCAGCGAATATTTACTTACTGAACTTTCAGAAAATAAAAATCAATGTGGCTATGCAGCAACACAAAATGAATCTGCAGAAAATGCCACTGGTGTATCTAGCTCTGGCCTTCATGAACGATCTCCTAAGTATGTGGCTAAGAATTCTTCCCCTGAACATTCGGGACTGCTTCCTAAAGGTGTGATGGGGCGTAATCATACTGATAAAAGTTTTTATGCTCAAGAAACTGTATCAGGAAAGACACATGAGTATGGTTGTGAATATATGCACAGCGAAACATCAGAAGAGAAGCATCAACCTGGTTCTGAAATTGTTCAAAATGAACTTGAAGAAGCCTGCACTTTGGTTTGTGACCTTCCTGCTAAAAAGTTGCAGACATTTTCTGAAGGTTTGTCCGAGAATGCTATTACTGAAAGTTTAGGACTATTGCCAGAAGATTCAAGTAAACACACCAACACTGATAAACTTTCATGTCCTCAACTCGTTAGTTCAGAGCCAACAGTTGACTTTGGTTCTGGAAATGTATGTAAGGAACTTGGTGAATCACCAGAGCAACGACAACAGCTTGATTCTGAAAGTTTACCTAATGGTATAGAAGAAAGTAATATTGCAGCATCTTCTAATGTTTCTAATCAAGCCTTGCAACTGAATCCTGAAGATATGGGCAAGAGTCATTGTGGTGGACACTTACAATCTCCTCCTGGAGGCGTGACCAATGTTATTCAGTCTAGTAAAAGTCCTCTTGTTGAACCTTTAGGATTGCCCCAAGAATTTGCCAAGGGAAATCCTAGCACTCAGCAATCAGGGCTCCCTTGTGAAGACATGGCCCAAAATTCTTGTGCGGAACAGCATGAGACAAAGCCTAAGAATTTACTCAAGAATTCTGGCCGAAGCAGGGCTGGAAAAACTTCAAAAACAATAAAGAAAAAGTATATGCTAAGATCTTTGAGAAGCAGTGATAGAGTTTTGCGCTCAAAATTGCAAGAGAAACCTAAAGCTACCGAGTCGAGCAATAATTTGGCTGATGTTGGCTCTAGTGAGCAGCAAAAAAGAAGGAAGAGGAGGAGGAGGAAGGCAAAAAGAGAAGTTGCTGATGAATTTTCAAGAATCAGGACACATCTTAGGTATTTATTGAATCGAATAAACTATGAGCGGAGCCTGATTGCTGCATATTCTACAGAAGGCTGGAAGGGACTAAGGTGTGTTTATTGTACTGTTTTATCTTGTATCTCTTTGCCCTAATGTTGTTTATGATCTAATTGTCATGACATTATCGCAAAATGTTTGTCTTGATCTTAAATCTGATATGTTCCTGATTAGATATAATTGTTGAAGGGAGGACAAAGCAAATATGAGTTTAATCATCTTAACATACCTTGTACTTTTCACTGTCTGATGGTCCATTACTTGCTTACCACCATCAACATATATTACTTTGAGAATATAATGTCTAATACCAATTCCAAAGTTGTTGGAATGACAAGAATATAAAAGCTTAGTATTGAATCTTCTTCCTCATGAACAGAATTAGTGTCAAGGGTCTGGGCTTGTGTACTTATTTGGCTTTGCGCAAGCTTCATCATTACTCTCTAGCATCTTCCTCACGTTGTCGTTTTCATCTCTTATTGTTTTCACCATCAGTCTCTTTGATTCAGTATATAATTCTTCTCCATCGTTTTCTCTATTTTATTATTTATTAAATAGATATTGACTTAAAAACATCCTTATGCACTTTCCCAGAGACAGTATTCATCAAATAGGAAGAAAGTATTTGAAACTTAAGTGTATTCTTAATAGTAAAATCTACTGTTTCCACCATTATAGCGTTTCTAATGAACGCACTTGTAGATTGATCCCACAATAACATATTATAGATTTATAACTATGTTAATCTTACTTTATACATTGACTGTTGAGATTGAAGAATAAATTCAGTGTAAAACCTCAGAGAATAGATTTTTTGGAAACACTTTCAGGAAGAACAAAGTTGAAATGTTGGATCAAATGCGAAGTTGTTACCTTTTGGAACTGAATTGATCCTTTACATCTGTGTATCTGTCACCAGAGTAGTCTGATTGTCCATTTCCCCATGGATAGCTAACGTCTGGATGTTGCTTTGGACTGTTTGTCTAAACATGCAGCCTAGAAAAGTTAAAGCCAGAGAAGGAGCTTCAACGGGCTACATCTGAAATTCTTCGACGCAAACTGAAAATTAGAGATCTATTTCAACATATCGATTCATTATGTGCTGAAGGAAAGCTTCCAGAATCTTTATTTGATTCTGAAGGACAAATTGACAGTGAGGATGTAGGAGAATCATAGTTATAAGTCATGTTCATATATTCGTAGTTGCTATTCTTATTGATGATGATAATTTGTGTGTTGGAATTAGAAATGCTTAGACATGAAATTTTTTAATTGCAGATATTCTGTGCAAAATGTGGGTCCAAGGACCTGTCTGCCAACAATGATATCATACTCTGTGATGGTGCTTGTGACCGTGGATTCCATCAATATTGCTTGCAACCACCGTTGCTAAAAGAAGACAGTAATATCTTGATTGCCCGCCTGATAGTAATTGATTGGTATTGTGGGTTTTGAATTGTTTTATTGTCATTAATGCCTTTTTGGTCATCTCTTCCCCTATTGGTACAGTTCCTCCCGATGATGAGGGTTGGTTATGCCCTGGATGTGATTGCAAAGTTGATTGTATTGAATTGGTTAATGAATCTCAAGGAACAAGTTTTTCTATCACTGATAGTTGGGAGGTCAATGACAAATCTTCTTTCTTTTCTTTGGTTAGTACTTGGATTTTTCGATTCCTTACCATAGTCCTTTCTATGAACAGAAAGTCTTTCCTGAGGCAGCAGTAGCTGCAGCTGGACAAAATCAGGATCCCAACTTTGGACTACCTTCAGATGATTCTGATGATAATGATTATAATCCTGATGGTTCGGAAACTGATGAGAAGGATCATGGAGATGAATCAAGTTCTGAGGAATCTGATTTCACTTCTACATCTGAGGAATTGGAAGTCCCAGCGAATGTGGATCGGTACTTGGGGCTTCCATCTGATGATTCGGAGGATGATGATTATGAGCCTGATGGTCCAAATCATGATGATGTGGTTAAGCCAGAAAGTTCAAGTTCAGATTTTACATCTGATTCTGAGGATCTTGATGCTATGCTCGAAGAAGATATTACATCTCAAAAAGATGAAGGCCCCATGGCTAACAGTGCTCCCAGAGATTCCAAGAGGCAAAAGCCTAAACTGGGTGAAAAGGAGTCTATGAATGATGAGCTGTTATCAATAATGGAACCAGCTTCTGAACAAGATGGTTCTGCTATTTCTAAGAAACGAAGCATCGAAAGGTTGGACTACAAAAGATTATATGATGTGAGTGTCATTTCAAAATATTATCTTACAGATGGTTCTCTCTTCTGTTATATATACCAGTTCTGCATTTTTTTTCCCTTTCATTTAGGAAACTTGCCTAGGTATGTTGCTATTATAGTTCATTTAACTTTCTGCATGATGGAGTCACTGCAAAACGGCTTTTCTATTTGGTGTCCTTTCAGCAGTTCAGTCATTTAAAGAGTTTTGGTCCTTTCCTCTGTGATTTGTTTATCATTCTTTTGGGTATATACAGGAGACGTATGGCAATGTTCCTTCTAGTTCCAGTGATGATGAAGATTGGAGTGATACCACTGCACCAAGAAAAAGGAAGAAACGTACTGCAGAATTGGCGTCAACACCAGAAAATGGAAACGTTTCTGTAAGTAGGACTGTGTCAGTTTCTGATGGTTTAAAGCAGAATCCAGAAGAGACTGAGCAGAAACCAAGGAGAAAAACTTACCAGATGTCAAGGTTTAAAGATACAGATTCGTCACCTGCTGAAATACAGGGGAACACTTATGTATCTGGTTCAAGTGGTAAAAAAGCAGGTTCATCAACATACAAAAGACTGGGAGAAGCTGTGAAGCAGGTAAATATGGTGTCTTGTGCAACTTTGACAACTTGGGAACAAGAGCAAAACTTCTCTATAATCAGGCTTTTGTTTGTGAAAGCACTAGAGATAAATTTGATTACTAATTTATTTTCTTTTGAAAAAGTAGAGATTAATTTGGTGGATATTTTGCTGTACAGAGACTTTATAAATCTTTCAAGGAAAATCAGTATCCTGACAGAGCCACTAAACAGAGTTTGGCAAAAGAGCTAGATATGACTTTCCAGCAGGTCTCAGCTTCTCTCCGTGCAGCAACTAAATGTCACTTTTCTTAAACACCACGCTCTTTTCTTGCACTTCACATCTTAATCAACATAATTTTGTGCATTTATCTTTCATTTTTTGTTTCTTAACACAACTTCCTTTGTTGTGCAGGTTAGCAAATGGTTTGACAATGCTCGGTGGGGCTTCAACAATTCACCATCTAGTCACGAGACCATAGCCAACAATGCTTCTGAGAAAGACATCAGTTCGACTCTTCCAAAGAAAGAGGCTACTGGCAGCGGGAATGTGAGGGACGGTGATAACAGTGGAAAAACAAATTGAAAAAGATCGGGAACTAGAAAGATGAATCGATGAATCATAATGGTGAAATGGAGGATCAGGCAACTGATTTTGATTCAAAAAAGATATTGAGGAGAAGCAAATGCTCCCGGCTAAGCTTTTAGTTAATGCACATAGGAGGCAGGCAGGCTCCGGACAAGAAATTCGTTGGTTTGAGAAAATCATAATTTTTTTTTCTTTTGTTTTCATGGTCCTAGGAAAAAATTTTAACCAGGCACCTACAGCTAGGAGAAAAAGAAAAAAAAAGAAAAAGAAATCCTTCGCTATTAACAAAGTTGGCATGGCCATGAAACTCTTAGCTTATGCTGAGACGGTAACCCAAGCATTAGAAAAGCATTTGTTGATGTACTTTTGTAATTTACTAATAAGGTCTATTTTTATTGCACCCTGCTCCGGTAGGATTTGAAAATGCTAAAAAAATGTTTGTCTTAGAATATTTAATTTCCTCAATCATTAACCGCCATCTGCTGTGCTGTGAAAAGTAGTGCACCAGTGAAACGGCGTCGTATTTGTGGTTGCTGCACAAAAATCAGTAGCAGATCACGTCAAGAAACGGTCATTAAAAGGCGGTAAAAATCATTTTCAAAATACAGAAAACGGCGGCACCCTTGCCATTTCCCTCTACCCTTACCTTTTCTTATAAATAAATAAATAAACTACCTAGAAAAGAAGCAAGAAGTTTTCAGAATTCTGCAAGAATTCTTCAAGTCATCACCCTAATGGAAGTCGATCAAGAGAATCGTGTGCCTTTAACGTGCTCTTCTTCTAAAAAGCGAGCCCCCATGACTCACTCTTTTCCTCCTCAACCTTCCTTGACCAAGAAACGAGTCGTTCTTGGTGAACTCACCAACTCGCCTGATCTCGGGTCGAGTCAGAACCCAAAATGCAGATCCAAGAGTGAGAGAGACGCGAGTAGAGAGAAGAAGCCAATGCGTGAATTGAAAGACAAAAAAAGGCAAGAATCTATCGAAGAGTTTGATGAGAACTTTCGAGATTTGAAGAAGTGCACTTTCTCATCTTCTATATTTGAACATCTCCACTCTTTGGAGGTAAAGACAAATATTGATGCTTTCCTATATTCATTTTTTATAAATATTCTCTTTGCTTTATTTTAATATTTTGTTTTTCAATCGCTTTAGAAATGTGTTACAAAAGGAAAATATTTGATGCGTTTTGTAAACATTAACTAATTTTATTAATTTTGATTTCGAAAATGGTTTTCTTGTTTTTTTTTAAAAAAAAATCTGATTAAAAAAATCTGTGGTGCAAAATATAATAAAGATCAATCGCTGGTCTTTTTAATGATGATTTTGATTCAGATTGAGGAGAAAAGAAGGCCATTGCCCAATTACATGGAGAAGGTTCAGAACGATGTTACAGTGAATATGAGGGAAATTCTGATCGAGTGGTTGGTGGAAGTAACTGAGGAATACAAACTCGTTTCCGACACCCTTTATCTTACAGTGTCATACATTGACAGATACCTCTCTTCTCATGCTATCAGTAGCAACAAGCTACAACTTCTTGGCGTTTCTTGCATGCTTATTGCCTCGTAAACACGTTAACCCGGATTCCTTGTTTTCTTTTTTGACTTGGGTTGATTATTCATTACATTTTGTTATTGACATTATTATGCACTGATGCCACAGAAAGTATGAAGAGATCACTCCTCCGCATGTTGACGATTTTTGCTATATAACAGATAATTCTTATACCAAGGAAGAGGTATATATACATCTCATCATTTCTTCCGTCTCTAGTCTTAGTCCTTCCTCTGCTTTTCTCCTTGTGTTTAGACTTAAAATTTACGAAATCTGCAGGTGGTGGAGATGGAGAAAGATGTACTTGAATTGTTGAATTTTGAAATTGGTACTCCCACCATTAGAAATTTTCTGAGGCAAGAATGCAGTCCAAACGTTTTAGGTTTTTGTATTTTCCCTTTAATCAACAATGCTCTTTCCTCCGGCAAATGTGATTGCTTACTGATAATTAGTGAGACTAATGTATGTTCTTGTTGGGCGTGCAGAATTTTAATGAGAGCTCCTCAGGAAAAATGCAAAGTAAGCATAGCTTTGTGTATCAGTATGCTTACATTTTATCCTTACTAATAGATTTTGCTGATTCTTCTGACTTTGTGTGCTCCTTAGTGTCCAGATTTGCAATTGGAGTTTTTGAGTTGTTATCTTGCGGAGCTAAGTTTGCTGGATCATGGGTGTCTACGATTCTTACCATCATTAGTAGCTTCATCAGCTATTTTTCTTTCAAGATTCATGATCCAACCGAAAATACATCCTTGGGTAAGAAATCTATTTGTTTTGCATTCTAGAATGTTTATTGATCAAACCGTTCCTAAAGGATGGTAGTATCTGTTTCTAAAGGATCCTTTTCGAAGGAGAGGTCCATATCTTCCCCAGATTTTCATCTTATTGATCAAACTGGTTGTAGGCAAATAGCTGCATATTGCAAAATTTCAGTAGAGATTGCACTGACCATTTGTAAAAGCAGAAACAATAATCACTAAGAGATTCTTTTACCTGATCTGCAGAGCAAGGCACTGGAATGTTACTCAGGTTATAGACCATCTGACATCAAGGAATGTGTCCTTGCCATCCATGGCTTACATCTGAATCGAACAAGAAATTATTTGAGAGCTGTGACAGAAAAGTATTTGCAGCATAAGGTGACCATCTGGCTTTAAGTTTAATGCTGTATTTTCAGGTAGTTGTAGAGCTCAGCTTCGTAACTAGCCACAGGGCTTTTTTATTTTACATCAAGGATCTAGAGCATTGAAAAACAGAGTTTAAGACAGGGATGGCACCACTACTTGTGCAATATAATCTGATAAGAAACTTGATCCTCTTTGAAACAGTTTAAATGCGTGGCCTCTTTGTCTTCGCCTTTGGAAGTTCCTGGACGGTATTTTGAGGCTGTTGAGGAATGATGATAGGGAAGTTCCTTCTAAAGAAATTGACTTTGTAGGTTGAACTGTGCTGTTGAGAAGTTTCTTCTAGCAGTTTATGCTTCAATTTGGACGAGGGTATGTCTTTCAACTGCTGGTTGAAAGTGGCGTTTCAATTTCTCGCTTAGTGCTTACCGTTTCTGGCAAGCCTTACAACTTTTTGTGTAGGCAAAGTTGAGAGTTCTGGATGTCTTTTAATTTTGTAAATCATGCTAATGAAATTGCCTTAGGATGATACTAAATGATAACGCTACATACACTGGGACTGGTGTTTCTTGTTTAATGTCCCACTATTTTGTATATCATTTACTGCTGAAATAAGGTATACTTTTATTTTTCTCAGGTGATTTCCATTATGAGAAATTGTATAAGAGACAAAAAAACTTGAGGAATCAATGCACATCACACCCTCTCATGTTATTTTTGATGTATTTATAATATGATATTAAAATAAAATAAGAATACAATGACTACAAAAGAAAAATTCTTACTCCAATTTTGAAGTGTAGATCTTAATCCTATCTTTAATTGCAGGTATTCTTACTCCAATTTTGAAGTGTAGATCTTAATCCTATCTTTAATTGCAGGTAGGGCTTAATTTTTTTTTTTTGAGTTTTCTTAAACATCAAATTTTCTAGTGTATTAGGTTTTTAATATCTATTTCGTTATTGTAAATTTTATTGGTATTTTTTTCAAAACAATAAGAATTTTTATATTTAAATCTTGCTAAATAACAAACCCAAGTTGTTGATAAACTTAGGTTTTAACATCAAATGTATTATCTTGTTCCTGGTAATGTTGTAAACTTTTGATAATAGAAATATAGAATAACAATAAAGTTGTTCTCGATTAACTTGAGAAAATTTTTTAGAAAAAAATTAGCGGGCTTCAAAGGCCTGGATCAATTGGGCTTGTGGTTTCAAAATGTCTGGGCAGTTAGGCTTTTCAAATTTATATTAGGCCATGTTGCCCAAAGAGGATCCGACCCGGAAGAATATCTGCGCAGAAAGCAAACCGAAGAAGAGAACTTCGTTGTTCTACGCAGGCAAAAAGGCGTGAAGTTGGTGAAATCGGCGAAGATGGAATTGGAAGTAGACGAGAAAGACCTAAGATCGGCGGGAGCCGAGCTTTTGACAGATGGAAGGCGCGGATTGCGTATCGGCGGTTGGGAGATCGAGTCTCGTAATCGCTCTATTCTCACTTCCTTGGCTCTCCAACAATGGGAACAAAACCTCCAAACTTGTCACTTACCGGAGATGATTTTCGGTGAAAGTTGTTTGGTTCTTAAGCACGTAGGCAGCGGCACCAAAATTCATTTTAATGCATTTGATGCTCTGGCCGGTTGGAAACAGGAAGGTTTGCCTCCTGTTGAAGTTCCTGCTGCTGCTAAATGGAAATTCAGAAGGTAAAAATGCCAATATTCTTTTAACCTTTTTATGTAATTTACATTCTAGCTTATGTTTCATTATTTTTATTTATTTTAAATATATCGAAAGGTGAAGCAAAATTGATTGCTTGGATGTTGCAGTAAACCCTTCCAGCAGGTGATATTGGACTATGACTATACGTTTACAACTCCTTATTGTGGAAGTGAAATGGTTGAGCTTGATGCAGACAAGGTCTCTCTTTTTTTTATTTATTTAAATGTCACTTACTTTTAAACATTCTTGAATTAGGGTTTTGTTCCCTTTTTTGTATGGAACTATGCAAAAATTTACAACTTTCTTGTTGAAGAATCGAGAATTAGGGATTTTAACAAAGGTATAATTTTGTTTTTGCTTGATAATTTGATTTTTAACATAAATGATGATGATGATGATGATGATGCTGTTTCTGTTGGTATTATAAATCGTGATCAGCGTGAAAGTGGGGAAATCTCTGGGGGGAGTTCAGGCCTCCATTGGGAGGATTGCGAAGAGCAGCTTGATGTGGCTGCCCTAGCATTAAAAGAACCCATTCTATTCTATGATGAGGTGAGCTTTGTTAATTATAACTAGGTGCCACAAATGAAAAAGACGCATTGTATTTCATATGCTCTTCTTGACATTCTTGTGTTTGCAGTTACAGAAGTACTAATTTTTTTTGTGCAGGTAGTTTTGTATGAAGATGAATTGGCTGATAATGGAGTGTCACTTGTAACTGTGAAAGTGGTAAAGTGTTGAATCTCTCTGACTAGTTGTATTTTAAAGTGGATGTAATCTGTTCAGTGATTTAAATGGAAGACAACTAATTATGTATTTTCTTTTTCTAGAGAGTCATGCCAAGTTCTTGGTTCCTCCTCTTACGATTTTGGGTAAGTGGGACACTATCATAATGCTCTTCCTTAGGCGAATCTATGTGATTGACATTTTCTTGGCAATCTTTTCGTTTTTTGACCCCTTCACCTTTATTTCCATTTATCCTGGAACAAGTTTTGAAAATCTGAGCTTTGGTTCATGTGGTTGCCTGAAAAACTCTGACGAAGATATAAGCTGGTGCACCTATACTTTCTGTCTCCTGGAACTTATTACCCTGTTCAGCCACTTACTCAGGTTTTTGAACAGCTTCGGGTTGATGGAGTGCTAATGAGATTAAGGGACACCCGTATGCATTGTGTTTTTGATGAGAGTGCAAATCCTGTCATTCTTCGAGAAAGATGCTGGAGAGAGGGCACATTTCAAGCTTTATCTGCTGTAAGTATATGATCACTTGCTCACTTTCTCTCTGTTTGGATGCGTGCACGCCTCTCACATACACTTGTACTTGTGAATGTTACCTCGGAAACTTGTTATCTTTCCTCAAGTGACAAGCTTAACTCTTTGTTGCCGCAACTTAAATAGTTTGTCTTCATTTCTCCAAAAAGATAAGGGTTCTAATTGACCTGTTAGAGGATACAGAAATGACTAATTTTGAAAATAGTAAAGATTCTCAAGTATAAAAAAAATTGCAAAGATTCTCAAAGGGCGTTCCCTATAAGATCTTAGTTCAGTGTGTTAAGTATTCTAATTAGAATTTTGTTAGGCCTTTCTGGAAAACGGAATTTGTCAATTTATTTAGGCCCCCAGTGCCATATTTAATAAATTTCTCCATGTCATGGTAGTTTAGAGAACTTTAAAAATGTACTATTTCTAGAAGCTATTTTTCCCTTCTCCTTTTGGTGTGATTGCAGGTGGAAAAATATACCCATAAGTGTTAACTCAAGTTGAACTTTGTTTCTCTGCATAATACTAATATGGTATTCTGTTGAAATTTAAACCCTGGCAAAACTGTTTGAATTCACGATTTCAATGTTTTGCTATATAGCCCTGATAACCAGAGCTCATGAAAATGTTAAGTTCTTAGATACATGATTGTCAGCTTGCCATGTTATCTATCAAGGAATGTGCTAAAATTAGCACATTGAACTTGATTTAGATATCTTGTGAACAAAATCAGCCTTACTTGCTTAATGTTATAACATTGACGTATTCTAACTATGGTGCAGAATGGATATCCTACCGATTCTGCTTCGTATAGTGATCCGAGCATCATCAGCCAAAGGCTTCCTGTCATCATGCATCAAACCCAAAAGCTAAGAGTCCCTGGTAACTTGTAGACTGTAAATTGCCTTTGTGAAACAGATCCAAATTATTTTTATGCTCTGGTCATGGCAAACTTTGATCGATTCAGGTGGATTCCATAAGTGAAAAAGTCTTTTTCAATGCATTTCATATGTACCATTAGCAAGCCAATTTTATTATGTAATTTTGTGTGTAAACAAGAGTTAGAATTCTCCATTTAATCTGGGTTTAAGGTGCCATAGTTTCATCCTTTACAACATTAACCATGACAAGGGCGAAGACTGCAAAAGAAATTAAGCAGAGGACCTTTTGGAACTGGAGACCAGATTGGAATATTAGTGCAGAAGCTCATTGCTGAAAGTTGAAATCTGAAAGCAATTACAATGTGTTGCTAAACATAGAGCAGCATGCAATGTTGAAACTTAAAGCTCTTGGAAATGTCTTTGAAATGCTTTCTTGTAGTTGATGGATTAGTGTCTTGATCTGTCGTAACCAGAAAAAGGTGAATAAGATAGCCGGTAGGTCACAGGGCTTGTGTAAAATAGAAAAAAAAAAAATACTGATTCTAGAGAAAGGGTTAGGAGTTGTTGGGTGGAGTAAATTTAAACTAGCCCACATTCGATAGGGACGACCATTAATGTTCATCTTGTTGGTATTGGAGTTGTTCTTTGGAGCCCCTTTTTCTTTCCAGTATTCATTTTGCTGAGAGGAACTGGGGTTAGAGTGCTTTGATTAGACCCAAGCTGAAGAGACATGAAAAAGACTAATTGGCAATTGCGGAAACCATGCTTATACGCTGAGGTAATCAACCACTGCCTCTGCTACCACCCATCTTCTGCAACTCATTAAAATTTTGACCTACCAATTTTCTGTAGACTTGGGAAGTGGGAAGACTCCAACAGAGAGAGTTGGCATTATGGCAACATCTCAAAGTGCACCTCAGACTTCCAAAACAAGAAGAAAAAGTGGCCATTAAGACTCTGGTCACGAGTACAAAGAAGTAATTGGTGAAATGACCAGTTGCTGATCACGATAGGGTTCTTGAGCTAACTTCTGTCGACTAGGTTTATCACGTCCTGTCCCCTTCTTTTTTTCTCTCTTTTGCTGACTTGCACTCAAATAGGGTCAATGTTAAATTTCATTGGTGTTGTTTGTTTGTTTTTTGGGTTTGTAGATTCTGGATAAGATTTTTGTTCAAGATAAATGACAATTTTGACCAATGGGGTTAGTATAGGAAGGAAAAATGTATGTTTGATAGGAAGAGATTGGTTTATGTTATCCTTTCTTGGTACTGTTTCCCTCTCCCTGCATGCTGTTGCGGATAAATTAATTAGATGTGTAGAGCTTCCTGCATGCCCTGGTGTGCAAACCATAACTTTCATTTAGCGTATAATCTTAGGTTTTTTGTTTGATGCGTGGAACAACAATATTATGCTTTATCTTATGTGATATATGACTATCTGGGATTCATAAATAGCCAACTTCAAAAACTTGATTATATTTCAGTGAGTTAGTATGAAACATCAGAATTTATATAGGCATGGAGAAATTAGAAAGAAATGAAATTAAAGGGATATTTTAATTCTATGGTTCTTGTCAAGTGATACAAGAAAAAAAAGAAGAACCCACAGTCTATTGGGGTGATCTTGCACTTTGAAGAAGCTGGAAGCAGAAAAAGAAATAAACATACTACTAACTAAATACCGATGGACAGGGAAAGGATATCCTTGTCGTTTCTTCTGGTTTCTAGGCAGAGCCGCAGCTCTGACTCTCTAACTGAGTTAGTATCTGTACGCGATGGATGAACAAGTCAAGGAACTGTTTCCAAGATAGGAGATAGTACTAAAACAGACTTCCAAACTCGGACAAAGGAGAGCAGATGGATTAGAGTCGAAGATTCAAGTCGAGCTTGGATGGGTCTGATGGTGGTTTGGGTAGTTGAGGATCCAAGCGGAAGCTTCCTGGCCACATCAAATCCATTGCATCATCTACCGTACAGTGCATCGCTGCCATTCCAAAACCTGTATAAGTATCATTAAATCTTCCCACACTTGCAGCTCCATCTCTGCTTGTTTTGTGCACCAGGGAATGGGGTCGGGCGCCAAGCGATCTAACCACGTGACTACTTATTGGCAAACCCATCATTGACATCATCCTCTGGGATTGGTATCTCCTGGCTGCACCTCTCTCCCTTTTGTGGGCGTTCTGGTGGCCACCCAAGGCTTGGGAACTGTAGAACTTCCTCATGCAAAAGTTGCATGAGAAAACCTTGGCAGAAACTGGTCTTGATTGGGGGTCAGAGTCTCCAGCTGTTGATGATAGTGAATTCCCACCTATTCTCAGGTTCAACCACTCTCCTGGATTCTCCTCTTCAATTGCTTCATTGCTATCATCATTAATTCCTAGCTCGCTTTGTTGTTTTGTAGATATACTTCCAGCTTCAGGTGCTTCTTCTCTTTGGAAAATCATTTCTGATCTGTAATCCACAATTAGGTAGAGCGTCAAAGGAAAGTTGAAAGGAATGCAAAGGCTTAAAAGAAATACGGTATGGTTTGAAGAGTTGGATCAAACTTAGAGAAGAGAAATAAATGGAGAGTATGAGGCTTGATGTTGTTTTTTTTTTTCATTTATTTCATCTTATTTCAAGTCATTGACCCCACCCTGCGATGCTTTGGGTCTTTCCAGGGGGACAATGCTTATGTCATCTTTACTGTTGCCCTTATCAAGCTTAGGATTCCCCACTTTCATCTTTCTGCCCCTTTCCTTTCCTCAAATGAGGACGCCTTTACACGATTCCTTTTGGAGCATGTAAGAAATTCAGGGTTGACAAACCGACAAGAGAGTTTGCATTCACGGTCAAGTTCTTAATCTTCCAAATCAAGTATTTGCACTGCTTCCCACAAGCCTTCTGTTGTCGTATCACTCTCTAAAGAAACTAATTTTCCATATGACTTCTAGCTTTGGTGACTGTGTCCGGAGCTGATTACCAGAGTATGAACTAGGAAAGCATTTAACCATAAACGTATAGAACAAAACAAAGGTAAGCTGGCAGTTCCCATTACTATTTCAGACAGTCCAGAATATATTTCCTGAGTCATTAAGTTTAGCCAATATTTTACTGCTTCGTTATATGAGAGCTGGCAAGACAATGTTCCCAAGGACCAATCATGTATACGCTTAACCAAATTTTCACTTGCCAATTATTTATCAATTGTTTTATCTTTTGTACAGAAAAGAAAAGAAAAACGAAAACCGTAGATTGAAAATTGTAAGTAATAATAACTTTTTGCTTCCTATAATTGGTTTTATGTCTTTCATGCATGTCAAGTATGACATGAGAAAAAGACGGCACCCACTAGAAAAGATGTAGTTCCTGTTCGTGTTGGACAAGTGAGTGATTGATAAGCTTTGTTTAATGTTGAATGAAAGATATTGAGTGATGGTAGGTTTTTGTTTTGATGAATTTTAATCACCTTTTGGTTTTATTGTTTTCGTGGGGAGGAATGGGGGACCCAGAGAATGGACAATAATGGTGGTAAAGCAAGAATTAAAGATAGGATGGTATCTTTACCATTTCATTATGTTGTTTTTCTAGGACAAGAATATCTATGGAGGTGTCTTCTTGTTGGGGCTTCTTGGCTTTCCCTTAAAACACGTAGTGGGCAATGTATATGAACAGCAAGAGAAGTGCATTAAGAGCCACTTGTACTTAGTCCTTTCTTGTTATAAACACTTGATAGACTCCTTTCTCTGTTATCATCTACAGGTATATTTTCGTTTCTATGTATCTGCATGGATATACTTACCAAGAGAAATTTTCTACCCACCCAATAAGATTTCTTTCTTTATTCGGCGGTGGTGGAAACGCGAGAAAACTTCTATTTTCTTTCCACCGTACCTAATTGCCCTATTGAATGACTTAATGCTTATATTTGGTAGCAAAATGGATTTTCCTGATCCCGACTCTTCTTTAGAGAAACACATGCACCTTTTTAGTTTCGACATAATATCTACTCTGATTAGGGGGGTAACGGACAATAATCGAAGACAAAGAAGTCAAGTAAAGGTGCATGCCCATTTTGCAACTTGCCCTTGGCGTTTAGCAAAAGACCCTAAATTTCAACTTCCCCGTAGTAGTTCTGCTTACGAGTTCTTCCCAAAGTATGGGTTTTGAAAAACAAATAAAATGGAAAAAGCATGGCTCGAACCAGTGTTGGTTCATATTCATTTATTAAAACAGAAGAAGAATGGACATCTGCACCACGTGCATTAATCCGAGAAACTGCGGAAGAACCACAAATCTCTTTGCAGTGAAATTGCTCTAACCCCTAGGCCATCAGAATTAATTAATTAATTAATTATTTCATGTGAAGTGGAGTTACTAGTCATTGTCTTAGCAAAAGAACCATTTCTACTATCAATTTTCCTCCGAATCGTTTAATCATTGTCGACATGCCTTTCTATTGATAAGAAAAGGCTTTTATGTGCAAAGGTAAATCATCACTACTTGTTCATAGGAGAATCAATATTATTTTGTCCACGTATGCATGCATTGATATCTAATGGATTCTCCAAAATAATTGAAAGATCTGAAAAAAGGAATAAGATCTAGGGAAGCTGACGCCAAAGGCAAAGAATCGGGGGAGAGACAAGGGATGATTAGAGTGACAACGATGATGAATCATTGCCACGGTGGTCAAGCCGGATATGTTCATCACTTTTTGGGAATTCACTTAACTTTTATGAACCTGGTTTCTAAAAGCACTTTGTTTTACACCTAAGAATCTCCATAGCCCGCCCAAACTTCTGGCTGGCTGCTTTTCTGATTGTGATCTGGGAATTTGAAGCCAGCCCTTTTTCATTCCAAGTGGTGAAAGAGAGAAGAAAGGGATGCGGAAGTACCAGTTGCTGGATTTTCACTTTTTATTTGGGTTTTGCTTTATTTTCCACTATGTAAACTTTTAACTTACTAGTAAGCAAGAGTATGTCTTGCTTGCTTTGCCCTAACAACTATTGATGATCGGGTCGGGAGAAAAGTCCTTGATGAGCCACTTTTGAGAAACAGGATAGTACTTACATTCACTTACCTTCCACAGGATCAGTTCTCCACAAATAGTAGCCCCAGAATGTGGAGATCGAACAACTTGCATGTGGGAACAAAATACTTTCTCGTCTACTCAGATGAACTCAAAAGCCCTTTTTTGATCGAGAAACATTCCACCATGAAATCCTGATGGACGATTTCAGTTTCAAATAATCAAAATACTGTTACCGTTTCTTTTCTGGGAAAGAAAAAGAATTCTTCCTGAATGATTATAGAAGCGAACCAGCACTCTTATGTGGATGATCTAGGAAACTAAGATTCATACGCTTAAATCTAGGCAGAAAAAAAAAAGCAGTAATACAGGAAGCTCAAGTTTGTGGCAAAAAGGCAGAACCAAGAGATGGAGTTCACTGTAGGGTTTGCATGTGCACAACAGCATAACCACATTTGGCAGTCCTCTGGATGCACATGGGCCATCTCCCACTAGAAGACCAACTGCTTTAGGCAATCCACCAAAATCTCAAAGTTGGAGTTTCAATTGCTCCGCAAACACGTCGGTCCAGTGGGTCATGCTACATATGGACTGACAGCAGGAACTGCTTGTGCTCATTAAAGGCATCCCATGTGGCTAATAGGTGCTAACCATGTTCAAAACTTAACAGGCACAATACACTCCATAAAATGTGCACTAATTCATGCAAGCACAGTGAATTTGTTATGTGCATGACAAATGTGAAATCATCACCGTATAAACTTATCAAACAAAATTATGTCAAAGCTATCAACACCATTCATCCCAAAACTAATCACAATCCAAAGGAATTGGTCAAAAGGAGCGATTAAAGTGCCTACAGGGTCACCATATAAGAAAATTACAGGTTTCTTCCTGGCAATAGCAAAAGACACATGTTTTTATTACGATTTTCTACTCAGAAAACCTACCCTCTTGACTCCTACAGGACAAAACTAATCTGTGACTCCCTCAATTGGGTGTTGCACTCAGCTGTGCCAATCCATGGCCCTTTCAAGTACCTGCAATGGAAGTGCAAAAAGTTATCTGCAAAAGGCTCTCAATCACATTGGATAAGCCATTAACTACAGTTCACCTCAACTCATACTAAATTTATTGGTTGTCGGATGAATGTTCATCATTATTCAAATTGATGTTCCCTAAATGCAAAGCGTGCTAGTCCATGCCAATATTCTTCACCAAAAAAGAGTAAGTACAACTCTTAGAAGCCCAAGTGAGGGAAAAATATCAGCAAGCAAAGTAATTAAAGTCAAGAGGCCAACATATATTGTAGAAAGGGACAACAAAACTTCCCAAAATTTGTGACAACTTAGCAAAAAGCAAAAATTGTGAGCAAAACTGTTTTAACTAGAGAAGAATTTATTTTGAAGCATAGTGCAATCAATGGGCGTAAGAATTTCAATGCACTTTGGATATCTAACATTTATGGTTCATCACAAAGTCGGTAAGTGGCACAAAATACCAATGACTGTATGTCACATAAACATGACATTAAGTTGAGGAACCTTTCAACCTTTCCAATAGGGTCCTCAGTGCTAAATCACCAGCATGAGTGTTTTACAAAATGATAAATTATTTGAACAGCTAAGATTAAGCAGGTAAAGGGAGTTAGATTCTGTTTCTCTTTATTATAGTTTAACATAAAAATAAAGTGTGGTGCAATAGTAAAAATATAGTACTGATAAGAAAGAAAACAGGAAATAGAGTCTGAGAATAGCAACTTTTTGAATAAGTGTCCAAGGATAGGAATTATCCAGATCAGTACTCCTATGTGGCAGGGATCATATTTAGTTAACAGCAGTTTATACAAATTTAACATAAGGTTTTTTGACCGTTTCTTTTGTTAAATTGCCTATGGCAGTGGCAACACTCAATAACTAACATATTAAAAAGCTAGATGACTGAAAATATTTATTTAGACAAAAAAAAAAGTTTAAAGCATGTCAAGTGCAGACACAGTTAAACCTAATCTGTCTCAGCTTATATTCCAAGGCTTTGGTTTATCTATTTACTCTGCACAAAAGTTCTGACTACGTACCTTTGCTTATACTTTCATAATAAAAGGTAAAGAATAACAATAAAAAAAAGAGACCTACGATGTGGAATCATTCTCTCTCCTTTAGCTGATTGAAAGTCCACGTGCATCACCCATCTTTTCCATTCCTTCCTATCAATCCCAATCCCAATTCCTTCTCATTAACCAAATTTCAAAGAACTAACAAATTCACTTAATTAATGTTTGGTTTTAGGTAAATTAAATACAAAAATTATGACATAAACATAAAATTCCAAATATTTACTTTGCGAATTTGAAGTTATTCAAAAAATGTGAATAACAACAATTCAAAAACTTCTGTTTTGAATTCTTTTTTCTCATGTATCCTAGAAATAGTAAGACTCACAAAGAGACTACTAGCGATCCTGACAAGTACGGCGGAAGGTACCATGAGACAGCTCGCAGCAAGCCCGCACATTAACAGTTAGGTGTGAAGTAAGACAGGCCGTGGCCACCATGCTATGCAGAGGCAAGAATGATTGAACACATCCCAATTCTCCAAAATTCCTGAAATGACAAAAGAGCACCGAATTGATGTTAAACACGCCAGCATCATTTTGTAACTAGAAAAATGCGGGCAAACTAGAATTTGTTTCATAAAAAATGGTCCTCTAGTATGAATCTCACTGAACCATATGGCCTTAAAAATTGTAAGAACCCATTCTGATCTTAAGAAAATTTGGGAAAAGAAAAACATTACCTTCCGTTACTTGAAACCAGAAAAAACTAGAAGCATCTAATAAATAGACAATAATAAGACCCAAATTTTTGACCAAATTTTGTTTTACTATTTCCCATCAATAAACGATATCATAAAGGATAAATAATTTCCAATAATTGCAAGAAATGAAAAAGAATGAAATGATAAAATGCTAATAAAAATCACGGCAGGACTTGGATCTCGAATTATTTTCGCAGCCAATAAATCTCCACTAACAGTCATTTCTAATACATTCATAATAATAAAATTCAATGTTGACTGAAAAATTAGCAATTGTCCATTTCTTTTCTTCTGTTTTATCTTATAAGGAACCAAAAGAGGTGTTTAGAGTAAGGACCTGGAAGGGGCGAAGGAGGGGCGGCGGGACTGGAGGCGGGGAACAGAGGAATTCGGGGGACGAAGGCGGGGCAGCGGGGGAGCGGTGCGGAGCGACGGAGCTCTGGCGGCGGACATGACGGAGCGAGAAAGGGATCCTGCACTGCGCCAAGCCATTTTCCCAGCGAATCGTGATCGAGAGGGAGAGAGCAAGCCGAATGACTACTTCGGCAAGGGTTTTGGTTAGGCTTTAAGGGGTAGGGGTGTGTTTGGGCTTACTCAGTTTTGCTAGTGGGCTAATCATTTGAGGACTTTTTATGGGCCTGTCGACCGTTTTCTGCGGTTCAGACTTCAGATTTCTCTCATTAATTAGGCTTCGTTCTCCTTATATGGCCCTGACAACGACACAAGATTGGAACCAATTTTATGGGCTCTGTTCAAACTCAGAAATTCTCGCCTGTCTATTTGCTATAACTAGTACGGTATGATACACTGTAACGAGAGAACAAAAAAGGAAAGAAGCAAACCCATATTGGACAACAAATGATGCGGAAAGCAGGAACCAAAGTTGAATACACACCATAAGGATCCATTTCGGATCTTTGTTATCATTGGAGGGAGTAGGTATTCACACATTCTAACTGTTCATTGTATGTGTAGAGGAAACCAGAGGATAGATTAACAGATACCATAGTTTCTCTATAATGTAATCTTAATCTTTTCAGACAATTCTGGTTTTTCAACCAAAGACCGACTTCATGAAGATTTCCTTCTTTCCAGCATACGTTGACTGTCACTCCTCCACGTGCCATCAATCCTTTCACGCATCCGTTTGCCCATTTATCCCGGCAAAGAGCAGGAAGCAGGTAAAGGTCTTCCATGGTACTTTGAACAAGCATTTCTGCAACTGCCGCTGTAAAACTGACACCAGAATTTGCAGAAATAATACCTTGGTCAATTTTTATATGTTTCTAATATTTGAAGGCAGCGCTTGCTTAAACTAAAGCAACTAGGTTCAGAAAGTCAAATAATTAAGAAAAATTTATGCTCTTTAAGTGGAATAATTGAACTAGAATCTATGCCTCGAAGAAGAAATATGCACACAAGGAAATGCACAGTATGGCATAGATGTTCACCACTAGATATAACAAATGGATGAGAGGCACGGAACTTTTCAACTTAACAATATTCTTTTATGTCTAAAGTTTGTAAAAACAGACAGCGTAGCTTACCCAAAGTTAGCATCAATCTGAAAAGGAGGGTGCGCTGCAAACAAATTACTGTACAGACCACCTTCAAAAGCTTTCTCATGTTCTGGATCCACAAAGTATATTAAATGTTTGACCATCTGATAAGAATGCTCACTGTTATGAAGGCGTGCCCACAAAGCAGCTTTCCATGTGGTTGACCATCCAGGTCCCTCCTCTCCTGGTAAATTGATGAAAATATAAGAGACAACACTACCTGACTGTTACTTGCCTCTCAGTAATAGTCAGCTTGACTGTTTATTTTTTCATCTGGAGTATGATTTAATCCAATGGGGTACAGAAAACAGTTGTTAGAGTAGATGAATTCCTGAGCTACGTGCTATTCTACGTATGATCCACAAATTGTTTTTAGACTGATCGTCAACAAACTCAGCTAAGCCTGAACCCAATCAGTTGATTCTGGCAACATAGCACATTCCTTCGTCTCATTGGATAAACAATTTTGACATGCAATAAATAATAATAATCTCATATTTTGACAATTAACATAGATGTAGATTCTTTTTTTAGATATTTCATATTGTCTTAGTCAAAGAAGCCCTTATTCACTCTAGAGGATTATTCTCAAGTATAAACTTCATCACTGTAGGAAACCAACAAGGTGAAACCAAAAAAGCACAGGGCACTAACTGCAGAGTGTGGATAACGCTAAAATAAACAACCCAGATGGGAAACAAAGACCAACCTCGCTTATGAAGTGTATGCTCTGCGGCTTTGCAAAGGCCTGGTGTACTTTCTATCGTTATTGTATGTCCGGGAAACAGGCCAAACAAGTGTGAAAGATGTCGGTGATGCACATCTGGGTCCTGAAAATCTTGTGCCTGTTTATTAAACAGGAAATCCTTAACCAGGAAAAATACCAACAGATGTCGTGGACATAGGAACTTATGAATTATGACTCAAAAAGGTCTTCAAAAATTACTTGACAATTTGTTCAAGCAAGTGACATACCCATTCCATGATGCAACCATCTTTAGCAATTTTGGTTGGATAAAGCCTCGATTGAGCCTTACGCACTCTTTTTACTAGATCATCCTCATTTTTATCTAAAACCTGTACCATTCTTAAATATAAAGTATTTAGAGAAATGGACAATAGTAGTCTTCTTAACTTTTAGAATAAGGGATTTACCTCAGCAGCTGAAAGGATCACATAAAAGACTTCTTTTATGATTGCCATGTCCATGGTTGATGAATAGCTCACACTAGCGCGGTTACCATCAGGAGCGATAAAGTCATGTTCAGGAGAGGTTGATGGGTTAGTTTCAAGATAACCTTCTTGTCCTTCAATCAACCAATCTAAAAGAAATAACCCACATCCTTCCAACAAAGGATATGCCTTGTCTTTAAGAAAATCCTAAACACATAGAAGAGCATTAATACTCATTTCTTTAATGTAATTTGTGATAAGAATATCACAGTATCAGCATTATTATTCCACAAGAACAAAATAAATAAATTCTTCTCAGTTAATAAAAGAAATGAGTAAAGTTGTACTCTTGGTCATGAAGGCATTTCATAGTGTGTGCTTAATGTACAACACCTTGAAAATATTCTGAGATAAGAGAAAAAAAATGGCATTCCTAACAAGGAACTAATTTCTATGAAGTTTTAGCAAGTAATGGGCAAAAAGTTACAAAACTATCAAGATCTCACATTGTCCATGGTATATGTATAGTGCTCCCAGAGATGGACACAAAGCCAGGCTCCACCCATGGGCCATAATGCCCAGTCAACGTTACCAGCATCTGCTGATGATTTTGCCCATATGTCAGATTTATGATGTACAACCCAGCCACTTGCTTCGTAGTTGACCTGTTAGATAATGTGAGTTAGAAGGAAATTTCCATATGAAGAAATGCAGGATGGAAGAAAGGAGGAAAATATAAGTCATAAGATAATAATATTGTCAAGGTCCACAGTTGTAAAGCTATGGGTCCTTGGTGGGAAAAGGAGTAAGGGCAGTACTCCAGTTGCTCAGTTAGGCAAAACCCTAATAAGAAGTAAGATATCTATTTATTTCCGTTCATACATGTATGTATCTAAAACAATCCTAGTTCTTTATAGCATACAACTTGGATGCTTAATGCAAGACCTATTACTTCAAGTAATTGCCACCACAAGGAAAATCTCAATCCTGGAATCTGTCCAGGTAATTTAGCAGATATAAACAAGTTATATATATATGAGACTAAATCAGTTTAGCAGGATTTAGTGTAAAGGGAAAACCTTCTTACTTTTGCAGTTTTGTGCCCCTTGACTGATAGGGAAGTGAGAAAATCAAATAAAGGCTCCTGACATTCACTGAGGTTGCAAGGCAAAGAAGGCCAGTAATTCATTTCAAGATTGATGTTCAAATGAGGAGCAGCACTAGAGACAGATTACAGAGTCAGTGACAGTCCAGATATTACCTTGATAGGAACAAAAGCAATAGTTATAGGATTCCACATGACACACATGCATGTGCTCAAATTGACGAGAAAGTGTAAGATAGAGAGAGTAAATGAGAAAAAAAAAAGAAATAGAAACAGAATCTAGACATACTCCCATTTTGGCTCAAGATCTTTGTTCCATATTCCTTGCAAGTTTGCCACCTGAGTTCCAGGCCGTGAAGAAGAAATAAGCAAATATCGACCAAACTGGAACAGAAGCTCCACTAAAGATGGATCTTCATCCATTTGAAAAGATTTAATTCTCTCTGCAGTTGAAACTCTATCATCTTGATTTTGCTTGAAACATAAATTACACATAGAGCTTTTTGAAAGCTGCAGTGAGACACGGTGAAAAAGATTCTGATAGTCATCTATATGATGAGCGTAAAGAGCAGCATATGACAGATTTCTCATTGACTTCAAGACACTGAGAGAATCTGAAGTAGGATCCTTCTTAGAATCTGAAGGCTTAGTGAATGGCCCATCAAAAGAAGATGATGCCACAAGAAGCAAAATGGCCCAATCTGAACCTTCAACCCTCAACTTGTTGTCATTTAGATTATGCATCATGCCATTCTCCTCACTAATCTGTAAATCAAGAACAGCAGAAAACTGAATACCCTTTGGATTGTCATTTGCAGACACTTGTGGTGGGATTCTTTTTTCAGGGCAATGTCCTTCCATTATAATCTGACTTTGGTCATTCATCCAACAATGGTGATCTAACTTACTGTCCAGAGATACAGTAAAAGATAGAGACCCAGGTTTGCTTCCAGAAATCTTTGTTACCATTACTTGGTTGGGATTAGAGGCAAAATGCTCCCTGGAAAATTCTACGTCGCCTACAATATATTTTATTCGTACAGTTGCAGTATCCAAGTCCAGCTCTCTCTGATAAGTTTCTTTAGCATAATTAAGATGAGAATCATCAAATTCCAGCTTGATATCACCAAGCAGCTGGTAAACCTTCATCATCAAAAGACAACCACCAGGATAGATTCTCAGAATAATTTCAATTTGTCCAGTAGAATCACAGAAACTGGCATGTAATTTCATGACTTAAACCATAGGAAAAAGTTCAGGATTCTATAAGTTATATGATTTTTTACAAGTTAAAAAACATTAATGGATATGGAGCAACATACATCTGCAGGATTTCCAACCAACTTGGCTGCTGCTGCAGTAGCTTCAGCATATTGACCACTGTCAACAAGATTTCTAACCTCTGATAGTGCATCTGGAGCATTAGGGTTTGTATAGGTTCCAGGAACCCCAGTCCAAAGGGTGTCCTCTACAAAATAATTAATAAAATATGGTCATTTTCTTTTCTACTAAATTATTAGGCATAATTTGTAGACACAGACAAGTATTATATCCACATGTATGTATACAAGTTCTAAATTTCTAATGGTCTTTTCTCTTCTTCTTTTTTATGGTTGGTGCTAGGAAGAGGAAATGGCTTCCCTTCCAAAAAGTAATGTACTAAACTTGATGGTAAAAGAAATGCAGAAGGTGAACAAGTTTTTGACAGAATTCGATAGAAATTCTCAAAGAGGAGGAGAAAGATTTATTTTTAGTTTACCGTTGAGCTGGAGAAGTTCAGAAGCGACGCCACCCCAAACCATGGCACCGAGACGACCATTGCCGATGGGAAGGGCGTCAGTCCAGTACTTGGCGGGTTCGTTGAAAGTGACTTTAAGTGGCCTTGAAGTTGAACTCTGGGAGTGGGAAGGGACCATCGAGCTTGGGTTCAAGAGCTCCGACACTGTGGGTCGCCGCACCAGGACCCACTCTTCATCTCCCATTGCAGGAAATATAGGAACTACAAACTGTAAGAATACGAACAAATCAACCTTGATTGCTTTCTTTCTACTCTCGCTTTTTGCTTTTGTTGGACGTTTATTCGTTTACCAGTATAAACTGGGAACTGGGTGTTCCATGACAAGCAGTGACAACAAACCCAATCATCAAAGGCTTTTGCTGGTGGCCTGGTGATTTGAGGACTTCGCATCTGCATGGGCCATATTTGGAAGTTGGAAGTTAGTACAGAGTGGGTGCTTGATACAGTTGGCGGTCGATGACAAATTGACCATGACTTATCATCCCTGATTTTGTTATCCAACCAATCGGAGTTTGCAAATTCATCAAAGCAATTTTCCAATTCAGGTTTGTCTCAGGAACACGTATTTTCTGAAATTTTGTACTTATACTTTTAGCTTGAGCTTAAATCAATACATAGATGTGTATAAACAACATGACCGGTAAATAACCGATAATTGAACAATCCTATAGAAGAAATGTAATACATGTCCAAAAAGATTACTATCTGTAGTGAGGCACAAGAATAAATGTAGAAAGAATGAAACAGGAATGCAAAGGAATCCAAGTTCCTGTGCAAAATTTATTAGGAGACACAAAATAAATGCTCTACAGGGAGATACCCTGTTCAAGAAAAAGCCGCTTCCGACAGAGAGTAGGTCCTCACGCATTTCAGATGTCTATTGAAGGTGTAAACTTTCCCCCTTGATATCTTTGCCGTTATTGTAGTTCCTCTATAATGTAACCTTTTGACAGAAGTTTGTTCCTTGGACCAAAGCCCCACTTCCTCTAGATCTCCTTCTTGCCAGCAAATGTTGACTGTCACCCCACCGCGTGCTTTCAACCCTTTCACGCAACCATTTGCCCATTTATCCCGGGGAAGAGCAGGGAGCAAGTATAGATCCTTCATGGTGCTCTGAACGAGCATTTCTGCAATTGCTGCTGAAAAACTGGCATTTCCAAGACAGAGTAATATAGAGTTTAATGAATCTTCATTCTATATTGAGCAAAAGTATACCAAGTTTGTAATTAACTCTCAACAGCTTCAAATAGCCAAATACCAGGTGTCCTAGCCTAAAGGTGCATCTAATCTCATTCACTTATTCCTTCCTGTGCTGGTTAATTTTACTTCAGCAACCACTTGCCACGAGGCCACATGATAATTCATTGCAAATTCTGAGTTGGAAAGGGGAACCAATTGTTGGCATGTTGAACAGAAAATTGCCACAAAATCTCAGTAATATAACAAAGAATACTGCTTACCCAAAATTGGCATCAATTTGAAAAGGTGGATGTGCAGTGAACAAGTTACTGTAGAGTCCTCCCTCAAAGTCAGCTTCATGAGTTGGATCCACCAAACTAATTAAATGCTTGACCATGCGATAAGCATGCTCACTGTTGTGAAGACGTGCCCACAAAGCAATTTTCCATGTAGTTGACCATCCTGGGCCATCCTCCCCTGTTTCAGGTCATGAAAAATGTAAGCATACTGCTTAAGCAATATCATAATAGTAAAGTTCAAAATGATATAAATCTTCATTTCGTCACTGGCTCTAACTTCTCCAACAGTACTAATGCAACAGTTTGCATATACCGCAGTTCTGGAATCCATAAGGCCATGGTCATAGAAGTTCCGAAGACAACATGCTTAAAACCAAAGTAAAGTAGGAGGCTTCTGGCAACACACATTTTTCCTTACAAAACCTACCAATCCAAGTGTTGCATTACATGTCTTTGCGTTTCAAAATTTTAGAATATTCTATAATCATACTGCTGAAATGTCTAATTAACTAATTTATATTACTTACTTTCTTTCTATGAAATGATATGCAGATTCACCATGAAGTCATTGTATCAGACGTACCTCTTTTATAGAGGGTATTATCAGCAGCTTTACAGAGGTCTGGAGTCTTTTCAACAGTAATTGTGTGCCCGGGAAACAGGCCAAAAAGGTGTGATAGATGTCGATGATGCACATCTGGGTCCTGAAAATCTTGTGCCTGCTCCAAAAGGCAAGAGAATATTTTCATCTAGCTTGTTGAACACGATTATAAAAACTTTAAGAAAGATTGGGATCCAGCTGTGCACACACCCATTCCATAATGGAACCATCTCGAGCAATTTTTGTGGGTAACAACTTTGGCTGAGCTTCACGGACTTTTCCAATGAGAGCATCATCCTTTCTTCCCAAAATCTGTCTTTAGAAAACAGATTAGCATATAAAGAAATGAAGAATATTACGCAGAAAACTTGGCCTGTTTTTATTAGCACAAAGTAAAAACTTCACCTCAGCAGCAGAAACAATTTCAGAGAACACTTCTCTTATGATTGCAATGTCCATGGTTGATGAGTAGCTTACACTTGCTTGCTCACCATTAGGAGCAACAAACATATGCTCAGGAGAAGTTGATGGATTGGTTTCCAGATATACTCCAGGGCCCTCAATCAACCAGTCCAACAGAAAGGAAGTACAGCCTTCTAACAAAGGATATGCCTTATTTTTAAGAAAATCCTAATTATGAAGAAAATATTAGAAATCCTTTGAACAGAAAAAAATATGAAGCTATTAGATTAACACTTCTATAAATCAACTTCAAAAATGGTTGTTCAAACGATAAACTCAGCTCATAAAATATTGAGTCAACCACCCTTGATAATGTAAAAATTATATATACCTTTCAAAAAAAATGTAAAAATTATATAATATGCGACATGTAAAAAAATAAAACTAGTCCCAAATATATAGCTAAAAATGGGTGGCAACTTTTCATGTCTCGTAATTCAAATACAAAGTGAATATCTCACTTAATCAACCAATCTCCTCCACTTCAACCATTTCCCGAATTATAAACTACTTATGGTCACTTCCTAAAGGCTGAGGCAGGGCTGAAAGGATTTGCTTTAAAAGGTCTGGCTCCTTTCCATGAACAACATTTCAGATGCTAAAAATTCCAGTTTTGAAAAACATTCATCAACTTGATATACGAATTATTAATGGTGATGGGTGAGCTGTTGCATGGATTCATCTTTCCCATTGTTTTTTCTCACTCTGTGTTCTACAACAAAACAGTAAATTATAGTTTTCTTTTTATTTGGGGAAGGGGGGATTAAAAGTTCAAACTCTGCTCGTTAAGCAGGGGATAAGCACCAACCATTGAGCCCAATGCTCAGGTGCAACAGTAAGTTATAGTTTAGTATGCAAGAAAACAATTAATCTGATTGAAAAAGGGACAAAAACAGCAATATTTGCTGAAGGAAGCCTCATGCTTATCAGAATACAGCCTTCCCCAGATCATTTGTGCAACATAATATCTAAGATTTGCATCTATGTATTATTCGCATTAGCACATAAATCATTCTCATATGACATCTTTAAAGAAGAATCTGCAGTGAAGTTGATAACAAAAAACTCATAATAAGTGTAAAACAAACAATTAGAAGGCAAGACAACTAAAACCACGGCATCTTACTTTATCCATTGTATAGGTGAAATGCTCCCAAAGATGAGTGCAGAGCCAAGCTCCCCCCATTGGCCATAAAGCCCATACAGCCTCGCCTCGATCTGGTGATGTTTTTGCCCATATGTCAGACACTTGATGTGCAACCCAACCACTTGCTTCATAATTCACCTGCAACATTCATTGACTAAATAAGAAATTTACACTTAGAAGATGTAGAAGACATCTGCAGGGAAAACAAAAAAATAATCCTTCATGGACAATAAACAGATGGAGACAGCAAGGTTGGTGGTCTTTATGATTGTTTTAGGCATTCTTCAGATGCTAAGGTGAACAAACAGGAAAATTTGATGTAAAACTAAGGGGAAGGAATAACAAGACAAATTTTTTCAGAGGTTGCCTCCAACACAAATTAAAGAGAATCTCATATTTAAAAAATTTCCCTGAGACTAAATATTAGATAAACTAAATAGATTTTTTTTTTTTAACTTGGCCATAGTACTAAATAGATTTTTAGAAGAGGAAAAGTAACAAAAGAAACTTACTTCAGCAGTTTTACTCCCATTGATTGACAGACTGGAAATATAATCGAACAAAGGTTCCTGGCACTCTTTCAGGTTGCAAGAAAGGGACGGCCAATAGTTCATTTGAAGATTAATATTCAGATGAGGGGCGCCACTGAAGAATTAAAAAGAAGAGAGAGAGAAATCATCAAATCCTGATATAGCAGTGAAAAATTAAATTTCATTTGTTGGTAATAACTTTTGCTGAGATATTAAATTGGCAGAAGACATAGCTGCATATTTGTTGCATTCATATATAAATATATACAAGGAATGGAGAAATTACTGATCTGGGACATCTCAACAGGTAGGAAGAAATTGCAGCAAGCAGAAAACACCAAATTTAATGAAAGTATAAGGAAAGGAACCAAGAAGGGGTGTGTATGAGAGAGTTGAAAACATACTCCCATGCTGGCTCAATATCCTTGTTCCAAATACCCTGCAAATTTGACACCTGAGTTCCTGGCCGTGAAGAAGAAATAAGCAAATACCGACCATATTGAAACAAAAGCTCCACAAAGGAAGGATCTTCATCTGTTTGAAAAGATTTCACCCTCTCCGCAGTTGAAACTGCATCATCTTCACTTTTACTGAAATATAAATTAGTTGTAGAAGATTTAACCTTCTTCATCTCCAGAGAGCCATCTTTTAAATTGCTCTTCGAACTTTTTGAAAGCTGCAGAGATACACGGTGAAAAAGATTCTGATAATCATCCAAGTGGTGGGCATGAAGATCAGAATATGACAAGTTTTTTATAGACTTCAACGCGTTGAGAGACTCCGAAGTAGGATCTTTCCTAGATTCTGCAGGCATAGTGAATGGACCGTCAAACGAAGAAGAAGCAACCAGAAGCAGAACGGCCCAATCTGAATCTTCAACCTTCAACTTCTTGTCATCTAAAATGCTAACAACACCTCCTTCACTAATTTGTAATTCAAGACATGCAGCAAACTGAATTCCCTTTGGATTCTCATTCACACTAGCTTTTGGTGCGATTCTTTTACCGGGACAACTTCCTTGCATTATAATCTGATTTTTCCCATTTGCTTGAGAATTATGATGTAACTTGCTGTCTAGAGAAACTGAAAATGACAGAGACTTAGGTTTGCTTCCAGAAATCTTTGTTACAATAACCTGATCAGGATTTGAAACAAAATGTTCCCTAGTAAATTCAACATCACCAACAGAATATTTCACGGTTGCTGTTGCAGATTCCAAGTCAAGCTCTCTGCGATATGTACCTTCTGTATACTTAATATGTGAATCATCAAACTCTAGCTTGATATCCCCCAGAAGTTGGTAAACCTTCATCATTAAAAAGATCATTAGAACAGAGCTTGAACCAGAACTTGATGTTTCATGAAGTAAGAATTCATTGAAGCTGTAGTCCAAAGCTCAAAAGTTTCCTATAAAAAGAAGCTCTGAGGCAATTGGCAAGAACAATACAGTAAGTAGGCAAACCTCATGGACAAACTGAAGAAAAATCAGGAGACAGCACAATTAAATGAGAGCCTTCACTATTTCACTGCTTTTCGAGCCAGAAGCAGCAAAATTTAAGGGAAGCCAACAGATGCATAAATTATGCAATAAGTATTTTTGTAGTCCATCTCTCAACATGTCTCTTCTGCTTCAGAAAATTGAGGTAGTATTATGTTTAAACCCCATATTCTGGTCATAGAATAGATACAAAATGTCCAAATAACAAATTTTCGTTATCCACCCAAGTAACTAAACATCCAATGCCGCCTAGCAATATGGTTTCAAATGAGAAATGACATCTAAAAACGCAAACACACTAGCATACACGATAAGAAAAATATAGTTATGCTAGAGATAAAACAAATAACCGTACATCAGAGGGATGGTCTGACAACTTGACCGCTGCTTTTGTAGCCTCAGCATATTCACCACTGTCAACAAGTTTCCTAACCTCCGCTAAGGCGGGTGGAGCATCAGGATTCGTGTAATTCCCTGGAATCCCAGTCCACAAAGTGTCCTCTACAAAGCAATAACATCATTGCTTAATTAAAGTTTGCTTTTGTACACATTACAGAATAGCAACCGATTCACATCATTGCATATCAAATCTTCAATTGATCTTTATAGTCACCAAAAACAAAGATAAAAAGGTATAAAAAGTTAAAAACTTTTTGATCATTTCTTTTAGTCATAACATAAAAGTGTTACATTGAAAATAAAAAGCTACAAGAAAATGTATAATGCGAAAAAAAGGAACAAGAAAATCTTCCTCTTTTCTGTAAATAAGGTATGTAATGGGGTGCTTTTGGAATTTAATTACCATTGAGCTGGAGAGTTTCCGATGCAATGCCGCCCCACACCATGGCGCCAAGGCGACCATTTCCGATGGGACTTGCGTCAGTCCAGTGCTTGGCAGGTCCACTGAACGTAACTTTCAACGGCTTGGAAGTGTCGGCAAGGGCCATGGAGGTGGGGTTCCAAATGTCCTTCTCCGCGGGTTTCCGCACCAGAACCCACTCTCCATCGTCCATCACCACCCCCAACGGACACCACCCAGAAGCAAAGAACCAACCAAAAACTTATGACTAACTCACCAAGCAAAGACGAAGAAACAGAAGATGAAATGGGAAAGAAAAAGGTGAGAACTCAGAGCAGTTAAGAAGTAAGAACAGTGAGCAACGAGGCTGGTGGGGAGTGTGGGGTTGAGATGTTGAATGATACGTTGACAAACACGGCATACAAGCGCAGCGGCAGAAACGTGGGACCCACATATACCTTTAAGGAAAAAGAAAGGACCATCGGCATGGCACACGCGGCGCCATGTTGTTTACGTAAGAGCCTGACACAGTCATCACGAGAATCACTAGAAAGATTTGTCTTTTTTTCAATATTTACCACTACTACTACTATTATTTTTCATCAAACAATCACGGTGGCGGTGAGAAAGTTTCCTGATCAGATTATCGGGAAACCAGTGTAACTTATTGGCAAGCAGCGTATTTTGGAGTAAATAAGAAACTTTTGATTAATCTGAGACTTTGTATAGTCAAGTTTCTTAAAAAGAAATTACCAAGAGAATCAAAACAAGTTTCTGCTATCTAGACAAACTTAAATTTTTACATTTTTTGCTATGTAAATTCAAAGAACATCATCATAAAAAGAAGTTAAAATGAATGACAGTCCTCTCTCTTTTGCTGGGTACCCTTCAACCCAATCAATGAAAACGATTACTGGAAAAGGTAGATGATGGTTCGGGTGACTGACAATTGCATAGGATATGATTCCGAAAGAGGAGGCAACGGATCTGGGATTTTGATTCTCCATTTCCTTAGCCTATATGCCCAAAGTGCCAACTATCAAACAGCCAGTACCACCATTAATTGAAGTAGTTCCATATTTCTAGGCAATTTTTTTTTTCCAATTTTAAATTCACCACTTCTTTGGAAAGTTGGAACGCTTAATATATAGAATCTTCACACGTCACTCTCCCCTCTGCCCCTGTAACTGATATTTTATAAAAACGAGGAGAATTCTTGTGAGCAACCAGATATGCCAATCGCACCCTGGCCCAATTAATTAAGCAATCCAAGAAGCACATTTATTTTATTAAATAAAGAATGCTCCAGATGGATTTCTCTTCAAAAATAGGCCTAGAAAATAAGTTCGAGCCCATATCCTGCAGCCGTGGGCGGCTAGGCAAAACATTCATATTTGTTTCCTTGAAGCAAAAGGGAAAAAAATGGGGCTCTCCCTTGCAAGGCAAAAACCAAGCATCTTGAGCGAGGTAACTTATGCTCATTGGAACATCAACCTGAAGGTTCTTAGTCAACTGGACATGAAATCTGGAACATGAAATCATGACAAATCAAATCAAAAAACATAGGTGTTCTAAGAACTTTTCTGAGCTAGTCTCCAGAGAATAGTTTGTTCTGACAAATCAAATCATTCTCCAACTCAGGTGTCTATGATATTCGCAGGCTAATGAGCATTATGTGAATAATTTGGCTTTAGCCTTTGCTAGTAGCTCCATCACAAGTCGTGGCACAGCATTTAATTAGAGAGTAGATGAAACCCAAGTTACTTACTTGAAAACACTGTGCAACTTTGGAGGAGGCCAAGGAGGGGGAAGCTTTTTGGATATTTTTACACTCTGGAGTGTACCTTTGCATTGTCTTTGAAATTTCTGGTTTGGAGGGGACTCTGGAGGGAGCCTTTGCATTGAAGAAAGTTCTTCAATTTTCTTTTAAGGGTTTGATTTTGGGGAGTTGATCTTGGACTTGTTTTGGTGTCTGTCAACGACAGACACGTTCTATTGAAGATGTAGGCGGGATTGAGGAGCGGATTTTGGACCAAAGCCTTTGGTGTTGCAGGTCTTTGAGGGGCAATGTTACTGAAGATTTGGATGAAACTAATTGATTGTATCTATTGGCTGTTGAGGAATTTTGAAAAGATTGAAGACTTTTGGTTGGCTAAATTCTCATTGAGGACTGAGTGGTATGGGACCAATTGCTTCTGCACCATGTCTTTCTTGTTGGGGTACCATATGCAGATCTATTGTTGACTGATTGGCCTCATCTGCGGTGGATAATCTATCGAGAGGAGGCATAAGTTCCGACTCGTTTGCTATTTTGATTTTTTCTTTGATACCGTCTAGCTCTGCTTTAAGGATAGACAATTCGGATGTTAACTCTAATTTTTCTTGCTCCCAGATACTCCTTTCATAGCAAAGTAACCGTTCGAGATTGATTATTTCTTCTTCCAGCACTTCGTGTCTATCATTTGTTGGAAGTATCTCATCAAACCAACAGAAGAATGCACATTGCTAGCAATATCCAGGACGGACAATTACGACCATTGTCTCAAGGCACGGAAATGGCAAATTCCAAAAGTACAAAGAGAAACAAAGAAATACTTACAGATTCACCATCCCTGGGACAGTCGTAGAACAGCCTAATGAGACCTGGGGAGGTTCGAGATTTTCTCAGTGTAGCAGGAAGTCCGCATAGACACTTTGGTTCGGTAACTTCAAGGATGCTCGTCATTTGAAACGTGAGTCCTGTTCAAATGGAACATTATACTGGTAATGTACGGAACCAAAAGAAGCATCCTTATGCAAAATAGTACTAAACACATATCAAGAATAATAGCACTTGGCAACCATCTCAATTATTGAAGCCACACCAAACAGGAAAACAAAGAGAAACCCAACAATAGTAAACCCTAGTTTCAATCTCAAAGATGCCAACAACAGATCATTCAAAGAAATGAGAGAAATCCTGTAAAATTGTGCTAGACGAAGATACAGTGATCACATATATAATTCAAGAGTAAAATTACAAAAAAGAAAAGAAAAGAAAATCATAATATAGCAAAGAAGACCTGATCCTAATTCTTTTAAGAGAGAAAGGACAGTATATTCCTCCGAAAAAGAGAGTGAGTATGAATGTAAGAGAAAAACTGGGAAAATAAAAAGTTATACAATGAGTAAAGTACTGACCGTAAGTCTGCGACCAACAATCTCAAAGCCTGATGACGATCATCCGGAAAAACAAGAAAGGAAAGAAAACAGTGAATGTGCCTCCAAAGCTTAAGCCACGGTAACTCAACAAATTACAATATTTTTATGTGCTTTTTAGCTGCTGTTTAGACTATTTTCCTACTTTCACCAATGTTGAGTTTTAATTCGACGAGATTTAATTCTAAATTTTACTTTCACCAACGTTGACCGTCTTTTTAGAACAAATGCACAGCATTCAAGACATTTTTCAAACTCCTCTTTTGCTTTCTAAATCCCCTTTTTCTTTTTGAATAAGCATCGGGATTTTCTTGATTGATTTCAAGATGGTTATCAAACATTAAAACCAATCACTACTATTTATATATGAGACAGCAAAGTGAGAAAAATAGCCAGAAAAAAAATAACAGAAGTAAGAACAGTAAAAGCTTTTGATGGGCTGCCAAATTTTATTACTACTACTCTTGTTCAGTACATTTCTCCTACGAAAGGACTGACCTAGAACGATTGTGGAAGCTAATTTGGGCCTAGGGAAGCTTCTACAATAATAAGTGCCATTACATTATACGCAATATGTCTACAAGCTGAAAATCTCCCATTCTATGTTGCAGTAATCAATGGCAAATCAACTTCGTCACACCATTCCACGCACCTTGTCTCGATATAAGAAGTACCCACATTATTAGGCAAATAACTTAGCCAAACTTCCCCTCCAATTCTCCACTTCAGAACACTTCCTTCCATTTCTCTGCTTAATCTCCACGCTACTTGCTCTCCATAATCATCCCCAGCAAAAACCAACCCACCAGTTTTCGTAAATGGCCTATTGACTCCATAATACCTATTCTGTAAACTATTGTCGCCCTTGCCACCGTTACCATAATTGAACGAGTTCCATGTGGCAATTTCGTGACCTGTCACGTTGTCACATAAAACTGCATCGAACACCGCAGCGTTCCCTTCGGCGTCTTGATCCCACCTCCAATTCTTCATCTTGTTCCTCAAGGACACTCTTGCTCTGGCTTTAACCTGTGGATTTTTGAGTTTTCCGAAGCTCCCTTTAACGAGTCTTTGCGTTTCTATTTCACTTTCTCCATTGTTTGTGGAGCGACCCAAGCTTAACCCGTACACGTATGTTGACCCAACTTCCGGCCCAACCCAAACCCGGATCCTCGATGGAAAATGTCTCTCCTCAAAATAATCCATGTCGTCCTCTTTTTTACGGAATCCTAATTTAGCCACGTGGAAGCGTAAGTTATCAACACGGGCATTTACCTGAATATAGCCATCATAGAATCCAACGGAGTATTCCAATTGAATGACTGCCTCAAGCTGCTGGTGTGCCAGGGCGTACCTTAACAAAGACTCCTTGGCTCCAATGGCGGGAAATATACTTTTTGGATTACTTGGATGCGTCAGCTTCATTGCGTTAACAGGCGCATATCCCTTCAAGGTCCAAAAGCCATGAGCCTCAGTTGCATATGAAATTCCCAAGTGCTGCCCTGGCAAAGGAGTTAATGTTTGTAATCCAACGCTAACCTCCCTTAAAATGATCCATTTTGCCAAAATATACCCCAAGGTTCGCATGAAACATAGCTCGGTGTCTACACCAACGGAAACCAGAAAGGTTCGCAGCACAGGCGCTTCTTTACACGTTAAGGCTTCGATATTTGGACCTAGTAAAGAATGAAAATAGAAGGATCCAACTTCACTAGGAGCATCACAAGCACACAACCAAAACAAGCGCGTGAGAAAGACCAGGTTAAAGAACCTTGAAAATGAGTCTGGTGAGTGAGACTCCATGATCCAAGAGATGGGTTCCGTTTTGAGTCTCTGGAGCTGGGACCTTGGGCAGGTGCTGTCAGGCACTGCTGGTGAACGGTTGATGATTTCTTGAAGGAGCTGGAGTACTAGAGGGAGGAACGGTTGCTCTGAAGATAGAGGGCACGTGTCAGAAACCCAGAGAGGCTTTTGAGAATTGGAAGCTTGAAAACCTTCAAAGCATATGCTGAAGGTCACCAAGGCCTCTGAATTGGACCCGGAGGTATGCTCAGCTCTGAGTTGGATTGAACGAGTCGAATCGCCTTGGTTCCGTACTTTAGTACTCGCGAGAGTAAAGATTAATGGTGAGTCAGACTCGGCCCACTCTTCTGAGTTAGGAAGCTCACATATCCAAGACCAAATGTCCCTCATTTTTGCTTCGTGGGTTTCAGGGGTTGTGTAGTTTGGAGTGCTTGTGAGATGAGAAAGAGTTGAGTGATTAAGATTCATGCTGCTGTTCATTTAAGGAAAGAACTAGTGATGGTAGATTGGCCAACTTGCAAGTAACATAAGCCACGAAAGAACGAAATTTAAGAACTGCCTGGAACTGGTGGTGCTAAATGGTTCAGTTGTGGATTTGGTTATGATCTTCTTATTTACTACAGCTGATTTTTCTTGCACTTTCCTTTCAATTCCTTAATTTTCTAGTTTTAAGACCTGGGAAAGAAAACGATGGTCGTTTGCATGGACTATAGCAAAGGCGGGACGTGGTAGTTTGACGTTTTCTGGATGTGTAGCGGCCTGTACGCGTCCTTCCATATGCGAAATTGGACAATTTTGCATGTCTGAATTTGGATCACAAAAAAATTAACAGGAAGAGAAAAACTAAAACCCCGTGTCGTTTAATCTCCGTTTTTATCCTATCATTGTCTCGACAGCATCTTGGGAATCATAAATTTTGTCGTTTACTTATATCGGACGCCGGCAAATTATTTCATTTTTCAGCTTTAATTAATTAGATTGAATGCCGACAACCAATCGAGTTCAAGGATGGGATAGAGATGGAGTATCTAGCTCGCATTGCACTATCTGTTGAGCCCTTGTGAAATTGGATTTTAGCCAATCGCCATTTAGAGCTGATTATAATTCTACTTAATTTTTATGGATCATAGTTTTCTAATGTACTGATTTCTAGTAGGAATTGTCCCATGCAAGATAATCTAGACTGGTGGGTTGCTCATGTCAATATCAATAATCGTGCAACGTAAAAACTTCATTTCAGTAAAACATAGATTTTTTTAATTAAAAAAACATGTATAGTCATTTTCTGGGCCGAGTTGCCCCGCCAAACCCACAAATATGGCCCGTTGGTAAGGATTGTCTAGGCCGCCCTGACTCAACTGGAATCATTTTGTTTTAGATGCGGATTAATGGGCCGATTAGCAGTCCAAGGAAGACAGAACACCTCTAAGATGGAACATCAAAGTGCAGTGGTTTTTTGAAAGGGAAGAATGGAGAAGGCGTTGAGAGTTTACGCTCAGGTGCTAAGGTTGGTGAGGCGCTTACCGAAGGACTCGAGGCCTTACTACGCTAAATACGCCCGCGAGAACTTCGTTAATTATAGGGACGTCGACGCCTCCGATTCCAAAGCCCTCGACGAGCTCTTCCACCGCGCCTATAACCACTCTCTGTGGGTACTCAACAAGGTTCGTCTAAACTCTGAATTCACGTCTAATAACATTAGTACATATAATTTTTCATATAAAACATTTGAAATTTATTGGGTCTTCGCATGGTTGCAGTACTCGGTGGATGAAACAGCAGCTCAGAAGCTGAAGGAGACGTGCTTCGGTAGATGAACGCGTAATGTTTACTAGGTGTTTGTTGTTATGCTCAAAATGGGCTTCGGGTGCGCTTGTTTTTTCACCATTTTTAAATGCAACTGCCAGTTTCCTTTGTGTAATCTAGGCAGTGTTTCTTTGGTATCATTCTCTCAAGCTACTGCAATTTTTTGGTTATTATATCTGTAACTTCTGGTCCTAAGTGTTCTCGTAGATTGCGGCTTTGTTGTTGAATATTTGGAGACCAATTATTTATCACTGCTAAATAAGATTTGGTTTTAATATACTTTTTTCTTTTCTAGTATTAACTACGTATTTGTAGCTGCAAGCATCAACGTATAAAGTATTAATTAAAATTCGCTAACCTTTGTCATGCATGGTTCTTATTCTTTCGTAGCTCACATTTTTGGTGAACATGTATAGGCAGTGTAGCCCAATCATTTTACTAAACACTTGGTTAGTTGCATATGCTCTGGATATTGTTGAGAGAATTTTGGAATAATTGATGAAGTGCATGAAGTTGTTGGCTGAGTTGGCTTCATCTTTTGATAAGCAGAGTTTGGGTGCAGTTGTAGTTCACTATTAAATCCTCATGATGTTTCATGTCCTTGAAACAAGGGGATACTTCTTATATCCTCTGTGGTGGAAGTTTGCACAACTTGAGCACTTCCTACAAAACAAATGCTGTCATTTTAAATTAAGACAGCAAAATAAAGTTTTTATATTTGGATTGTGACCCGAAGGCTACATCAAACTCAATTTAAAAATGTTCTTTTCAGCAGAGCTTCCACCGAATCTAAGGTCAGAACATGGCACAATCTTAATTCCCCACTGCATGGGTATGATTGAACCAGTGATCGTAACTGATTCTTACATCATAGGAACTACTTGCATGTTTCTGACAATGTTTAACAGGCTGGCATGTCTATATTTAGTTAGTTGTCCTCTTGCAATGACCTTCATGTTGATGAAGTAACTTGAACTAAACTTCAAGAACAAAAGTACTGTTATTGGTGAAGCTTAACTGGTATGTGGTTGTGAGAAATCTCTTTATGTTGTTTTCTTGTGTGCTTGATTCATTCTGAACATAGTCTATGATGTGGTTTATCAGGCCCTACAACTACTAGTATTTTCATTCCATGATGTCATCAAGGATGGCCTTTGCTGCTCCACGTTTTCAAAGATAAATCTTCAGACTTGCGTATCTTTCTCGATTTTAGTATAGTTTGATCTGGTGTTTGACACTTCCACTCAGATGTTGCCTTGTTGTAAGGCAGTGTTGGTGGGTGATATATACGTTCTCAGAATGTTTCTTCTTTTGTTTTTTTTTGAAGCTCCATAGCCATGACCCAAGTTGATAAAATTTGACTGTTTTACTCTTCTCTCTTTCCTCTCTAGCCACCACTTTCTAATTCTGAACCTTTTTTGATCATGTTTGACACTTTCTATTTCGTGAACGGCCAATCTGGCTATTCTCGATGTTTGTTTTTATCAACATCAATTAATTCCTTAGATTTTTCTGGAGACTGAAGTGAGTTTTGCCAAGGATTTCAGTAAAATAATTGTCCATTCCTCTCGCCTTCAAATTGAGCTGATTACGACGGTTAAAGCTGGCTTTTCGTAAGAACAAGGTCAAGGGGGTGGGGCAGTTTTGTTAATAAGAAACAAATGGACCCTTTTGTTGAAACATCGAACGAAGCGAAGGGAGAGACATGCACAGGAACGAAGCCAACTGACCAACGAGGTGTGGAAAAACGCAGCCTGCGACGAAGCAAATGTCGGGACGATCTTGACTGCCGTGTCTTCTCGCCTAACTCGTGTGGTTTACCTGTTTTACCACGTGTCTCCTTTTCCCATTCAAATCGCGGCATCGCCGACATGCGGTCAACTATATTTCTCCTTCCACCATTTTTTCAAGAGCTTAGATTTCGAGTCCGTTCAACCGCCTGTTCAACGTAGCGGTGAGATTTAAGATCGAGTAGTGATGTCAAAAACAGTGATAGCGATGATATTAAGATTGTAGCTGGAGGGATCACATAGGAAAAATAAATAACAATAGGGAAATGGCACATTTGGCTTGCTTAATCACAATACTAGTGCCTTGCCGAATTTCATTATACGACACTTGATTTACTAATTGCAGCTTGGATTTAAGGGACGTGCGTAATGCCTCAAAAACTTCAGATTTTTTATCTTGAAATAGAACAAGTTTGGAATTGAACCTAGCAGCACATTTGGTACGATCAGCTACTATTTACTTTCATTGTTTAGTTGGTGATTTAGCGAAGAATAACAATTCCTTTATTTTAGCTATTTTTCAAAATTGGTAAAAAGTCTTCTTTAACTACACCCACCTTCTCTCATAATATTAGCTATTACATGTCTAATGGAATAGCTTCAAAAATTATTATAACTAAATTACCTTTCATAAATTTAGAAATTTACAACCCTCAAATATTAATAATTAAATTTTAAATAAAATATTAATAATTAAATGATCAATTATTAATATTTTAAATAAATTATAAATTATTAATATTTTAAAATTAATTATCGTAATAACATTTAACTTATAAATAAAATATCAATATTTTTAAATATTAGTGATTGAAATATAATAAAACATTAATAATTTAATTATCAATTAATAATATTTTAAATAAAATTATAAAATTATTAATATTTAAATATAAATAATCATAATAATATTTGAATTATAAATAAAATATTAATATTTTATAATGTTAATGATTAAATTATAAACAAAATATTAATATTTAAAATGATCAATTATTAATATTTGAACTAAATTATAAATTATTAATATTTAAAAATTAAAATAAAACAAAATAATAATATTTAAATTATAATAAAATAGTAATATTATATAATACTAATGATTAAATTCTAAATAAAATATTAAAATTTAAACTATCAATTATTAGTATTTTAAATAAATTATAACATATTAATATTTAAAAATAAAACAAAAATAAACAATTATTTAAATAATAAAAATATTTTTATTTTTATTTTTAAATTATTTTTATCAATCAAATGCTAAAATAAATTATAATAATTGTTCTTACTCTAATTCATTTATTGTATCAAATTACCTAAAATTATTTTATTATTATTTATTTCAGGAATCAAATGTATGGTATATGGTAATCATAATTAAGTTTATTGATTATAATGTCAAATCAAGTTTAGTTCTAAACAAAACGTTATAATTGAGCCCACTTGTTATTTAATTGTAACGTCAAATCAAATTTAATTGGTACTCGAGGCCGTAACAATGTGATATAAATAATTAACTTAAGTTGAGAAATGAGAAAATGGTGATAGAGTGATGGTTTGGTTGGGCAATGGACAGACAATAATGACCGGTTCAAGTCCAACTAGTTAAGGAATGAGAGGCAATCGGGTCAGAAAGATTTCAAATGGAGGGCTGGGCGTCTGATAGAGAACCTTGACGTCGTCATCTGGTGAGGAGGAGGTATGATCACGTGGGTTTGGGACCCGCATTTTTGATCTTATTTCGATCTTTATAGGTAATCCGGACAGGGGCCCATGTGTACCACTCACAGAAAGTACTTGCTGTACTCTACGTTAGTTTTGTGAAACTGAAACAAAAGTGAAAACTTATTAGCAAATATATATCCTCACGCGCTAAATCCTCAACCAAAAGCTCAATTCTCATAACTTATTCGCTTGCTCACCATTGTTCTGTCCTTTAACCTCTTTCAATTACAAATGTACGTCCTGAGGATAGCACTGAGCCATGAGCGTGTGGCATAGTGGCGTGGGTCCAAGGTTTTGCATTGTGTAATTTCTTATTGTCAAGTCAACTCAGTGAGTCGGTGCTGGTGACTGAACACTGATCAGGTTTTTCTGATTTTTGAAGACCAAAAAAGAAAGAAAGAAGGAGAAAACCAGTCATATATAAGCTTAGCCAAAGCAAAATTTGCAAACCAATGCTTTGGACAAATAAACCACGGTTTTCTCGGGCTGGGTGGGTTTGACTGCCACTAGTCGAAAACCAAAGCCAATCTCGGAAACAGCCCCTCAGCTTAGACCACCCACTTCCAATGACAGTAGCAGTCTACTAATCCTCTCTCTATTGTAACGGCTGCTGCTATCTCCAACTACAAACATACGCATAAAGAGATAGAAAAAGAGATTGAAAGTTAAGTTTCATTCGTGTGGGGTTTGTCTTTTTGGGTTTTTATTTTTTATTTTTTAAACAATTGTTTTTATGATGGCTGAGACTGATCAGGGTTTTGAGGGGGACCAGGGGACTGCAACAACTACTAGTTTTTCTCAGTTGTTGTTTGGTGGTGATGATGATGTTGTGAGTCTTGATCTGGGTCAGAGTTTTAACTACACTTACTCTTCTTTTCCTGCTCATCAGAAGACTCCCAAAATGCTTTGCTTTGGGGGCCAACAAACTGATGCTGAAATAGTGTTTGGTGAACCTCTTGCTAGTACTACAAAAACTGCCACAACTCCCCAGAGGTCCGGCGTCACATGCAGTGATTCTTCCTCAGCTTCTTCTGGTAACAACAGCAAATCTGTCAAGGCCCCCTCCAAATCTACTGTGAGTATATATAATAAATTGTTAAGTGCAATGCCTGTGTTCTTTGGCTTTTGGGTTTTGTTTAGCTCGCGGAAAGAAAGCTGCCTGTTTTAAGACCACTTTTTGTTACTCTTTGGAAGAGAAAGAGGAATAGAGGTCGAGAATCGGTGGAGTGCACGGGTGCCATTGTTACAGCTCAGCCGGTAAACCAAAGAACCGATAAAAAGTCCAAGGTCGAGAACCCCGCCACTTCAACCGGTCATGCAAAGGTTGGATATAACTATAAATCGAAAATTAGTACCTTACATGTTCATCGCACATAAATGCATGTTTCATATATTGGTCTGTTTTTTGAAGTTTCCATCTTATAAAAATTTACTAGATGATTGTTTTTCTCATTAAATGGCAGGCGAGGAAAGAGAAGGTAGGGGATAGAATCACTGCATTGCAGCAGCTGGTTTCACCATTCGGCAAGGTGCGAAATTTACCTTCAGGGTTTAAATTGTGATTAATTTGATTCAAGGACTTTGGAAGGAGTGCTGAGTAGTTAACCGCAATGCAATTTGATTTGACTGGAAAAATGAGTGGTATGTGACAAGTTTGGGAATTTGAAAATGTTGCAGACAGATACGGCATCGGTACTCCATGAAGCGATGGGTTATATCAAGTTCCTGCACGACCAGGTCCAAGTCCTGTGCTCTCCTTATCTGCAACACCTACCTGTAAGTACAAAACAACCAGTTTTTCTGATCAAGTATATAAATAATTTTCTGACCAGCGGTGAAGCAAAAGGGCTTAAGGGTCTTTTTAACTGTGATGTTAGGACGGTGGGGAAAACGGAGGTGAAGATTCACGAAAGGACCTGAAGAGCAGGGGGCTGTGCCTGGTCCCAGTTGCTTGCACGGTGCACGTGGCAAATAGCAACGGTGCTGATTTCTGGTCGCCAGCAATGGGGAACAATGTAACAAAGCAGTGAATCGTTTCTAGATTCCAAATATACTTTTATACATGGTTGCTTTGTAGTTGCCCTCTCATATTGGTGTCTGTCTGTCTGAAGGGATTCTGACAGCTCATCTTGAACGAGGATCAAAGGGGTAAAAAGTGTTACAAAAACCAGGAACCTGGGAAAGTTAACTCCTGATTCAAAGACATTCATGGATATTTTATATATTAATATTATTATATATATTAAAAAGTGCTTTCTTTTTCTCCTATTTTTGTTTCATAGAATTGACTGAACGAACAGAGGGAACAATGAAAAGGGTAAGGCAGAAGGGCCAAAGCAAAGTGTATTTCTTTTCGTTGTTTGGTTTTTGGTAGCAGCACGTGGGTCCTTACTTTTTTCGGCTTAGGTTGGCTTTGGTATGGGTTACACTTGTAAATCTCCAACGCTTAATCAATTACCAATGCAATTTTGAGACGAGGGCTGGTCGTTCTTTGTAGTTTTCTTCATTTTTTTTAAATTTTAAATAAAATGAGAGTTTCTCAAGCTTTTACCCTCTTTTTATCACTTGAATGGAATTCCATTGGCAATTATCAACCGTTTTTATAGTTTTCTTTTTCATCTTTTTAGGCCAATTACCGTATTTGTAGTGTATTCTCTGCTTGACTGAGAGGTGTTAATTGCACACATTGCCGTTTACTAATGTAATCACCCAATAAGTGGCCATTTGGGCATGATGCTATAGCAAGATTTTGAACCCTCATTCAAGACCCTAGTCCCATACTTGCCCATAGATCTTATTATTGATAAAAGCGAAATATTAAGTTGATATCTAAAAAAAGAAATTTATAATTAATGACATTATTTTATTTAAATTTGGTGAACATAACAAATTAAATAAAAATCAGACTACTTCATTTAAAGAGACAAGTTGAGGTGAGTATCAAGTCGGTGGGAGGTGGCAGCTATTATTGATGACATTATTTAAGGAGAGAGACAATTTGCTATTGGTAATGGAAAAAAATACTAGTGAGTGCTTATTAGTTGGTTTAAATCATAAAATGATATTAGCAAAAATACCATTTATAATTTTTTGTACATAAAATTTAATAAATTTAAAAAGAGATAATTGTATTGTCTTGAGAGAATGATATATTCAAAATATTTTATATTTCCCAAAAAATGTTTTTAATTGTTCAAACTTTTTATTAGCCAAATTTTCGTAAAAGAAAATTTGTTGACGGTAACAAGACTGGAAACTTATGAGGGACCCATAAAATTCAAATAAAGCCCAGTGACGCGCTTGAAACCCACGTTAACGGCCAGTCTGAACCGATCCATATCAAGGTTTCAAGTTTTTCAAGATCCAAGATCATTTTCCTTGCCCATATAAAACAAAGGAGGGTTCGTTATTGCCGCTTCATTTCAAATGCAACTGCAGCAATCTTCCTGGACACACTTCGTTTATTATTCTCCAAAAAAATGAGTCTGGATTCGTCTCGCTCTGCGAATTCAGGCCCCCAGAATTTGAAAAGAAGCTTCAATTCAAATTCTTCAAACGATAAGGGTAACAGCAGTAATAGCAAGAAGAGAAAAAGTAACCAGAAAACCCTAGGCATGGCTTGGGGCCCCAATTCTCTCTCTACCTCTCGCTCCTCTTTCCGCTCTTCTCCTTTCTCTGATTTTGGAAGGTTTTTCCATCTTTTACCTCTCTTCTTACTTTCCTTATTTCCAAAAATTGGATTACATTTCCGGATATCAATTATGGATTTCTTTTGTTGTAGTTATATGGTAGAAAAGAATAGAAAGCTTCAAAATCAGTTTGATGCCGAGGCTTCAAATTCTTCTCTTAGCGATTCTTCTACGAAGCCTATATTCCACGGGGTTTCTATCTTCGTTGATGGTTTCACGGTTCCGTCTAGTCAGGTTTATTTCTTATCCATGTTTCCCTGTTGCCTTTGTTTGTTAGTCACAACTAGTACGTTTTTATGACTTTTAGTTAGCGACATTCTTATTGATACTAATGATGAGATCTACAGGAACTGCGGCGATACATGTTGAATTATGGTGGACGATTTGAGAATTATTTTTCTAGGCATCGAGTCACGCATATCATCTGCAGCAATCTCCCTGACAGTAAAATCAAGAATATCAGGTTCATATTGCTTATTTTTGTTTTTTTTTTCCCTTTTGCTTCCTCACCCTACTTTGAACAATTAAGCTGGATTTCAATTATAAATTGATTTAAGTATTTTTGTTGGTGCTTCGAATGCAGGTCCTTCAGCGGTGGACTCCCAGTAGTGAAACCAACGTGGATTCTAGATTCTGTTGCTGCTAAAAGACTTTTGAGTTGTAAGTTAATGCACTTAAGTGGATTTCTAATTTATGGTTATATAGTATATGAGAGAAGCATTGTGAAATGGTTTGGGTAGATTGTTAAAGAGATTAGAATTGGATTTTATTAATGCAAGCAACTCCTTATTACAGGTCTGGCTTTGAAAACATTATTGCTGCCTTGTCTTTCTTATTTTTCCCAATGTATATAGTGAACTATAGAACTTGTACTATCTAATGGAATTACTGTTCATGTTGTTTTAATCTCAAGGGGTTCCCTACCAGCTTGACCAGCTTGCTAGCAATCAACCAACATTATCAGCCTTCTTCACTTCAAAATTCAGCCCTGCATCTGAGGGTGTTTTTACAGCTGCAATTTGTGAAGTAAAACACGCAACTGAGGATTTATGTTTAAAGGATGCATCAACAGACGCAAAATTTTCTGAAGAGGGTGAGCCCTCTGAATGGAGGAAGAAAATTACTGAAGAACATGATGAACTTATGCGTGGAAATACTGATTCAAAAGTAATTGAGGAGCCAAGTAGTAGCTATAGTGAAGCATCTCAGGAAGTAAAAGGGGTAGAACGAAGTTATCTGGAACAAGATGATGAAAGCAAGGAAAACAATGGACCTCAGTACTGTCCTGAACAACCCTCTGCTTCTGTTAGTAGCCACTGCTTTGACAATCACAGTATAAAAGGATTGCCCCATTCAACAGCCCTTGGACCTTCGAAGCAGCGTCATTCAACTCTTGGAGATCCCAATTTTGTGGAGAACTACTTCAAGGTACTGAATAGATAAACGATTGCATATTCTCACTTTTCTGTGCCATTGTATAAGTTCTTTGTAATCCTCTGCTGCTACTTTAGGTCATTTTAATTTATCAATTTTATTTCCATGTAGCTAATTGAATTAGCATGTGATTAGAAACTTAGCACCAGCTTATTCTATAGATTAGTGTATGTTGATTTGAAGTTTATACTTTCCTGGAAACCTTCTCTTGACCCAAGTAGCGCATTATATTTTAGTTGGTCAAGCATTTGTTTATGGTCATTTTGTCAACTGAACTGTTAATATCCTAGTGATAACTTATTGATTAGACTGCTTTTTCTCTTGGTCTGAATAGTCTCTTCTGTCTTCCCTTTGAAATGATGGTCATTTGTCCGTGCACGCATACCTACATACGTAAGGATTTGTGCGTTGCATGTGTGTCTATGTATGTTGATCAATTGATTTTATCTTAACCTGTCTTTAATTATTGCAGAATTCAAGACTGCATTTCATAGGAACCTGGAGAAATAGATATCGTAAGCGTTTTCCCAGCTTGCCAAATGGGTTTAAGTGCGTGAATTCTCATTTGGATGTTTCGGCTGATACTCAGAAGACTGCCATTATACATATTGATATGGTGAATTGAGCTTCTAACCATGAATTTTTGTTGTCTATTCTCATCTGTTTTAAGTGTTAATATCATAGTTATATACATAATTGATATTGGCGTATCTGGAATTTAATCTTTTATGATGGGATGTAACTCTTATAGATGTCTACATGGACTATGTTTTCTTCCCCTATGTACTTGTGGTTTTGGATTGATACTAATATTCTGCTTCAGGACTGTTTTTTCGTCTCAGTGGTCATCAGGAGCCATCCTGAATTACATGACAAGCCTGTAGCTGTATGCCATTCAGACAATCCAAAAGGAACTGCTGAAATCTCTTCTGCAAACTATCCTGCTCGAGATTATGGTTGGTTTTTATCTGGATTATCTCTCCCCTGCTGCTGTAATATTTCAGTTGGAGAGCTTTTATTCTGCATTGGAGTGAATTCTTTTTTCTTGTGCTTCAGGAATTAGGGCAGGAATGTTTGTTAGAGATGCCAAGGCACTTTGCACCCACCTTGTTATTCTCTCATACAACTTTGAAGCATATGAGGAGGTAAACCACAAGCTGAATATGCAGTATAGCTATTGAACTTTGCTTAGATAAGGAACAGTTGGCTTGCCCCCTCCTCTCCTCTTTTCTACCTTTTTTTTTATGCATTGCTTTTCCAATTGAGTGGAGGATGTGCATGCCAAAAGGGGGAAGGAGAGTCCATGGAAGGCATGAATGGAAACTATCAGAAAGGACCTTGAATTAGCTGATCTTACCAATGATACGATCCTAGATAAAGCACTACAGTTTAATATGATCCATGCCTCTGACCCAACATTGTAGGAAAAGACTTTGGGGTTTTTGTTGTTAGATTACTGTTCCTGTTATACAGGTTTTTCGTATGTAATCTGTTGGCAGTGTGCAGGTTGCTGATCAGTTTTATAACATCTTGCATAAGCACTGCAACAGAGTTCAGGTCTGCTCACGAATGTACTTGGATAAGTCCTTTTTTTTGAAAATAAAAAAGCCTTTGTTATCTTTAACATTGTAATTATTGTTGAAAGTAGGCTGTCAGCTGTGATGAAGCATTTTTAGATGTCACAGACTTGGAAGGGGAAGATCCTCAGCTTTTAGCTTCAGTGATACGGAAGGAGATATTTGAAGCTACTGGATGCACTGCAAGTGCTGGGATAGCTGTGAATATGCTTATGGCTCGTCTGGCCACCAGAACTGCTAAACCAAATGGTCAATGCTACATTTCTCCTGAGAGGGTGTGTTTTTTTCTTTTTTATTTGTCATTTGTAGAGTTTTCATACTTCTATGTTATGGCATTATAACAATCTTATCGTTTGGTTGGGATCTAAGGTTTTTTGTTCTGCGTCATTATCTCTGTTGTATTTCGTTGAATGTAAAATACAGTTGTTCATCACATCTTTTCACTATAGTTTTATATTCTAGTTGTCAGTTTATACCCATATATTTGTGTCCTTGATTTTGATTGAGCATGTCAAATGTAGTGTTCTCATGTACTATATTGACTTTACTTGAAGAATTTTTTCATGACATATGAAATATTAGAGATGGTAACTATCCTGCAGTTAATTTTAAATAGTCAAAAGATCCCTGATTCTTTGTGGATGAAGAATGCTCATGTTCATCAGATTTTCTATGTTTTGTGTGCATACTAGGCTCATTGTGTGGACAATGCGTCTTCTGATAATCATCCTGTTGTCTTGATTACTCAGAAATTTAGTAATGGACTAAAGAGAACTTGTTGTCTACTGAGTGTATTTAGTAGTAATAATCTTACAGAAGGACACTGTCTTTAGATGGAAAATAGTCTAATAAGTAAGGAAAAGAAAGAAGAGGTGGAAAAGGACAATAGCTCTTTGCAATAGAAGCGCCTTGCTATGAAGACTAGTTTGTTTAACCTGTTTTGTTAAACATGCAGGTTCTTAAGTGTCATATATTGAAATCAGTATTTAATTACCAAATAGGCTCTTAGTATTTGATACAGATTAAGGTATCAATTTGAAGTTTATTGAGCAGTGTAGGAAATGGAAATGATTTATCCACAAAACTAAATAGGAGCTGGATGGAAGAGACTAAAACTTTCTATATTAGCATAGATATGTTTTCTACGTGGTTAAAACCAGTACTAATAGAATAGCATTGAACTGATCACATTAGACTTACTCCTTAGCTTTATATGATTTTGATTTTATTGTAATATGTGAACATCAGTTTGAAAATATCAATGAATCAATGCATCTTAAGTAAATGCTACCTTCCTGACCACAGTGTTTTAGTCATTTGCAGGTTGATGAGTATTTAGACCAACTTCCAATAAAAGCTCTCCCAGGGATAGGCCATGTGCTAGAGGAAAAGTTGAAAAATAGAAATGTTAGAACTTGTGGACAGTTGCGTATGATTTCTAAGGTAGTTTTACACTTTATTTGAGATATGATTTACTTCCATGTGTTGAAATGGTCAAGTTACTATTTCTAATGTGAAGATTAAGTTTCAAAATCTGTTGTTTTGCGATTGTAAGTGTAAATGAATGAGCTTGAATAGGTCATCGTCTTAAAAATGAGAAATGACTTCTTTTTTCTCCTTTAAAGAGAAATATTCATCTAATTTTCTGTGTGCATTCACTTTGCATCTATAGGACTCCCTTCAAAAGGATTTTAGGTTTAAAACTGGTGAGATGCTGTGGAATTACTGTAGAGGAGTGGATAATCGACTTGTTGGAACAATTCAGGTTTGCCCAAATGCATACTTTTCTCATCTAATAATTATATGCTTTCATGCTTGTGATAGCCCTGTGTTTTACAGTGATCATCATTTGCATTGCGGGTTATGTCCAAAAATTCAAGCTATACAGCATACACAATTCTTTTCTTGTATTATGCGCCTTGCTGTTATTTCACTGGTTGAAGCATAAAGCATGCATGATTTAAGTTCGTCATGAGTTTGTAACAGATGTTTACAATGAAGCTCGTCTGAGTAGGATGTAATGAGAAATACCTGCTTAGAATTTTAAATTCCAGCCAGCTTAAGGAAAATATATATCTTTTATTGATAACTCTATCAGTACAGATAAAGTTGTTTTAGCACAATTTATAAAGCATGTGAATGCTTGAATTACCATTTCAAAAGTGGAGTTTGATCATGCAGAAGCTCACATCTTATCTATAAGTTGATGCAATAGAAGTTCATTTTTCTAGTCTGATAATTTAGGATCATTTTAAATTTTTTTTTTTTTGATTAATCCTCTTACCTCTGTGTTATAAATTTATTCCTCTTAGCCTGGCTTACTGTTGATGTGAGTTGCAGGAGAGCAAGTCTGTGGGGGCTGAAGTGAACTGGGGCGTAAGATTCAGGGATTTGCAAGATGTCGGTAGTCTGATGCATTATAAAGGCTCAGGGATAGTCTTTTCATTGTTTTTTCTTCTTTTTGACTGAGTTAAACATTGTTAATTGATATTGCAGACCCAGCACTTTCTCTTGGACCTTTGCAAAGAGGTTTCATTGCGCTTGCAGGGGTGTGGGGTGCAAGGGCGAACTTTCACACTTAAGGTATTTTCTTATTTTAATATTGATATGCGGTATCATTTTACTGAATTGAACTGAGTGATATTCTTTTGCTGAATTACTTTAGAAGATTAGCTGATGGCAAAATGTACCAAGGCCTGCACTAAATTGGAAATTTTCTGGTGTATATCTAGATAAAAAAGAGAAGGAAAGATGCTGGGGAGCCTGCAAAGTATATGGGCTGTGGAGACTGTGAAAACCTGAGCCATAGCACAACGGTAATATGGAATTTCCTTGCCCTATTATGTAACTGCATATTATGCATGTTCTGAGTAATGAACATAAATGCATATTTTTCATTAGGTATGTGAATATATGTTTGGATCATGCTTTACCCTGTCTTTGCATTGGTATTAATATGCATGAACGGGGACATGTGCATATACACTTGCCATTAATTGTATTACGTTTAGAATGGAGATGTGCATATGCACTTTCCATTATTGTATTGCATTTAAGGATCTTGATACCTAATGTTACAATAGGTTCCACTTGCCACTGATGATGTCGAAGTGCTTCAGAGAATTACAAAGCAGCTCTTTGGATTTTTCCACATAGGTATGTCTGCTTTGAGAAATTTAGAACACTATGGAAAGTTGATCCATGCCATTGGTTTTGCCTCCGGATATTCTAGCTTAAATGTAATTTAGAAGCTCTCTATGGTTCCAAGCATGAATGCAGTAGAAAATAATGAGGTTGATTGACTTTGTTAAGTGGCGTAGCTTGATAAATAAATGAAATTGTTTATTTGCAATTTTGACCATTTTTTCTTGTTTCTTGGAGAAGTATTCTCTAAGAACTGGCCATTGTTATTGAAAGCAAATAGCCCATGCAGCTTTTTGTTGGCATGAGTGGTGCTTAGATGGCAGCATCATCATGATGGGGAAGTTGGTGGTAACATGGTCTTCAGGGATAATGCATTGAGAGTTGAGATGACAAATTCTGCATTTGTTATTTTTTTTTAGCCTTGAAAGACATTTGGAATCTCTTATCAGAAAGCTGTTTTAAATCTCTTTTTTGTTCCGGGAAAAATAATTGTAGTGTTTATTGAAAATACCTGTGTTTACTTCCTCTTTGCTTAACCAACTTTCATAAGAAAGGAAAAGTTATGCATGTGATGGTGAAAAATCTTTTGGGAGTCTGGAGACAAGTTTGACCTAACACACCCTTTGGAAATAGCATTAGGGTGGTATTTCAGTTGGAACTGTCAGAAATTGATGAATTTAGTATGAGCTTTAAACTAATTCTGTATAATCTATAAATTGGTTTCACATAGATGTCAAGGATATCCGGGGTGTTGGTTTGCAAGTTTCAAGGCTTGAAAGCGTAGATACTTCTAAGCAAGGTGTGTGCTCATGTTATCTTGAATATTCTTGAGTGGTACTCTTTTCGACTCTTGCTTTCAAATTTGTATTATGTGCCTATTGGTGGCCTAGATGTACACAAACCACCTTTTATTATTGATTGCTGCAGTTGTTCTGTATCTCTTCCTGACTGTGAACTTGTCTGGAAATTGATTTAAGTGCTTGAAAGGAATTCTTTGAAATCATGGCTCATATCTGCCTCAGCAAGGTCAGAAGAACAATGTGATATCAATGGTATAGCCAAAGACAGGGTTGGTACAGGTAATGCCTTTCCCCCACTCCATGTTTTGGTGGTTAGATTGTAATAGCATGTTGGTTGGTTAATTTTAAAATATTGCTCCTCTGACTTACTCTAATCATTGTCTTCATAAAACTCAGATATGCTTTATATTGTCAGGCAAAGAATTTTCACTGTTGCACACCAACTACTAGTATGTCATTTAATATGGAGTTAGTAAAACATTCTTTATTTAGAATGCCCAAACCCATGTAGTTGGTAAAAAAAATTTGAGTTTCTTCTGTCTGTTTGCTTAAAGATGAGTGAAAGTAAGCTTAGCCTGTTATGTTACTGGTGTCATCTTGCAGATACTGAAGGAAGGAGTATGGGTGGAAATTCAGGAGTGTTATGCACCGATCCAGTGGGGAATTCTGTTCTTAGGACAAATAATACATCCAATGGTGAGGGTTGTTCAAACCAGGGCTTAAGCATCCCACTGTTATGCGACCTCGATATGGGAGTAGTGGAGAGTCTTCCATCAGAGCTCCTGTCAGAATTAAATGAAATGTATGGTGGGAAGCTAGTTGATTTGATTGCCAAAAGTAAAGGACAAGGTGAGAACAGCACTGGTTCTTTATGCTTCCATTCTCCTGAACTAGCCAAAGGTGAGACATTCTTACCTGGTCTTTAAGTATATGATTTCATATCTTTCTATGAGTGCCTTACAAATGTGTTGACTTTGCTCACTAAGTTGCAGTAGAGGAAGCAGAACGATCTCGCAATTCTGATCCTATCTCATTGAGCAGAACAGCAGCGGAAATGAAGGTAACTCTGATTCAAACCATATATTTTCTTTGTGATGCTTTATATTGTATTTAAAATAACTATAACTTAGTAAAACAATCACATTAACTAGTCGGTACTAGTTCTTAGGTAAAATTTATTGAGGTTAAAATATAAAATCGGGAAAAGAAGAGCGACAGCGATTGTGGGTAGTTGGTATTTCTAAGTAATTGAACATATGCATGCATGTTGAAGTGCTAGTGTAAGATAAACAAGGCAATATAGATTATTTATTTATACCTTATCTAATTCAGCTTTGACATTTGAGCATTCTTCTATTGTCTTTCCTGTGGGTATGATGACCTTATGTTCACCTATAATTTGTGCAGAAAATGCTTTTTGTTTTATTATTGAAATTATATTATTTGTTGTCCCAAAGGGCAAACAGCATATATTGGACGGACTGCAGACAGTGCCTGACTCTGGGGCTGGATTTAACAGTATTGCTATTTCCATTCAAGGACTGGATAATAATGATTTAATGCCTTCATCTCTAAGCCAAGTAGACACATCAGTGTTACAGCAGTTGCCTGAGGAATTGAGAGCTGACATATTTGAGTCGCTTCCTGAACACAGGAGGCAAGAAATCTCTACCCTAGGCCCTAATAGAGATAATTTGCATCATCCATTATGCATCAATCCACCTGAATCAACTGATTCTGGCTTAACCAACACTCTCTGGATTGGAAATCCTCCAATGTGGGTTGATAAGTTTAAAGTCAGCAATTTGTTGATGTTGAGATTTTTTGCTGACATGTATTACAAAGCAAAGTCAGCTGAGAATTTATCTTCAATACTGCAATGCACTATTGCTGAATCTTTACATCCTTTAGATGCAAAATGTGATGCTTGGAATGAAGCTGTTCACAGCTTCAATGAGCTTCTCGTGGAGTATATTAAACTGAAGATAGTAGTAGATATTGAGGAGATCTATGTTTGTTTTCGTCTTCTAAGAAGGTATGTACTTGTATTTTGTTGAGATTGTCCATTCTGGAAGAGGAAAAAAGTTCTTACTTGCATAATTTTGTAGAAGTTTCCCCTTTATGCATGTACATTATAATATAGTATTTTTAAAATTTCATATTTATAACTATGTTTGAGGCATCAAAATGATGCTCGAGTTCAACAATAGTTGGTTCTTTTAAGTAACTGATCTGGTTTCAAAACATTGATTAATGGATGAGTGATTTACTATGATCAATTGTCTTCTGAATACCTTAGCAACTGATACATGTTAAGACTGACATAAAGGATGCTGTTTAATATTGAAGCGCTGTAAATGATTGGATTCATTGTCATTTTTCTCTTTTTTTCTAAGTAATTTTCTTAACCTTGTTATCTTTTTCTTTTTCTTTTAAGCAATTTTCTTAATCTTTTTCCATCTATGTTGCTTCAAGCTATAATAAATATGTTGATGGAATCTTAAATGTTGTTTCAGGCTAAGTACCAGGTCAGAATTTTTCTTGGAAGTGTACAATTTGGTCTTCCCCCACCTTCAGGTCAGTGCTTCATAATCCTAACTTTGCTCCTGTTTCTAAACTTGAAATCACTTATTTGCTTTTAGTGACAATCACTGTTTAATATCCTTATTCATCTGTCCATTGTTTGGCATTTTCAGGCCGCTCTAATTGTAATTTCTGATTACTGTGAAGAATTTCATTTATGATTCTGTAATTCTTTCAAAATAGTTTAGGGTACGGGCAATTGGATGGAATTCTCTCAATTAGTATATTGAGATTTATGGGGTATGGGAAATTGTCATCATAAGAGTTTTGATGTTACTCTTGCTATGATTTTACTTCATTAATACTGAGACAACATTTGGTCAGCAGATTGTATTTGTTAAGTCATGAACTTATGATAATCCAAATAGAAGAATTATTACTCCCTCTGTTCCATAATAAGTATTCTATTTCCTTTTTGGGATATCTGAAAAAAGTTGTCTAAGATCAAAAGTTAGAGGGTAATTATTACCAAACTTCTAAAAGTACCTTTTTCGATCATATTAAAGGACAAATTATACAAAACTAAGATAAGAGGAGAAAGAGCCACCTAATGGAGATGCTTATGTCTGTTGCACAGTGTTACATGTACCTGTCCAGCTGAGAATGGTTTTATTCTGATGTCAATACAAATTTTAGGCCCACAATGACTGATTGGGGCATGTACATTTAAATGTCATTTAACGTGTATTAGTCCCTTTATTGACTGGAGTAATTGAACTCGTGTACTTGTCATGTTAAAATGCACTGCTGTTCTCCCATTTATGATAAATCTCCGGCTGCTTAATTTTGTTGGCTCTACCATTATATATGCTTAAAAAGAGCTTTTCTTTTGGCTTCAAATTTCTCCACTTTCAGGATTTGTGCTTTGGAAAATTAAACACATTTTGAGCACTGGAGTTTTCAATTTTAACTTCTTTACATTAAGCCATCTCTCCTTTTAACCAAAGTGTCATATTTTAATGGATTATGACCGGTTATCAAGGTACTTTCATATTTGATGTTTTATTTGTTTACCTATGCTCAATCTTTTCTTCTAGGTATCTGTTGATGAAAACTATGGTGGAAACTTGCATATACCTTTAAACAAGTAGTGCCACCATATCGTGAACTCTGTAGACGTCCAAATTGATCCTCCATTTAGCTGTTGCACATTGAGCAAAACAAGAAAGAAATTAATCACTACATTGCTATAGTGGCTTTGGATTACGTCATTTATAGGTGAGTGTACATTTGATATCAGGAACTTAAAAATACTATACTGTCTTAACAATTCTTTCATTTCGAGTCTATATCACATTTCCACTCTAGAATCTAGCTGGCCTTGTTGATATAAATTTCTTGTTCAATAGGTGTGAGCTAATTGAATATCACTCTGGTGGCTTTCCCATTCATTCAGCCATTCTTGCATATCTGCAGGTAATTTTTCTCTTAAAGATAATTGACAACGTGATGTGTCATTGACCTTCAATTGTGTAATGTTTCTTACTGTTTTTCTCCATGTGCTTTGTTCGTGTTATAAAGCCATCTGCTTTTGCTCATACCTCTGATATAGATGGTCTAGTCATAATAATTTTAAACTATCTCTGGTCGTATTGTTTCCGTATGCAATTAAGTCGTAATATTTTTCATTTTTTCACACTATTCTTTTTTGTGAGTTGGGCAGTTGAAACTTGGCATCATCATTTGAACTCGGTGATCTAATTGACTCCAGAATCCTCAAGTCACCTTCATTGGATACAAAAAGTGCCACACAAGGTAACATGTTTGATTTGAACTTTCCAGAAAATTTTTATACAAATATTTTTCCCCTATTGAGCTTTTAGTGATTATTGAAGTAACAACAGATTATGGATGGTTGGTTAGCACATAGATCATGAGTGATTAAAGTTCTTTTCATTTTGTTGATCCTGCTTGCAGTTTTATTGGTGCTCAAATGCCATCCGCTGAAGCCTTTGAAAGCAAGCCTTCCAGGAATGCCCATTGTGTTTAGCTTTGTGAGTTCGTGGCCTGTTTTTAAGCTTCATTTGCTTGTTGATTATGGTAAGTCTCTGGAGAGGATTCATCATGATTGCTCAATCTGCGTCGGATATCTGTACAAGATAAATGGTCGATGGAAAAAAGATGGATATTCACTTGATGTGGAAGATCAAATTTTAGTTACCTCGAGAAATCTGGTCAAATATGTAGTATTGGTAGGCATCGGAGTTCAAAATTGCATTGTTAACAGGATTAGAAAATGTACCCTGGCCACCTTTTTCTGGCAGGTGCAAGCTTTGTTTCTAGGACCTGGTTAACTTAACAGGATTAGAAAAGCATTTTACGTATTTTGAAATTAAATTAATTTGCATGCTGCATTTTTTTTTTCCTTTTTTGTTGTTTAAACATAGAAGCCACTTGAATGATTTTTTTCTATTGTCAGGTTCAAGTAATATTTTTTTAATCACTTGCTGACTTTTTATTTCAACCGATGTTGTACCTTTGATCGAGTAGCAGACCAAGTTGGCGTTAATTGACTTGGGAAACAATTAGAAAACAAGGCTTTGTTTTGTGGGTTAGTAACTTGATAATCATGTTATTGTAAAGCTGCTCATAGGCCGAAGGGCTGTATCTTTTTCAACAAAGCAGAAAAGAATGAAATTGCTGTTTGCGGTGCCCTTTAAAGCAGGCATTAATTTTCTGAAGGATTTGGAATTCTTCTTGTTCTATCTATTTTTGTAAACGAACGCTAATTTATGTCTCGTACGTCTTCAAAACGCGAACCGCAGTGTGATTTGGTGGAGGATAAGAAATGAGCGTATGAAACCTCAGTACGATAGATAGCCGAACTTATGCGAACAATTTCAACGAGAGATTGGCAGGAGTCCCCCAGCAGAGCAGGATTGACTAATTCAATTCAACCCAAGTTGATCTGCCGATCTAGGGAGGTTCACCGACCTGTCCACGTAAGGGGTGGAAATCTTGCAGGTCTGGGGTTCTACATTGTAGCCCCAGCTTTGCAATGATCCAACGGTGTGTACCCTGAAAAATCACCTAGCGTAAATGATTTTTTTTTAATTTGACCGTATTAGTTTCTGATTTTGATGTTCATCCCTGAAAGGGCATTTGGACCTATATAAGCCCTCTTTGAAGACATACAATCGAAAACTCCAGTTTGTTATGAAGTGAAGTTCGTAGATACGAACATAGAATTAAAGAGGCTTTGAATTGCTGGGAAAGGTAAAAAAGTGGCTGCATGTTTCATACCCATCTACTCCAAACTAAAATCCCCATGGAAAATAGGTTCGCTCATCTTGCAGGTGGACGAGCTCGCATACAACTGTGAGAGAATTTTGGCTAATGTGAAAGGGAAGATGGGAAAAAGGGGAGTACTTTTGAGTGAGGAAAAGGAGACAAGCAAACGCCATGTCGTTAAAGTTGAAAAGAGTTAAATTTAATTAAAGGACCAAATTCTTATTCTTATATAAAGTGACCGATAAACATTAAAATATTACTAGATTTTAAGCCAACATAGACTCGCCATTCATTAATTTTATTCCCTTTGTCGAGGATATTTGACTGTTTCGTATTTCATCGCCATATAAATCTGGCAAGTCAAAACCGTGGGTTATACGTTTTCAAAACCGCAGATTCAAACCTCTGACAATTACACTCGCCCTCGCTCCACAGTAACAATTACAAAATGTCAAAGAACTATGCTATGCAGTGGCTCCCAGCTCCCTCCTACAACCTTTATATAAAACTCAACACTTTACATTTGCAAACCCATATCTCAAATTTGAACACCTTCGGCACCTAAAGCCAACCTGACAAGCAAACGATCAAAAGAAAATGAGTTCTCGCTGTCTTGCATTAGCTATCAATCTCCTTTCAGTCTTCATCTTCTTTCTGTTGGTCTCAGACTTCTTGCATGTTGAGGGCTCAAGAATCCTAAAAGATCAGGATTCTTCTTCTTCGTCTATAAAGGGTTTTAGTATGAGCAGAGCTTATTCTGGTCCCAGCGGCCGTGGAGCCGGCCATTGATGGAAGCCCTCACCGTTCTTAACATTTTTCATCACAAGCTCATAACTCATAAGGTTCAGTCAAGTATTTAGGTTTTTATATAAAGCAAGGAAAGGTTACATCATACATGAGGTAAAGCAAGTAGCCAAGTTCTTGCATGCACCAAAGTTCTTGCATGCACCAAGGCCCAAGCACCTACAAAGCTTTGTGGGTTTTTTTTTTTTTCCTTTTTCTTTTGTTCTACTAAAGAAAAGGGGAAGTCATTTAGTTGATGTTTTTGAAGGAATCTAGGGTTTTCCATTTTCTTCATGTTTTCTTTTTGCCTATTAACTTGGTACGCAACATATATATGTGCATTTGATGTTTGCGTAATGTAAATGATTTCTCATACAAATCAATGAAATAGTTGAACTCCTATTCCTACTTATTCACTTTAGCGATTGTCCATGCCATATATATTTCTCTTTTCATTTTTTTTCTTCTTTTGCACCTTCCCCGTTGAAAAAGAAGACCGAGATATCCACGAAAGACTTTTGCCAATACAAAACTATTGACTGCAGAGATTTTGCTTCCAGTGCAGATGCTATCATGGACTCTTCAGTAATGTGCCTTGGACTAACGTACCGTAAATAATCTTCTTTACTAAAGCTTAGATCTTCCTGTAGAATTATTGAGCTTGATCCCAATAGCTTTCTCAACAGCAAACAGCAAAGCCATATATTAATGTCTAGATGTATAATAGCATATCAGCTTACAGCCAAAAAGTTTGATCTTAATGCATAGTATAGTATTAATTATATCAATGTATTATTTGCTTATGATAAATAATTAGGCAAACTTGATGCTAATGCAAAGTCAATAACCTGCCAAACAATTATAATCTGCCATTCCTAGAAAAAGAGTTTAATATTATATTAACTCACGTATCATTTCAGTCAAAAAAATTTGATAGAAATAATGCTGGTTTATGTTGTATTACATTGTAATTATGATTCTTATTTTAAGTCTTGGAAATAATTATCCTTTTACTTGTTTTGATATAGATGATATTAAAATTAATAGAGGTGATACATTCAAATATTGAATAGTAACATCTTCCTTTAATTTTTATTGATCATTCAATATTATTTATTTTGATTTATCTAATTTACACGTGGCATGATGAATCAAATTTAATTTATATAGTATAAGTTATTGAAAATTTCATCACTAAACTATATATATGTACATATATATATATATATATATCCCTTGAACATAGAAATGGTTTCCTTTTCTTTTAGTCAAATTACTTATTTCAGTTATATATGCTCAATTTTCAATACTATCTGTGTCGATATATAGTTTACTTTGACATATGTGACATATATCTCCAAATAAATCCCTTGCGTTAGTATCAGCATGGCCTACAATGTATCGCCTTGTTTCCGACGAGGCATAAAGAGGGCTAAAGGTTTCGAACAAAATGGAAAAGGGAAAGTAAAAGGCAAGAGCTACCAAAATGTCCACATATTCTTGTTCTCATTTCCTAGACGTTCCCACTCTAATCTTGCTTCTAAGCACCAACTCTACAACGAGATGAGAATATTAGGGACAATGAATGCACGAAGTCATATCCACCCAAGAAAGCAAAAGAATCAATAAAGAAAATTCTGTTTAGAAAAGGTCATAATTTTAAAGCAAAAATGTTCAAGAAGAGCTGAGTTGCATGGACTTTCAAGCGCCATTGATGGTCAACGCTTCTCACATACTCCTTTTGGGTTTTTAAAAGAAAAAGTGGGGAGGAAAAGGTGCTGTGTTATTTTAGGTCTTAGGTCCATAAAAATTGAACAGCTGGAATACAAGTGAACCAACCACCATACTACCAATATGATTTGGTCATAACTTATATAAATATGGTTCTGGTGAATGGAATGTGTTCCCATAGTCAAAACATAGTGTTTGCCAAACCTAAACGTCAATGCTTTCTCCATATTCAGCGTCATCATCTTCGGCTTTTTGCTTATAAATGAACCAATATGGGTCATTCATATGTATTCATTATATGGGGTACATATTTCTTTTAATTATTTACATCAAATATACAGATTTATATTGTAAATTTCTCATGAAAATTACTTATTTCCAACATTCTGTTGTGTTCAAATGTCAAAAATATAACTAAAAAAAAATAAAATTAAAGGACATCTAAAATTGAATACTTTAAATACTGATATTTTATTAATAATTTATCTACGAATAACATGTTCCCATGGGATTTTAATTTACATAAGAAAAGCAATAATGCTGATAATATTTTTTACCCTTTTTTCTGTAAAATCTCCGATCCCAACGTTATTAAGAAATTTGGCTTGTCACTTTCCAAGGCCTGGCCTTCCTCAAGCCCAGCCTATTTTTCAGTTTAAAGTCTTAACATGGTTGGCCACTTATTATTATCATCTGGTGGGCTTGAACTTATGGTTGGACCAGTTAAATTTGACGGGCACGTGCTGAAGAAAGTGCTGAAAGCCCATGTTTACTTGAGAGGCCAATTAAACTGTAAGAAATCTTTACGGGTAATCTCGTTTAATGTCGCGTTGCGTCTTGTTTCAGTTCTTTAAACCGTTCGCGCTTCAGCGGATGAAATTCAGGTCGCATGAGCAGCTTACCTTTCCAACTCTACTCGTCCTTCTTCAAAATGGAGGAAGCTTCCAGTATATCACTGCAAGAGTAACATGGTAGAGTGCTAATCACAGAAATTTCTATACAAACCTTAAACCAACTATTCACTACCGTAACACCAACACAAAAACCCATGGCTCACCAAAGTTTCTTCCTTGTTTCTCTGTTGGCACTAGCAACCCTGCATGGTATGGATGCTGTCGATTACGCTGTTACCAACCAGGCTGCAACAACTCCCGGAGGCATCGTATTCGACAACCAGCTCGGAGTCGAATACACTAGGCAACATATGGAATTGGCCTCGGAATTCATCTGGAACCTCTTCCAGCAAAACGACCCGCGGGCTGACAAAAAGAACTACATTTTAAGCGTAAGCCTTGACGTCGTTGATACCCTGCCACCGCAAACTCCTGCAGTTACAAGCGGCAATATGATTCAAGTCAGCGATAAGCATATCGAAGCTTTTAGCGGTGATCAACTAAAGCCGGAATTCAATGGGGTGCTTTACCACGAGATGACTCACGTCTGGCAATGGGACGGGAATGGGCAGCAAGACAAAACTCTTGGGGGACTGATTGAAGGGATTGCAGATTTCGTAAGGCTGAAGGCTAATTATGTTCCAGCTGGGTGGGCACAGCCAGGGCAAGGGGATAAATGGTACGACGGTTACTCTGTTACGGCTAGGTTTTTGGACTATTGTGAAGGTCTTAGGATTGGGTTTGTAGCGGAGCTTAACAGGATAATGAAAGATGGTTACAGTATTGATTTCTTTTTTCAGCTGCTTGACAAGACGGTTGATCAGTTGTGGAGCGACTACAAGAACCAGACAAGAAATTAGAAGCCATAGCTATATCTAGCAGCCCTTTAATTATTAACGTAAAAAAATTGATATATATATATATATATATATATATCCATTATCATATGAATGAGCATCAGTTCTCTTGTCCTTAATTAGTCAATAAATAAAGTAGTTAGGCGCTCTCAAAAAAAAAACTCAATTGATTTAATTATATACAATTGTAACATCTCCAAACTCCTTATGCATGAGATTTACATAGAATACAGTTATTAATTTTATTTGGTCAAACAAGATCTGCTGAACATATTAATTTAAGAAGAGAAAGAATAGTTATTCAAGTTGATCTTTAAGCTTTGTATTAAGAAAGATCGGGTATATAGATTATAGATACCAATTTTTCTCTGCCAAATGAACTAGGTGTGCCTAACACTTTGGTTTGGAGATCAAGGAAAGATTATTGATTCAAATCCGAAGCTTTTTGTTAGAAATTTATTATATTGCCAAGGAGAGACTTTTCCTCTATAGCATTGAGGAAAACATTTTAAATTTTAAGTCACACATTCAAATTTCATCAAATCAATTTATTTAATCTATTTATTAATTTTTCATTGAATATAATATTTATGTCACATATATTGAAAAATGTCTCATTAAATTATATTTTTTATTTATAACTTAATCTCATTAAAAGAAAAAGACATCGGGGGTGTTTGGTTTGCTGCATGTGGAGAACATTCTTTATATTTTAAATTAATGTATTTATATTGCAACCTTTGGTTTATCTAAAATACATCGTAAAGTCTTTTCATTGTAGTGTCATTACAATGGGCAAAGGTATGTGATTCCTTTAGTAACTTTCCCTTTGCCCAAATTCTCCCAATTCCCTTACCATAGCTAGACCTTTCGCTTCTTCTTGCCTTAACTGCTCACCTGTATCAAATTTGCTATTGTTTGTGGTTCAAGATGAAGGTGGTTAGTTGATCTATGATTCATATTCTCAGATCTTGTAGATATCAAATTTGACTGTTCAAAATTGAGGTCTTACAGATTGTCTATCAGATCTGATAGTTCATCACTGATTGAAGTTGAGCTCTTGAACTGAGTTTCCATGTCTTTGTTTTCTTTTTTGTCTTGGTTTGCTACCAATGTAGTTTTGATTGGGGATTCTTGTTATTTTGTTTGTGTTGGGTGGTTTTCTGTTAGTGGACTTTGCATTACCTAGGAATGGATTGCTGAAGCTGATAATGGGCGCAAGGTGTAAGGAGAGAAAAAAAAAAAGAAAGAAAAAGAAGAAGAAAGAGAAAAAAGAACATGGAGTTCTACATGCCAAATAAGTTAATTTTATTTGTTGAACAAAACAAAAAATAATTAAATATATAATTATAAATCATACCTAAATTTTAAAATAAAGAGCATATGAATTAAATGAAAATAATAATTGATTATATAAATATATCATTAGTATTAATTGATTAATTACTTTAAATTAAATAAATTTATTAATTAACTAATTAATTAATTTTTTTATATTTGGAGAAAGGGGATTCAAATATTATTTTTTAGGTAAGGAGATCATTACCAACCAATGAACCAAATTCTCAAATACTAATTAATTAATTATTATTTAAATTAACTAATTTATTTATAAAAAATTTAAATTAAATAATTTAATTCTTTAAAATTTAACTAATTTACTAAAAATAAATATTTTTATAATTTCACATATTTTAATATTTATATAATTAGTATTTATGTATTATGTTATTTTATCATATTATTATTTATTATTTTAAAAATAAAATTGAAAAGTTAAAAATTTATATTACAAATAATATAAATATATTCATTCCTTCCCCCAAATATATAAAACAAAAATTTATTCAATTTTATATTTTTATACATAAATATAATTTTATAAATTTACGTTACATTTCTAATAAAATATCTCCAAACCAAACATTACAATATAATTTTATCAACAATTACATTCCTTATAATTATTACTTTCACATTTTATATCAAATGTTATAAAGTTATTTTTTCAATAATTACATTCCTAATAATTGTATACCCAATAATTACATTTCTAACAAAATATCAAATGCACCTATTATGTCAATTTTGATCCAAGTCAAAGTAATTTATCATGAGATTTTTTTTCCTTTTTATTACATCGAATAGGGAATTAAATAACCCTCAGCTAGGTTTGGTTCTCTCCATCTCTCTTTTCTTTATTGCCCATCCAATTTTGACGAGTCTGAATCTGTCAAACTAGCTGGATTTCCCATGAATCATTTGATGCATTGACTTGTCAAAATAAGCTAACCCATAAAGTGAAAAGGAAAAGAGTTGAATAATTAGAATTTACTTAAAAAATAATTTTAATAATTAGAACTAAGATTCCAATTTAAAACAGTCAAACTTGAATTTAATAATGGAAAAAACAGAATAAACGAGGTAAGGGTACCTTCTGTATTTGATTGGATCTAAAATCATATGTAAAAAAGGAAATTTTTTATTTTATTATAAAATAATTTTTAAATTAACTTTTAACGTGTATAATTGTTTAATGACAACGAAGGACAATTCCATTAAAAGTTTTTTAAAACAATTTGTTAGTTAATTATTATTTTTTGAAGATTGAGAAATTAATATTTATTTATATATATACATATATTTCTCTTCTCTTGACTTATAAAAGGATCTATATTTCTCTTCGAAGTTTAATGGATATATACAGACCAAACTTTTGAAACCATGCCATAATTAATAAAGCAAGTGTCACCTTGCCACTGCCATCCTACTACCGTATAAATCTTAGAGAAACGAGACATTTCTTGCAAAAAGAAAAACAAAATCCCATTAAGCATTAAGCTACCATGGCTCACGCCTTGTTTTTCCTCGCTCTGCTGCTATCTCTTACAGCCATGCAAGGCACCCATGCTGTCGAATATGCTGTCAATGACAAAACTGGAAACAGCGGCGGCGGTGTTCGTTTCGGAAGGGATATCGGGGTGGACTACACCAAGCAAACTATGAGTTCAGCCACGAATTTTATCTGGGGAATCTTCCAACAAAACAATCCAGCTGACAGAAAAAATGTGTCAAAAAGTCACCTTGTTCATTGAAAACCGGGATGACGTAGCTTTTGCTGTGAATAATATTATATATTTTTTATATTTTATATTTTATTTTATTTTTATATTATATATTTTATTTTAATTATAATAATATAAAATATTTTTAATAAAATAATAAAATTAAAGAGTAAAATTATCTTTAAAAATATTACATAATACATTCAAACGTGATTGCATTGGTTTTGAATTGCAATCATATTACATCTTTTAACTGTAACGTGATTACATTTTAATTTTATATTATATTAATTTGTTATAAAATAAATACTATAATGTAATTTAATTGAATATATTATAAAAATATATTTTTATTTTTTTAATATCAACCGACACTTTCATGCCAACGCAAATTATATTGGGAAGTATTGAGGTGATGTGAAAAAGGAGTTCACTGGGGTGCTTTATCATGAAATGACCCATATCTGGCAATGGAACGATAACGGCCGGGCTCCTGGAGGATTAATCGAAGGAGTAGCGGATTTTGTGAGGCTGAAGGCTAATTATAGTCCTAGCCACTGGGTGAAGCCAGGCCAGGGCGATAGGTGGGACCAAGGCTACGATGTTACAGCAAGGTTTTTGGAGTATTGTAATAGTCTCAGAAATGGATTTGTTGCGGAGCTTAACAAGAAGATGAGAACTGGCTATAGTGCTAACTATTTCGTTGAGCTGCTGGGGAAGACTGTCGACCAGCTCTTGAGTGATTACAAGGCCAAGTATCGCAATTAAAAGGTCGAGTTGGCAATTAGAGATGACTAAAATGAATTACAATAATTGTCTTTTCATTCGCACATTATTATGTACTAATAAATTGTCTAAATAAATCTGAATCATGATTAGTTGGGAATTACTTGAGTTGCTTAAAATTATGACTTATTGGGCAGGAATCCATTATTCGGATGAGCTTTTGTTGCTTTCTGTTAAATTATCTTTGGTTCAGATTTTCGTCGTTCTGCTAGTATAAATAACCTGGAAAAAGTTGGAATTTGTTGAAGTCACTTTCTTCTTCTTCTTATTATGATTATTAGAGTCTTTTTCTGTAATCGAAGTCAATGCTTTATCAACTGAAAGCGAATGTTCAGAACTAGTAATCCTGATCGTTACTGAGTAAGAAGACAAAAGAAACAATTGAGGGAATGAATTATATTTTTCATTCACACATTTGTCATATGTACAGGACCCCATCTTATAAACCCGGGTTGCTAGCTGAAGCATCTAAAAAGGGAAAGAAAATTGTTACCTACCGTTACGCATTCTGTCAACAAGAATAAAGAAATCTAACAGAGAATGTTAACTATTTGCATATTTATTTACAAATTATTAAGGTACCGTTAGTTTCAAGCTTCTAATGACGTCAAGCTGGTACTTATTTGTCTTTCTAATTGCAGCCTCTTAATCCTTATGAGCATCACAGTATTCTCAATCACAGATCAGCTTTGAGAAATCCTATCGATGATTGAGATTAACTAGTTGTCTTGAATTAATCTGAATTTTTATGAGGAAATGAGTGCTCTCAAACAAACCAGAGGTTCAATTGCTTTTTTCTTGAAAGGTTATTTATTAACATTAAACCAGAGGTTCAATTGAGAAATGTGAATGCTAAATGGTAGTTGATTCATAGAGGAGATACTAATGAAGTAGCCTGGAGGCTTTTAGCAACGACATGAACAAAATCATTGTCAGATATACAGATTGCAGGACTGTTTGAAGTCCCGCAAAATCTATAGTTGCCCAATGTACTTCAATTGGCACGAGTACAAGACCTGGATCTTCTAATTTTGTTTGAAATCATGTAAATTAACCTCACAATTCAGATCTTGCCTCTCCGTATATATATGTTCTAGAGCTGATAATGCAAACATGTTATCAGTAGTTCCTACAAAAAGCACAACTGCAGGGCATTGGATTTGGCATAATCTTCAATACTTTTAACATTGTGCAATTGATAAATTTTGTGGCATAATTTTCAACCAATCAATTTTAAATCGGTTTTCGCACTAACAATGTCTTAATTAAGATATAAGACCAAAGAAATATTCTCCATTTAGAATAACATATGGAAGTAGTAGTAAATTTTATATATCTATAAAATTAGAACATGAAAGCATATATAGATAAAATTACCAAGTCTTGAAACTGACAAGAAAATTATGTGCTTCCTTATGTCATTAGATTCATCTACAAATCTACGTGGAAGAGTCAGTCTTTTATGGAGTGCGGATTCTCCGCCTGGCAAAAGCTAGGAAAAGGAACAAGTGCGAAGACTCCCAAGTCAAAGTCAAGGAAGACTTCAATCTGGAGATGCCGACTCCCGTTACCGCTGATTGGCAATGGTTTTCAATTGAATTTTGTGAACTGGATTCACTTTTCAGCACTTGATCATTCCTCTGTCAGATTGATCGATTATTTTCCTAATTAAGATTAGAAATTATCTTTTCTTTATTTCGAAGTAAACGCAAATGGTCTGCCATATTTTTGATCCTCGATTTTCTCCTAGCAAACTCTGCATATGGCATACAGCAATGCAGTCACCAACCGGGGGGAAACAACCCCTGGACCTGGAGACATCCTTTTCAACACGCTAAACAGAGAATGGCATTAGCCTTGGATTAATTTCATCTGCAGGCGTTTTGAAAACAAATTAATTAAAACACCAACAAAGATAAAAAGAATGTGCCGACTGTGATCGCATATGTTGCAACAACTAAGTTCACACATAATAAATATATCCAAAGGTATCATTTTTCAACGATCAAGTTCATGGAAAGAGAAAATGTCAAGCTCCATCAAAATTTATTGAATGGGTCGCATATATAAATATTTTCACCAATAAAATGATTAACAAAAATTATATATATATATATATATATATATTGGAGTTATGGCTGTTGTCGTTAGCCATCTTCTTTTCTTTTTGTTTTACCCAATTCAGAGACTCTGTTTTATGTTAAAAATTAAAAAAAAAATCCAAAATCCTTAATACCAACATTAAAGAGAACATAATTTTATTAAGTTTGGCCAGCTGAGACGTCATCTCTAGTACGCTTTTAAAATATGACGGCGTCGGTGGGTTGGCTTTTGTTGTCTGAATTTTTGGAAGGTTGCCATTTGTTTTCCTCTTATTCATTTTCTTCCTTGTATTATTTCCTGGCGTGCACCTACTGAAAATAAGCATACAGCTCAAACAAAATCAGGCTCCTTGATTTGCTCCAATGAGTTACTCTCGCTTTATTGTTGCTTCGTCTTTTTCCCATCTCACTGGATTTGGTGAACTGCTATTTGTCTCCCCTTGTTATCCTCTTCTTGCTAAAACTATTTTATTTTTTTAAAAAAAGATAACAAGCTAAACAGCTTTTAAAAGAGTAAAAGCATCCTTACAAGAATCGGCAAACATCAGAAGTTATCTGATGTGCAAACAGAGCAAGTAAATCATTTGTACATTTTAAAATTATTTTACATGACAAAGAAAGTTCGATTGATAAATTTAATACATAACAACCCTTGCTAAACTTAAGAGGAAAGATCCATTATTGGTGGCTCGAGGAAGGTACTAAAGTTATTAACTCTCAAAATCTCAATTTTAGCAAGACTGTCAATTATTAAGTTTATCTTCTGACTGATATGATTAAAAGTGACTCTCATAATGAATTTTGAAAGAGTTTCAATGATATTGGATATTAGTTTCATACACTGAGAAACTTTACTATGGCCTCTCGTCCAGAAAATGACGTTAAAGGAATCGCTTTCAACTTCCAAGTACTAAAACAAACACAAAGACCAATTGGTAAATTTTCTCTGCCAAATAAAATGGGCCTAACACAATAATTTGGGGAGGAAAGAATACCGACTCAAACTCAATCATAACCATAAGCTAGACTAACGGCAGAATCAGTCAATTTTTTAAAAAATTTAAAAATAAAAAAATAAAATTTAATAATTTTTAAATAAATTATTAAGAGAAAAATATATATATGTTTTTAAAAATATCTGGATAATATATAGAAGATTTTAAAAATTTTGAAGGGCCACAGCCCCATCAATATACAAGGCTTTGCCCTTGAGCTAGACTAGTCGAGTCGGAAGAAAATTCTTTTTCCTTTTTTGATGATTTTTTATATTTGTTTTCACAATTTTACTTTACGAGTTTAATAAATTTTTTACATATGAAGGTTTTAAGATTTAGAGATGAAGGTTTTTTATAAAGAGTATAAGATGAGACATATGGTGTAAAATTATAAAAAATATATCAAATGAGAAATTAAGAAAAAATAGAAGATTTTTTAGATTTGTGGACTTCAACACGCAGCTAATTATATATTTGTAATATATTACATCGATTTTGGACCAAGTCAATGTCAATATGGGATTTTGGTCTTGCTTCATTGAACAGAGATTTAAATGCATGCCCTTGGGGTAGGTTCTCTTTTCTTTATTGTCCCTCCAATTTTGACTAGTCTGCATTTTGTAAAGTATATTTTCCTTCATCTCAGCTGCTTAAGTTTTTCAGCATGTATATAGAAATGGGAAAAAAGTCACGCAGTTGTATTTTGCCGATAGTTTTTTGTTTCTTCAATTACGGAATCTGACATGGTCTAAATTTTTGGTTAACGTCTAAAATGATTGCATTAAAACTTAGAGGTCCACAAGATAAGCTGTTCGTTTATCACCCTTCCTTGGATAAAACATGGTTGAGGAACTATATTTGTATTCGGTATTACTCTTACGTCATGGTTAATGCATTGACCAAAAATTTTAAAAACAATACCATTAATATTGAAAGCCAGGTACGACCTGGCGACTACCGTCCAACTCCTATTAATATAGAAAGCCAAGTGCCACCTGGCGACTGCCATCCAACTCCTATATATACCATAGAGAACAAGACATTTCTCGCAAACAAAAACTCCACCCAAAAGCAAACAAAGAAGCAGCTTCTACCATGGCTCACCACTCGTTTTTCTTGTCTCTGCTAATATTATCTCTTGCAGCCACGCAAGGCACCCTTGCAGTTGAATACGCTGTCAATGACAACACTGGAAACAGCGGCGGTGGTAATCGTTTCAGAAACGAGATCGGTGTCGACTACAGCCTGCAAACTCTAAGTTCCGCTACAGGTTTTATCTGGAGAACCTTCCAGCAAAACAACCCAGCTGAAAGAAAAAATGTGCAAAAAGTCACTTTATTCATTGAAAATGGGGATGGCGTTGCTTTTGCTATCAATAATGAAATTCATGTCAACGCAAATTATCTAGGAAACTACTCAGGTGATGTGAAAACGGAATTTACTGGGGTGCTTTATCACGAAATGACTCATATATGGCAATGGAACGGGAACGGCCAGGCTCCTGGAGGATTAATTGAAGGAATAGCTGATTTTGTGAGGCTAAAGGCTAATTATATTCCTAGCCACTGGGTGAAGCCAGGCCAGGGCGGTAGGTGGGACCAAGGGTATGATGTTACAGCAAGGTTTTTGGATTATTGTAATAGTCTCAGAAATGGATTTGTTGCAGAGCTTAACAAGAAGATGAGAACTGGTTATAGTGCCAACTATTTCGTTGAGCTGCTGGGAAAGACTGTTGACCAGCTCTGGAGTGATTACAAGGCCAAGTATGGCAATTAAAAGGTCGAGTTGGCTAAGAAGTGAGAGCTGAATAAAATTAATTACAATTGTATTTTCATCCTCATATTATGTACTTATAATTTGTCTAAATAAAATTTGAATCATGATTGATTAGTAAGGAATCGCTTAGATTCCTTCAAATGACTTGTTGGGCAGGAATGCACCGTTCTGGGCTTTCCGGCTAGCTTTATTTGCTCCCCCTTAATTCGCTTTACTTTTAGATATTCATCATTCTATTAACAATAAGAGATATACCCTGAAAAAGTTAGGATGGTCAAAGTATTTTTTCCCGTAATCAAAGGGCATGTTCTTTGGTCCAATATTGACTGGTATTAACTAGCTATCTGGAAATGCTGCTATGTACAACTATTGCGATGAACTCTCAAACAGAGCAGGGGTTCTAAGAAACGCAAATGCTGGAGGCTCATTTATGGAGGAGATGTGAATGAAGTGGCCAGTAGGCTTTAGCAACAAAGTATGGTAATTTGCGTTCAACAGTATCATTGTCAAAAATACAGATGCAGGGGCTCTTGTCCACTGACCAACTGGCACAAGCACAAGACTTCGTACTTTTTGTTTTGTTTGAAATCTTACACCATTCGCAAAAATATGTAAACCTCACAATCCACATCTTGTCTCCATATTATGTTTTAGACTACGGTCAAATTAATGAAGACGCGTACTTTAATATTTTTACCTTGAGTGTGAGTTACCAAATCTTTATTAACCTGAAGTACCATTTGGTTCCCATATGAACCCATTAATATTAGAACTGATAGACCCCGGTTCATACCAGAAAGCATGATAACTTTATTAAATTACAACAGTAAGTCATTTCTGGATCATGAAAAGCATTACATCTATTTAGCACAAGAGCTGGCCAGATGCAGAACAACAGCGGTTTCACATGAACAAAATTAGAGTAATTGATGGGCTCAGCAGCAAGAGCGGCTTGGTCCAGAACAAAAATCTGAAGATGCTTAATGAGGGAACTAATACCAGGAGCAAACCATTAATTTCAGGTAATTTTCCGTCATGATTGGACATGCCTGATGGCTGAAATAACTTCACTAATTGACAGGAATTCTCGCCTTTTCTTGAGAAGAGTCTTAGCTAATTCAAGAGCGCACCGCTCACAGTCTGCTCTTATGCTAGCTTCTCCAATTGATTCAAAATCCTCGACATGAGCAACACCAACAATTCTCCTGCAAATTAAAAGATAAACTCATCACAGTTACAAATTTTTTAGAGTTTTATCAATAGAGAATTAGCATTTGAATAAAGTTCATAATTATGTAAAAAGGTAGGATCCTCCATGTTAATGCAGGAAGGGTAGCTGCTTTTATAACTGCCATTCGACCTATACGGGAAGGCTTCTCTTCTCTGATAAATCAAGAGTCAAACATGTACAGTTTGCCTGAATTTACTAGAAAGGAAAGGCATCCTACAAATATTCCAAGCTCAAGGTTCTGTGCATAGAGATTTCAAAAGTTAAATCTCATTAGTAATTCCTTGTAAACTTAAGAATCTGTTTCTTTTGGGTGTTAACAAAATTTTCTTGTCTAGGTTAAGAATCAATTACCTAGAGAGTAGCAGGATGATAAACAGAACAGAAGTAACAATGTCCAAAATATACGGGTAAATGTCTAAAAGATGGTTTACTCAAAGACCCATATTATAACTGCAATGGGCTGCAAGTGCAAGGTAACCCACCATAATAGACTAACTCCGGCTAAAGGCCAGGAATGAAGAAAATATTGAGGACCTGGTATAAAACCTTTATCTCACCTTATCATCTTAGCAGCTCCAAATCCAAGTGTGTCATGGAA
>NW_018397254.1:8031121-8031258 GCF_002168275.2 Theobroma umbraticum | reverse complement strand
ATATATTTTTCTTGTATAAGCTTTTGAAGCTCAGGGTTGTTGTAAATTGCTGAAAGATAAGCCTCTCCGGGGCCATCCTTGTGTTGATCCCAAAGTGCAGTGAATTTTTGGTGGAAAAGATTCCAAGTATCCTCAAT
>NW_018397254.1:8004182-8031111 GCF_002168275.2 Theobroma umbraticum | reverse complement strand
ATCCACTCTTTGTATATCTGCATGGCAATATGAAATTCACTAATGCCTATTTAGTGCTTGAAAGTTTTTAAAACAAAAGCAAATTGAAACTTTTCAAATTAAAAAAAAGGAAGAAGAATAAGCTGATAAATGATAGTTCGCAGCCTGCAACTAAGAAGGTTATATGTATGATGTACGCATATGTATATACCTCCAAATACATATATAGGCAAGACCGCTCAAAACTAGTTTGCGGGAAAATAATGCTAAGTAAAACTTCAAGTTACAAATAATGCTCCCCAGCCACAATGAAAGTGCAAGCGTACCCAGGTATGCAGATCTGTGTGTCTCTGTATACACATTCCTCTTCCTACATATTGGCAATCAGCTCGTTATGAAATCATGATTGCAAACGGAGGAAACCTAATGCTTTGAAGGCATAAAATGTCCTCTCTAACACTTCATTTTATTCACCTTCTTCACTTTGGCCCACATCTAATTTCCCTAAACTCAGTACTAACATATTTGGTGTAAAACATTTTGGTGACATTCCTAACGTGCAGCTTGTGTAGACCATATTTCCCTACAGATAATGAAACAAACAGACTTTATCTTGAGCTACAAATGGAGATACCATAGAGATAAATTTAATCATAAAATCACAAGAAAGATGGTGAAGATTCATTGTATAAATTGACTTAAGTGTTTAAACAACAATCAATGTCTTCAACGAGCAGAAAACTTCTAGCAGAAGAAACTTCGCGCTTGTAGCACGAATTCGAACAGTATGTATCAAGATGAGATTATAACTGACTAAAAAGACAAGCATACTGGAAAACTGTACAAAATAATAAGAGAGACAACAAAGGGCATACTTTTCTGTCATTCCCTTGATCAGCATGTCCATCTTGTGCAAAGAAAGCCAGAATTAAGTTCCCAATAAAAGCGCCAATATCATACCCCATTGGTCCATAAAATGCAAACTCTGGATCTATGACCTGAGTTGAATCACGGGTAACCATGACAGAACCAGTATGGAGATCTCCATGAATAAGGGCCTGGGCTCTTTCACAGAACCTACATAAAAAAGGCAAGTCTGATAACTGAATAACTAAAGCATAGAATTGCTGCATATCTTCTAGTAGCCTTAGAAGGAAAGCAACCGTACTTAGATTTCAACTCAGCTACTTCCAGCTTCAATATAACATCCTCCCGGACAGCCTCGGCATCATGATCGAGATAAGGAGAAGTCCAACGGTTATATTCAGATACTTTATACGGGTCAGAAAAAACAACCTGCTCAGTGAGTCTACATAGTTCCACATTCCCACAAAATTCAGCCACTGCACAATACATTGAATGCAGGTAAATTCATATCTCCAAGCTTCTAAAAACCATCACTACTAGACACAAGCATTTTCTTTAAGCTAAAAAATCTATAGAAATAGACAAGTTGAGCCAAAATGAAAAAGCTGAGAATTATACATTTTTTCTTGTTTAGCGGAAAGCCCAATTCTTAATATCTACTGACATACAGAAGCATTTCTATCTAGTGCCATGGCACTTGGGATGGCTACGTTGTCTTCGATAAATAAGGGTACAGGTTTTTATTAAAGGCATATTCTTAATGTTGCTCAGATTGCATGTATTGATGGAAATTTGAGGTCAGAAAGATCTAAAATAAAAATTCAATGACTAGTTGATTACGAAAGGCAAAAGCTACGTAGAGATGATTAGAAATAGAGTAACACACACTTAAAAAGCCTGCCATTTCCGCATGGAATAAAAGTTTACTTAGTGCACCACAGATATTTAAATAAGGCCTGACTTCCAAACCCCATATCCACTTTCAAGTATATAATTGGCATGGTATTAAAACTATGTTGGATATTTTTAATAATAATAAGTGTGACATAAAATTCATTTTGAAATTAAAAAAAAAACAGAAAAGATTGCTTTTTAAATAAAAAATCAATCCAAATCCTTAATGCTTGAACTAAAATGGATTAAAGTGCAGATTAAATCATGGTCAAGCTTTTCAAATTTGATTGGTCTGGTAATTTAATTGAATTAATAAAATATAATTAATATATATTATTATTTAATATAATAAATTTTATTAATTTAAATTTAATTTTTTTTAACTATCAAAAGATTGTTTGTATAGACAAACAATTATGTATGTACAAATAAATATATAATTCTCTTCAAAGGAGACTTCTCTAATTAAAAAAATACAAAAACAATATCATTCAACCTCTCTTTTCATTCTTAATATTTCTCAAATTATTTTTATATTGTTTTGTTTTTGAAAAACTTTATACAAGTTAAATAATATTGTTATATGTCTGTTAATGCTCATTGAATTGATTTTGATAATACAAAATATAATCAATCACTAAATTTTATTATATCTTAGGATTTATCATCAATAACTTTTTTCTTGTCAACAATGAAGACGAATAAAATTTTAAAGATCTTGACATTAATGAACACTTTGAAACAATTTTGTAAGTTCTATATATTTATTCCTGTAATGCAACAAACCAAACTTATAAAAAGAACAAGAAAATGCATTAAGAATATATTACCAGCACGTTTGTGCTCTGTAGTTGGCCGATATAAAAGAGATGTGCAGAAGAGAGTCTTGGCCATATATACTGACATATGTTCCGCCAGGAATGGATATTCGATTCCAGCAAGCAACCCTTTTCTGAGAATTATATGGGGAGGCTCTAAATATCGCATTCCAATCAAAGACATGGTACTGTCAAAATGATAAACTTCAGGAACATGTCGAGGGCACAATCCCCCATGCTCTTTTAACGCTACGGCTTCGAAATATGCTCTTTCCTTTGTCATCGGCCAAGATTCCGTAAGACTTCGTATGTAAGGAAGCGCCTGCATGTATTCCAACAAATTAAACAGAACAGTTTTCTGAAACTTAAGCATAAATTCGAAAACCCATTTCATATTTCAGTTGTTTAAAGGTAAAACAAGGAAGATAAAGAGGGACCAGAGTGAAACCTGCTTAATGACAAAAGAACCAGAAGCGCCAACGACGATGTAGACGAAATTAAGATTGCCATCTCCAACTTCCTTAATCTTTATATTATCGTACTTGTCCCCTATCTTCGATGACAAAGATGGCCTCGCTTTTATGTATTCGACGAGAGACTTCTCATCTAGTGGCCTGAACTCAGAAAATGCCATTTTTTTTTTCATTTCTTTTTGCTTGGAGCAATTCTGGCGGTGTTTCTGAGGGGTTTAAGAAGAAGAAGAAAGAAGAAAGCACAAGAAAGAGAGACGTCACTAACGTTCAACTATTCAAAAGAAAAGGCGGCGAAGGGTTTGTGGGAACCAATGGGGGTTCGTTGGACGGGGACCCACGTCGGCTCAGCTGGTCTTAAAATGAAATATGAGCAGCCACGTGGTCTTTGTCTATCTATCTAAACCTGAACTCTTCTTGAAGTCATAGAGAAATGTTTCCAATGTTGCGCAAAAAATACGACGTAATATAACACGACTTGACTAATCAAGTAAAGTATTTTTATTTACTATTTTTTATTACAGTTGTTATGTTTAAAATTTCCGATTTTTAGGAGTTTAAAAGATGTGGCATGCCTTTTACTTCTAAATTGTAACAAGCATTTTTAGTCTTGGGGATCAAACTATTGTGTTTTCAAACTGGTTGCTGCAATATACACTGCTCCCTTACATCATCCTTTTTTTTTACAGTAATATTATTAGTACTACTTTATTTTTGTTTATAAATAAGAAAAAGCATTATTAGCTTTGTACCTTTAAGGATAAAAACATAAATAAATCTTTACTTACACATGCTTTTATATTCATAACTTTAATGACAGTGTATCTTTCAATTCATTCATCTATTTTTTCTCCGTTTGAAAAATTATCTAAAATTGAATGAGGATTGATTGCGAATTATATCTATCGATTATATAACTAAAGATCACTGAAGAGAATTAATGCAACAGTCACATAGAGATTAAAGAAATTTCATATGTTGAGTATATATATATATATATATTAAGTTGCTTTTCAAAATATATATATTAAGTTAAATTTCATGTATAGTATTTTAAATGAAAATATTATAAAAAGAAAAGGACTAAATAGCGTTGAATTTTGGGACCAGCATATATGGTGTTATATTACTATTCCTTAAAATTCCTTAAAAAAAGGTGAGGTATTGAACTAATGTAATACTGCTACGAGCAGAGCATAGAGTGTGAGGTCTGGCGAGGGGCAGTCCCGTCCCGCTCACTCAATCTTTACTCCGTTTGAGAGACAAGGCATGGACAAGTTACCGGCGCTTCTCCCACCATTTCTTATCTTCTTCCTGTCCTTTTCCCTTTCCCTCTCCGACGGAGATTTCTCCGGAAATTCTTCCTATCCCAACCAATCTTCCTCCGCCGACTACCTCAAAGCCCAGCTTATTGAGCCCAACGGTTATTCCTGCACCGAACACGCTCTCTCTCTCTCAATTCTCAAATTTATTCTTGTCAACGGTTCGTTTGGTGGTTCGTTCAGGGTTTTTCTAGATAAATTTAGTAAGTTGAAATGTTGTTTTCTTGTTTTGTAACTGAAAGTAGAGTTTAAGTCATCCTGTTTTGCTTCAACATGGATTATTCTCCATTCACTCTAAACATTCAAAACAAGATATAGCATATTTCATATATTGTCTGTTACCGCTATTTAGCTGGTTTATTAAGCATCTTAGCCTCCATGCAATGACTTAATAAATATCGAATTTGCTGCTGAACCAGGATGGTATGTTATTTGTGCACGACGTTGCCAATACTCGTAGAGTTTGCCAGAAATTGCCTTGCAAGGTGCCCTCGTCACTTTCAGTACTTGTTGGGAAATAATTAGAATGCTTAGACAAAATCTTTTGAAATCTCATAGGTTTTAAATGATTCTATCTCTGGTCTAATGACCTTCACTTATTTGATCGTTTATGATTTTCCACTGATTTTCAATTGGAAACTATCCAGGCTGAATTGAAGGACAAAACCCAGTTTGATGTTTTACTTTACTAATTAACTGATCAATGCAATTGACTGTGTAGTTGGTTACTGAGGTCTCCTCATGTGTCTTGATCCTGCCAATTAATTTACTTAAGAAAAGCAATGCTGATTAATTTTACCCGTTTAAATTTCCCACTACTTTGATTATGATGCTTTTGAGAAATTCGGCTTGCCAATTTACCCGAGCCTGGGCCTTCCTCAAGCCCATCCTTTTTGTTTATTTTAAAGTTTTAACAGATTTGGACACTTACTAGTATCTCTTGTGGGCTCGAATTTATAGTAGGACCAGTTAAATTTGAACGGCTGGTGATGAAGAAAGTGCTAAAGCCCGACTGAGGCCCATGTTACTTGAAGAAAAGTCTCATTTGTTTTTTAGAATATAAGTTTGAAGGAGAATGCGTTTGAGGTAATTTCTATATAAACCTTACACCAACAATTCACTACCGCAACACCAACACGAAAACCCATGGCTCACCAAATTTTCTTCCTTGTTTCTCTGTTGGCACTAGCAACCCTGCATGGCATGGATGCTGTCGATTACGCTGTTACCAACCAGGCTGCAGCAACTCCAGGAGGCATCGTATTCAACAACCAACTCGGAGTTGAATACACGAGGCAACAAATGCAATCGGCCTCGGAATTCATCTGGAACCTCTTCCAACAAACTGATCCGCAGGATGGAAAGAGGAACAGTATTCCAACCGTAAGCCTTTTCGTCGTCGATACCTTGCCACCGCAAATTCCTGCAGCTACAAGCAATAATGAGATTCAAGTAAGCGATAAGCATATCGAAGCTTTTAGCGGTGATCAACTAAAGCCGGAATTCAATGGGGTGCTTTACCACGAGATGACTCACGTATGGCAATGGAACGGGAATGGGCAACAAGACGAAACTCTTGGGGGATTGATTGAGGGGATCGCAGATTTCGTAAGGCTGAAGGCTAATTACGTTCCAGCTGGGTGGGCACAGCCGGGACAAGGCGATAAATGGTACGACGGGTACTCCGTTACGGCTAGATTTTTGGACTATTGTGAAGGTCTTAGACCAGGGTTTGTAGCAGAGCTTAACAGGAAGATGAGAGATGGTTACAGTACTGACTTCTTTTCTCAGCTGCTGGGCAAGACTGTTGATCAGTTGTGGAGTGACTACAAGAACCAGCCAAGGAATTAGACACCATATATAGATACAGCTAGCAGCCTATTATCAACGAAAATAAAGATTGATATATATATATATGGAAATTTATCATTATATGAATAACCGCTTACTCTCTTGTACTTAATTAGTCAATAACTAAAGTAGTTAGCCTCTCTTACTCGCCTGTGCGGGTATCTTGATGTCAAGTTAATGAAAGTTCTTTATTATAAAAAAGTAGTTATCTGAAATCTCATTAATTAATTTTCTCTCAGAAAATTTCTCAATTGATTTAATTAACACAATTATAAAATCTCCATTCTCCTTACCTGAGATTTATATAGAATATGGATATATCAACTTTCTTCAGCCAAATAAGACGGGCCTAGTACATTAATTTAAGAGAAGAAAAATCAACTCAATTCCATATTTAAGCTTCTTATTTTATTTATACACTTAATTTCATCACAAGAAAAATCACAGTTGATCCAAATCAAAGTGATCAATCATGGGAATTTTTTTTTCATTTTTTTTACAGCAAATTGGGATTTAAATGACCCTTTAGGCTTGGTTCTCTCCATCTCTCTTAGCTTTGTTACCCATCCAATTTTGACTAGTCTGCATTGGACAAAGTAGCTAGATTTCCTATGAATCGTACTTAGTTGCTTTGAATTTTCAACATAAGCTAAACCATGAGATGGAAATGAAAAGAGTAAACAAATTAGGTCCACACACAACGAACCCTTTTACTTAAAATGTATTTTTAATAGTTATCTCCGAGTCTTAACACTGACAATAAAAATATGTACTCCCTTATGTGATCAAATTCAGCCACAAATCTGCGTAGAATAGTCTGGCTAGAGCAAGGAAAGGGACAAAATCCAAAGACTCCAAAGTCCAAGTCAAGGAAGACATCCGCCTGGAGAAGCCGACCCCGGTACGTCACCGCTGATTGCGTTGGTTTTCAATTGAATTTTGTGAACTAGGTCGACTTTTCATCACTTGATCATTCCTCTGGATTGGTCAATTATTTTACTAATTAAAGATTAGAGATTATCTTTTTCTTATTTTAAAAAAATTGACATAATATTTAAAAAAATTTATAAATTATTAAATAAATTTTTATTTTTTATTACGTAAAATAAAAAAATCTATAAAAATTAATCTATAATACCAAAATTTAAAACTCAATCTTTTAAATTCTTAACAATGCTTAGCTTAATTAACTATGGTTATGTACGAGCTGTGTTCGTTAGCTATCTTCTTTTCTTTAGTTTTCCTAATTCAAAGGCTTGATTTTACAAAAAAACTCAAAACACATTTCAAACAAATCCTTATACCAACATTAAAAGAGAATAATTTTATTAAATTTGGTCAGCTGAGACTTCTCCCTCTTATACACGCTTTTGAATATGATGGCGTGGGTGGTTGATTTTTGTTGTCCGGATTTATCTGGCAGTTCGCCATTTGTCTCCCTCTTATTCATTTCCTTGCTCATATGATCTTTTCTTAATGTACATATGCTTAAAATAAACATACAGGTCAATAAAATCAGGCCCCTTAATTTGCTCCAATGAGTTACTCTGTCTATAATGTTATGGTTTTCTCTTGGTCCTTAATTTTTCCCATCTCCATGGATCTGGTGAAGTGCTCTCTGCCGAACACATTCATCTGGGGACGAAGGAGTGCTGATTCAAACTCAACGCTAAGCTTTGATTAGGAAATTAAGTACACTGCATGATTACGTCGGTCATGGACCAAGTCCAAATCCGTAACGGATTTTGTTGTCATTGTTGAGGGATTTAAACGCAAGACCTTAGGATAGGTTCTATCCGTCTCTTCTCTTTTCTTTATTGTCCCTCCAATTTTGACTAGTGTGCATTTTCTAGAGCAGATTTCCCATCATCACATCACAGTTGCGTTCAATGCTCGACATGTGTGAAGAAATATGGAAAAAAGTTGACCAAATTGTATTTTGCCAAGAGATTTTTGTTTCTTCAATGTCTAATTTTTTGGTTGACGTCTAAAATGATTGCATTAAAACTTAAAAGTTCATAAGATCAGCCGTTATTTTATCACCATTCCTTGGATAAAACATGGTTGAGTAAATATATATTCTGTATTACTCTTACATTTTACATCATACTTAATGCATTGCTAAAAATTTTAAAATAAATATCTTAATACTTTTAAGTTTTAAATTTGAGGATATAATTTTATAAGAGTTTATTAACTTTTAAAATAGATAATTTATTTTAAAAAATATATTTTATTAAACATATAAAATCTAATCATTAATATTTCTGTCACAATAATAATTTTTAAATAATTTTACTCTTTATTAAATTTAAAAATTATCAAACTAGATAAATTATAATTTTTTATTTTTTTAATTTTCGATCTCTCAATAAAAAAAAAAACTTTACCCTATGACTTGTTGGTCAACCACCTCATAGCTAGATCTAGTCAGTGTTAGATTTAGCCAATCTAGCCAGATTACGCTCCCTTGGAGAGCATGATCTGGTGCTCTCCTCTCCATGGGAGTACCCATTGTGCTCAGGAGAGTGTTCCCTTCCCAGAAATGCATCGATCTGGTGCTCCCAATGGAGGGCTCCCCTCCTCTAGGAGCTCCATATGGAGGAACGAAGCAAAAGCCAGATCTTATCACAGGGTAATCGGTTGTTGAGAGGTAAGATAGGGAATGTTTTTTCTGGAAAAAAAATAAAAAAAAGTATATTAAATATTTCACATTTACATGTTATTTAAATTTTTAAAATAAATTATGTATTTTAAAAATAAATAAATTCATGTGAAATTATGATTAAAATTTAAAAATATAAAAATATTTTATTAAAAAATTTAAATCAATAACATTAATCTAGAAAGCCAAGTACCATATGGCAACTGCCATCCAACTCCTATATAATCCATAGAGAACAAGACATTTCTTGCAAACAAAAGCTCCACCGAAAAGCAAACGAAGAAGCAACTTCTAAGCTATTAAGCTATCATGGCTCACCACTTGTTTTTCTTCTCTCTGCTAATATTATCTCTTGCAGCCATGCAAGGTACCCATGCAGTTGAATATGCTGTCAAGGACAACGCTGGAAACAGCGGCGGTGGCATTCGTTTCAGAAACGAGATCGGTGTCGACTACAGTCTGCAAACTCTGAGTTCCGCTACAGATTTTATCTGGAGAATCTTCCAACAAAACAACCCAGCTGACAGAAAAAATGTGCAAAAAGTCACCTTGTTCATCGAAAATGGGGATGGCGTTGCTTTTTCTGTCAATAATGAAATTCATGTTAATGCAAATTATCTAGGAGACTATTCAGGTGATGTGAAAAGGGAATTTACTGGGGTGCTTTATCATGAAATTACTCATATCTGGCAATGGAACGGGAACGGCCAGACCCCTGGAGGATTAATTGAAGGAATAGCTGATTTTGTGAGGCTAAAGGCTAATTATATTCCTAGCCACTGGGTGCAGCCAGGGCAGGGCGATAGGTGGGACCAAGGCTATGATGTTACAGCAAGGTTTTTGGACTATTGTAATAGTCTCAGAAATGGATTTGTTGCAGAGCTTAACACGAAGATGAGAACTGGTTATAGTGCTGATTATTTCGTTGAGCTGTTGGGGAAGACTGTTGACCAGCTCTGGAGTGATTACAAGGCCAAGTATAGCAATTAGAAGGTCGAGTCGAGTTGGCTAAGAAGTAAGAGCTGAATAAAATTAATTACAGTTGTATTTTCATCCTCATATTATGTACTTATAAGTTGTCTAAATAAAATCTGAATCGTGATTGATTACTAAGGCATCACTTGGATTGCTTCAAATGACTTGTTGGCCAGGACTGCACTATTCTGGCAAGCTTTCTTGCTCTCCCTTAATTCTCTTACTTTCACATCTCCGTCATCCTGTCAACAGAAATAATCCGGAAAAGCTAGGATTGGTGAAAGTCGCTCTTTATTATTATTAGTCTTTTTCCCCTAATCAAAGTCAAACTCTTTTATCACCGGCAAAGGCATGTTCAGAGTTATTAGTCCGGTGTACATCTATCAAGATGAACTCTCAGACAAACCAGGGGTTCTAAGAAATGCAAATGCTGGAGGCTGATTTATGGAGGAGATGTGAATGAATGAAGTAATTAACCAGCACGCTAGCGTTGGCCAAAATACAGATGCAGGGGCTCTTCAAGAACCAAAATATCTGCTACTTGTTCACTGGCCAACTGGCACAAGCACAGACTTCGTTCTTTTTGTTTTGTTCGAAATCTTATACCATTCACAAAAAAATGTAAACCTCACTTTTTTGTTTTGGAAAGGTATATGGATTTCATAAAATCTAATCGTCACCACCGAAGGCCGAAACCTATACAAAAGGCATAATTTTCTGGTTTATGCACCATATTAAGTATGCATATTCCCAAAATTAGGCTCATCAACAGTACCTAATCACAATAAATTGGACAGCAACTCCCCTCTAAGTACATCGTCCCGAAAAAACAAAACCTCAGGAAAACCTGTCCACTTACAAAATCAACAAAGCCTCACAATTTATATCTTGTCTCCATATAAGAATTCATTTTCATATACAACAAGACAAAGGTGTTTTAAGCAAGGAATGTTCAGCTAGCTCCTTAGTGCTAACATACACGTAGTTTGATTTTCTTTCTTTTATTCTTTTTTTTCTTGAATCAACAAAATGCGTATTTTGATTTTATTCTATCTAATTGAAATGCCTCATTAATTTCTTTGCTCTATCTAAGTGTTTTTCCACTTAAATCAATCAAGTAGCTGAATTTCTTGTGTCTATTTACTCAAATTTATAGCCTTATATAAGAAGAAGTTTTTATAGGACTTCCAGATAATGTCACGTGAGCATATCAATAAGGAAATATTATAGGTCATAAGTAGTAAAATTTTTGACGATGAATCATAAAATGAGAGTTATTATGGAGTTTGATCCTAAATAATTGCATTATTGATGATATATGTGGATATTGAATCGTAATTGACAAGATTTATCCAATCAAATTTTAATAAAGTTAGTACCGCCCTATAGTACTTCAAAGAAAGTACCTAGTTCTTAAAGTAAGCATATCTACAGGATATTAAGTTAGCTGGCTCTATTTTTTGATATTATCTTGACAGTAAAAAGCATAGATGAAGAAGAAATGATCACTTGAGCTTGTATTATTATGGAATTTTGCCAATCCGTGGATTGAAAAGCTTCAGTCAATTACTTATTGTAATAAAGTGAATTCGATATCGGAGAATTCCAATCAGAAGAATCCTTTTCAAGCAATCAAGCCAGCAACTCAAACGCCGCCCATCTCACATTCCATTAACAATGTACATACTCATAACCTTATTTGACATGCCTCTAGTACTCCCAAATTGAAACTGGTTTAAATGCGCACTTGAAACTCATTAAATATCTTGCACAATTCTTCCACAAAAGGTGCCGCCATGATAATGCACTCGTTTCATCATTGAAATCAATGCAAAGTTCATTATGTCACCAAGCGCATACAGAGCTTCAGTCAAGTTAGCTCTTATTACAAATTCAAGTGCGTAGATCATCACTACAGAAACACACTTAATTGGCTAGCTACGCTCCCAAATACGCGTGTTATGTCTCTATATAAACAACAGAGTTACTACCATTTAACCCAGCAAACAGAAGATTTAGACCCATTACCATGGCCACCCTTAAGTTCTTGTTGTTCTCCCTAGGAACCTTGGCAATCCTACAAGGAACCTATGCAGTTCTGTTCAAAGTAACCAACAACGCAGCGTCAACTCAAGGAGGAGTGCGCTTTATTAATGAAATCGGAGTTCAATATAGCACTCGATCTCTACGATTTGCCACAGCAACCGTATGGAGGCTCCTAGGGCAGCTAAGACCAGCAGAAAGAAAGAATGTCAAACAAGTTAGCTTGTTCATTGATGTCATGGATGGAGTAGCATACGAAAGTGACAACGAGATCCATTTAAGTGCCAACTACATCGGAAACTACTCACGAGATGTAAAGAGAGAATTTACAGGAATACTGGTTCATGAGACGGCACATGTTTGGCAGTGGAATGGGAATGGCCAGACTCCTGGAGGATTAATAGAAGGAATTGCAGACTTTATCAGGTTAAAAGCTGGATATGCACCTCCTCACTGGGTAACAGCCGGACAGGGTGATAAGTGGGACCAAGGGTATGACATAACTGCCTGGTTTCTCAACTACTGTGACAGTCTCAGTCGTGGGTTTGTGGCAAAGCTCAACCGGAAAATGAAAAGCAGCTACAGTTCCGACTATTTTGTTGAGCTGCTTGGTAAAAATGTTGATAAACTCTGGAGCGACTACAAGGCTAAGTACAAAACTTAATTCTCCAATTGATCTGCTCATACAAATAAACTGGTAGAATAAAGTTACTATAGTTCACCAATTAAGAAAAGTAGAAGCTCTTCTATACATGTCATTGTATGAGATAACGAGGGTCTACCCGGACCTCCAAGAAAAGCATGGCTATCACTTCAGAGCCCCTTTCGCTTGATGTTTTGAGTTTGATTGCTTACAATTTTTCTTCTGAATGCTTCATATAATTTGTCCTATTCGATTCAGTTATGACATCGTGTTTTGAGAGGACTGTCAACGTGAGAAAGCTATACAGCCAATTTCCATAGAAACATTTTGGCACTTACCACCCGATTGTAGCCAACATGAAATCATCAATTACATATCACAGAATATAGAAAACAATTCAAACTTAACCGTTTGCTCAGCAAACTAGGATCTTAAACAGATGAAGTTTTTCACTTGTTCAATTAGCGCCAGGGAACGGGTGAGAGCAAGATAACGTGCCAAAATATTTCTAATGAAGATAGCACAGATCCAGTGTACCACATTGCCCAAGGGTCAAATTCAGAATAACCTAAACACTCAAAAAGTACTTGTGCTTTGCAACAATCTCAGTCGGCTCCGCTGTTAAAGAGACGGGAATCTTTAGTTATATACTCACGATCCAGGAGAGCAAGACTACAGGTGGTTTCATACAAGAAAGCATGATAACTTTAAATTATAAACAGTAGGTAATTTCTGGATCATGCAAAGCTGGCACATATAGAACAACAGCAGTTTTACATGAACAAAATTAGACTAAATGATGGCCTACCACACAAAAATTTGGAATAACTGCAGCAAAGAGAGGCCTGGTCTCAGCACAAAAATCTGAAGATGCTTAATGAGGGAACCAATACCAGGAGCAAACCACAATTTTCAGGTAATTTCCATCATGATTGGACATGCGTGATGGCTGAGATAACTTCACTAATTGACAGGAATTCTCGCCTCTTCTTGAGAAGGGTCTTAGCTAATTCAAGAGCCTGCCGCTCACAATCTGCTCTTATGCTAGCTTCTCTAATTGATTCAAAATCCTCAACATGAGCGATACCAACAATTCTCCTGCATATTAAAAGATAAATTCATCACAATTACAAATTTTCAGAGTTTTACCAATAAAGAATCAATATTCGGATAAAGTTCATAATTATTTAAAAAAGTAGGATCCTGCATGTTAATACAGGAAGAGTAGCTGCTTTTATAACTGGTATTTGACCTAATACAGGACGACTCCTCTTATCTGATAAATTAAGAGTCAAACATGTACAGTTGCCTGAATTTACTAGAAAAGAAAGTCATCCTACAAATATTCCAAGCTCAAGGTTCTGTGCATAGAGATTTCGAAGGTTATTATCTCATTAGTAATTCCTAGTAAACTTATAAATCGGTTTCTTTTGAGTGTTAACCAAAATTTGTTGTCAAGGTTAAGAATCAATTGCCGACACAGTAGCAGGATAATAAAACAGAACAAGAGTACAATGTCCAAAAAAATATGGGAAAAAGTCTAGAAGATGGTTCACTCAAAGGCACATATTATAACTGCAATGGGCTGCAAGTGCAAGGTAACAGACCATAATAGACAAACTCTGGCAATTATAAGGGCCAGGAATGAAGGAAATATAAAGGACCTTGGTAGAAAACCTTTATCTCACCTTATCATCTTAGCAGCACCAAATCCAAGTGTGTCATGGAACAATTCTTTCATATATTTTTCTTGTATAAGCTTCTGAAGCTCAGGGTTGTTATAAATTGCTGGAAGATAAGCCTCCCCGGAGCCATCCTTGTGTTGATCCCAAAGAGCAGTGAATTTTTGGTGGAAAAGATTCCAAGTATCCTCAATTGTCTTCAATATCCACTCTTTGTATATCTGCATGGCAATATGAAATTCACTCATGCCATATAGTGCTTGAAATCTTTTCAAAAACAAAAGCAAATTAAACCTTTTCAAATAAAAAAATAAAGAAAAGCCTATAAATCATACTTTATAGCCTGTAACTAAAAAGGTTACAAGTATAATATGTATATACCTACAAATACATATAGAGGCAAAACCCTCAAAACCAGTTTGAGTAAAGTTAACACTAAGTAAAACTTCAAGTTACAAATCGTGCTCCCCAACCACAATGAAAGTGCAAACATATAGGCAGGTATGTGGATCTCTGTGTCTCTGTATCCGCATTCCTCTTCCTACATATTTGCAATCAATTCACTAGGAAATCACAATTGCAAGTAATGGAGGAAACCCAATACTTTGAAGGCCCAAATGCCCACTCTAGCACTTACTTTATTCAGCTTCCTCACTTTGACCCACATCTAATTTTCCTAAACTCCGTACAAATATATTTGGTGTAAAACATTTTGGTGAAACTCATAAAAGTTTGTGTAGACCACATACCCTCATAGAAAAGGTAACAAATAGACTTTATCTTGAGCTACAAATGGAGATACCATAGATAATATATTTAAATATAAAATCACAAGAGAGACAAAGACGATGAAGATTCATTGAATAAATTGACTTAAGTGGCAAAACAATAATCAATGTATTCACGGAGAACAAAATTTATAGCAGAAGAACCTTAGTGCTTGTAGCACGTATTGAAACAGTACATATCAAGATGAGATCATAAATGAAGATGACTGATTAAAAAGACAGGTATGCTAGAAAACTTTATAAAGCAATAACAGAGACAAAAAAGGGCATACTTTTCTGTCATTGCCTTGATCAGCATGTCCTTCTTGTGCAAAGAAAGACAAAATCAAGTTCCCAATAAAAGCACCAATATCAAACCCCATTGGTCCATAAAATGCAAACTCAGGATCTATGACCTGAGTTGAATCACGGGTAACCATGATAGAACCAGTGTGGAGATCTCCATGAATAAGGGCCTGGGCTCTTTCACAGAACCTACATAAAAGAGGCAAGTCTGATAACTGAATGAATATAGCATAGAATTGTTATACATGCATAGTAGCCTTAGAAGAAAAGCAACCATACTTAGATTTCAATTCAGCTACTTCAAGCTTCAATATATCATCCTCCTGGACAGCCAAGGCATCATGATCGAGATAAGGAGAAGTCCAACGGTTATGTTCAGATACTTTATACGGGTCAGAAAAAACAACCTGCTCAGTGAGCCTGCATAGTTCCACATTCCCACAAAATTGAGCCACTGCACAAAACATAAATGCAGGTAAATTAGCAGCATATCTCCAAGCTTTTAAAACTATCACTACTAGACAAAAACATTATCTTTAAGCTAAAAAATATAGATTAATTGAGCTAAAATGACAAAGCTGATAATTATCCATTTTGGTTGTTTAGCAGAAAGCCCAATTCTTCATAACTACTGACATATAGAAGCATTTCTTTCTAATGCCATGACATTTGGGATGACTAAAGTGTCTGAGATAAATAAGGGTACAGGTTTTTATTAAAAGCATATTCTTACTGCTGCTAAGATCGCTCACAGGATTGATTAAATTTGAGGTCAGAAAGATCAAAAGATTCAACGACTAGTTGATTACTAAAGGCAAAAGCTACATAGAGATGATTAGGAATAGAGAAGCACGCTTAAAATGCCTGTCATTTCCTAAATGAATAAAAATTATAGATATAGATGTTATGGAGTAATCACTTGTCAGATAGAAGGAATTATTATAGCACCACCAGCTAACATGACACTGCTCTACTGATATAGGATTGGGGAATACCAAACACTTCCCAACTGAATGGCCACCCTAAACAGGACACCGTAGATAGTTTGATTTCTTTCACCAAACCATCATATATTTGCAAGGGGAGAAAAATACAGTGCTTAGATACGACATAACCTTTATTTTTATTTCTGAATCAAGGTTGCGACCCAGCTTCCACAATAAAGCTTAATGAGTGCACCACACAAATTTAAATCAGGCCTGACTTCCAACCCCCAAATGTACTTTCAGGTACTGCATCGGCACTATACCAAAACCAAACTAAAAAGAAAAAGAAAAAACATGAGAATCCATTACCAGCACGCTTATGCTCTGTGGTTGACCGATATAGAAGAGATGTGCAGAAAAGAGTCTTGGCCATGTATTCTGACATATGTTCCGCCAGGAATGGATATTCAATTCCAGCAATCAACCCTTTTCGGAGAATTATATGGGGAGGCTCTATATAACGCATTCCAATCAAAGACATGGTACGGTCAAAATGATAAACTTCAGGAACATGTTGAGGGCACAATCCACCATGCTCTTTTAAAGCTATTGCTTCGAAATATGCTCTTTCCTTTGTCATCGGCCAAGATTCCCCAATACATCGTATGTAAGGAAGCGCCTGTATTCCAACAGATTAAACAGAATAGTTTTCTAAAAACCTAAGCATAAATTCGAAAACCCATTTCATATTTCACTTGTTTAAAGGTAAAAAAAAAGAAAGCAACAGATGGACAAGAGTGAAACCTGCTTGATGACAAAAGAACCAGAAGCGCCAACGATGATGTAGACGAAATTAAGATTGCCATCTCCAACTTCCTTAATCTTTAAATCATCGTACTTGTCCCCGATCTTCGATGACAAAGAAGACGTCGCTTTTATGTATTCGACGAGGGACTTCTCGTTTAATGGCCTGAACTCAGAAAATGCCATTTTTTTTTTCACTTAATTGTTCCTGGAGCTGTTTGTTCTAGCGGTGCTTTGCAGGGGTTTAAGAAAAATAATAACGATCAACAGAGAAGTCTAACTAACGATGGACTACGAAAAAAAAGGGGACGAAGTCTTAATGGGAACCAATGGGGTTTTAGTGGACCCAAACCCTCGTGGGCCTTGTCTGATCATAAGATGAAACATTAGCGTATCCTTGCTGCGGAAACTACAGAAGCAACTTGTGACTCGGAGACTGGAGAAGATAGATAGGGCTTTGTAATTGTGGTCCATATGTTACAAATGAACTTGGACATATTCAGAGTCACATGCAAGTATTGACAGTTCAATTTTTCTAGTATTATTTTCTTTCATCCAAAAATTCTTTTCCTATTTTTCCCGTCATCAAAGATGGCTCAATAAATTTAAAAGTTTAAAGGAAAATATTCAATAAGACCTTTTTTTTATTAAAATTAAAAAAATTATTAATTTTTTTATTAAAATTAAAAAAATTATTAATTTTTTTATTTTTTTAGATATAAAATTTTTATATTTTTTAAATAATTAATACAAAATCAACAATCAAAATTTTTAATTTAAATAAATCAACTACCACATAAAATAAAAATAATATAATAATATAATATAAATTCTAAATTAAAATAAAAAAGTTTATAAATATTAAAATAATAATATTTAATTATTGAATGTTTATTATAAACCGACTCAAGGCTTTATGAAGATAATAACATAACAAACTTTTTATATATTATTTGAAAGAAAATTAAAACTAAAGGAAGAAAGGAGAAAGAGCAAATGAGAAAAAGAAGATTCAAAAGTAGATATTGTATATTAAAAAATAAATAATTGGTTTTATATATAAAAAAATAGTTGTTAAAAATCATTAAATATGTTAATTGAAAATAAAAGAAATAAATAAGAAAAAAATAATTATTGAAGATAATTAAATATATATATAATCGTTAGTTAATTGAAAATAATATAATATTTTAAAAATTAAAAAATAAAAAAAAATTAAAATTTATTATATACATAATTAAAAAAGTAAAAAAAATAAATAATTTTGTTGATTATTTTTAAATTTTTATATTTTTTAATATAATAAATTATATTATAAAAATATAAAACTTCCTCAAATTGAAAGCTTAAAGCCCTTACTTGGATGCCTTCACCCAAGGGCTGATCCTGCCTGCGGTTAATCAAATATTCTAAAGTCTTAGTAATAAAAAATCGAACCGTGTATGACCATCCACATGGCCTTTGCCTCTCTACCTATACCTATGGCATTATTTAAATCATTGACTTCTCTCCATCATCACTTCAAAATAAAAAATCACGAGAGAGAGAAGGAGTGCGACAGTGGAAGAAAGTACAATTTTCTTTTGTCACATAGAGATTAGAGAAATTTCATATGATAAATACACATGTTTTTGCGTTACGCTTGATAAGTACAGTTAAAAATTTTGGTGTTATATTTCATTATTCGATAATATTCATTAAAATAGATAAAGTATATAAAGGAGTACTGCTACACTAGAAAGGTGAACAGAGAATGTGAGGTCTGGTGTGGGGTGGTCCCGTCCCGCTTCCTCAATCTTTACTCCGTTTGACAGACATGGAAAAGTTGCCGGCGCTTCTTCCACCATTTTTTATCTTCTTCCTGTCCTTTTCCCTTACCCTTTCTGACGGAGATTTCGCCGGAAAATCTTCCTATCTCGACCAATCTTCCCCCGCCGATTCTCTCTGCGCCCAGCTTATCGAGCCCAACGGTTATTCCTGCACCGAACACACTGTATTCTCTCTCTCATGTTTATTCTTGTTACGGTTCGTTTGGTAGTTAAGAAACGGGGAAAAATAATGAAGGAAATTAAGAGAGGACTAGTACGTTGTGGAGCGATCATAGAAGCAAATATACAATTTTTTTTTTGTTTGGTTTTGGGAGAAATTGCGAGCAATGGAATTTACTTTTTCTTTTTTCCTGATATTCCTAGTACCATATTATTGGCGAGCTGCGCGAAGAAACATTTTCAGCCAAGTTTAATTTTCCAAAATTTGGGAAATTTTTCTGCTGCTTTTTATCCCTTTCCTTTTTCCAGAAACTTAATCAAATCTCTTTGTCGTGGTTAAATTTGTGGTATAACTATGAAGCACATTTTGCTAAAGTTCGCTTACTTTGGTTCTTTAGGGCTTTCTAGTTAAATTTTGTAAGTTGAAATGTTGTTTTCTTGTTCCGTAAGTGAAAGTATAATTTCCTTTTGATTTTTTATTACTATTTTCTTAAAAAGGTTCAAACTAAGGATGGCTACATATTAGCTCTTCATCGCGTGTCGTCTCGTTCTGGGGATCTTAGAGTTCAACAGAGTCGTCCTGTTTTGCTTCAACATGGATTATTCATGGTAACTTCTCCATTCACTTGAAACAATCAAAACAAGATAGAGCATCGGTCATATTTTGTCTGTTACTTCTATTCAGCTGTTATATTAGGCATATTAGCCTCCGTGACATGACTTGATCAATATCGAATTTGCTGCTGAACCAGGGATGGTTGGTTATTTGTCCATAACCTTGCCTATTTTAGTAGAGTTTGCTAGAAATTGCCTTGCAAGGGTGCCCTAGTCACTTTTAGTACTTATTGGGAAAAAATTATAATGCTTAGAAAGGAATCTTTTGAGATCTCATAGATTTTCAATGGTTATATCTCTGGTCTAATGACCTTGACTTATTTGATGGTTTATGATTTCCTATTGATTCTCAGTTGGAAATTGTCCAGGCTGAATTCAAGGGCACAGCCTTTACTTTATAAATTGATCAATGCAATTAATTGTGTAGTTGGTTGTTAAGGTCTGCTCATGTGTCTTGATTCTACCAAGCTCTAGTTATTGATATGCTCATCTGAAATTTCTCTGTTCTTTTTTCTTGGGAGTGCATGCTGAAAGATGCCATATTTTCTGTTTTTCTGACACAGAAACCTAGATCTAGTGATTGTTGCAATAATTAACAAAAAAAATCAAACTTTTTGCTGTCTGATTGTAAGATAATATGTAATATTTATGTATATACATGAGTACTATTTTTTTGTATGTGCATGTATTTTTTTTTTTACAATTGAGTGAATTTGGTCACTCGTAGCTTCTTATCTTGATTTACTCTAATTCAAACAGGCAGGTGATGCATGGTTTTTGGATTCTACTGATCAGTCATTGGGCTTCATCCTAGCAGACCAGGGTTTTGATGTCTGGGTTGGAAATGTGCGTGGAACACGATGGAGTCATGGACACGTATCTTTGTCTGAGACAGAGAAGGTAGACAAAGTCTATACCTTATGCCCTTTTCTATTTGCTGGAATTCATCTTGCAATGTGTATAGCTTAGTTGGCCGTATTCAACGTGGAAAACTTCAACTACCTAAGATGTTGGCTGCACAAACATTGAATTCATCTCGCAATGTGTATACCTTAGTTGACTGTGTTTGTCTTATGAGCTTGACACACACATGTACCTGCTTCTGGTCTTCAATGTCTGTGCTGCTTTGTTTTGTATATCCTGTTGATAGCAAGTTTACCTAGTTCTTTTGAAATAAATAAAGCTCAAAGTATTAAAAAAGAAAAAAAGAAGAAGACCTTGAAAGCAAGGTTATTAACATCCAGTTTCCTTACTTAAGAGTACAATCTGCTAGTCATAACGCTATCTTTGCCGCTTTTATCTCTTCTTTTGTTTCTTTACTGATATAAGGGTTCGCTGGTGCATCTATATCCTAATAGTTTGTCTCAAGGTTGTGTATCTCAAACCTCTTCATTTGTTGCAACAGACATAAAGGAATGTATATCTTCATGGTTTGTATTCTCTCCTCCCACTTTGCAACGTAGCTTTAGTAGCTGTTGGCTTCTTGCAGGAATTTTGGGAGTGGAGTTGGCAGGAATTAGCTCTCTATGATCTTGCAGAAATGTTACACTACATAAATTCAGTTACAAGCTTCAAAATCTTTATTGTTGGACATTCACAGGTTACTTATCCTATACCTAGAGCCTGTTTACCTGGTTTTCCTCATTGCCTCTTTAGGTTACTTATCCCATACCTTTTACTCACAGGGAACCATCATGTCTTTGGCTGCTCTCACTCAGCCAGACATAGTGGAAATGGTTGAAGCTGCTGCTCTTTTGTCTCCAATATCTTACTTGGAACATGTCAGTGCTCCACTTGTACTTAGAATGGTTGCAATGCATCTTGATCAGGTATACCTTGTTTGTTATTGTTGTTTTACCTAGTAAAATTGATTTCTGGCCATTATGATGTTCTTAAACATTCTTTTCTGACAGATGGTTCTTGCTTTGGGGATACATCAATTGAATTTCAGAAGGTTTAGTAACACCTGTGTCTCTTTTGTTTTTCCTTTTTGTCCTAGTATCTTATCAACTGTTATGAAGGTGTTGGTTGGCCTTGTACCTTTGTGTTGATTTAGGGGTTTAATTGCTTTACATGTTGCTATTTTAACTTCAGTGATGTGTTGGTGAACCTTGTGGAGTCATTATGTGATGGGCACGTGGATTGCACTGATTTTCTAACTGCTATAACAGGTTTTCTTCTCCTCTTATGTCTTTACACATGCACACATACAGATATATTCACAACATGTAGACATACACACAGAAGTTTGCATTCTTTTCATTTTTCAAGATGCTATTTTCTTTTTGTTGGAATTTGTTTTTATGCCATTGTGCTGCATAAGTGCACTAGCTCAAAATTTTTTAGACTCAGTAAATAGTTCTCATTTGATGCTAGCCTTGAAAGTATGCTTAAAAGTGGGTCATATGCTCTGCTTCGGGCACTCAGTTCACATTTTAATTGTAGGATATTGCACTAGATAGAGCTGAACACTAAATTGCCCATAGCTGGGCGTTAAAGTTTTTTAAAACCATAACTGATATAACCTTCTCCTTTCCAAGTTTAGTAAAAATATAAAACAAAGGACTGTATACTTTGCCTGCTTCTCTAGTCTGGAATAAATGTTTTAGTTGTTTTTGCTAGGGTTTCATAAATTTTAAGCTTTGAGGGTGTCTTTAAGTTTTGACCTTATAAAAGTTTAATAAGCACTCTGAAACTATAAAATCAGTAACAAAGATGTTCAAAATGTGTAATACCTTACTATTAATGAAAGGTATTTGACAAGAGAACATTGCAGGTCAGAATTGCTGCTTTAATAAAACTCGCATGGACTTCTACTTGGAATATGAACCTCACCCATCATCTGTAAAGAACTTGCGCCATCTTTTCCAGAGTATGTTTTTATATACTTCTTTCAGTTGCCGTTCTTTTTTCTACTTTTGTGTTAACCTGAATTCGCTTACCTCTTTGTAGAATTCCACATTCTAGACTATTACTTTTAGCTTTAGAAATAATTATATTGTTTTAAAGCTGCAAAACTATTTATTGTTTTCTTCCATTCCTTTTAGACAGATTATATTAGAATAGATGTTTGTTGAATTGATACGATTTGCTAAACCATTTATGGTCTTTCTCTATGTTTGGCAGTGATCCGCCAGGGTACTTTTTCCCAGTATGATTATGGAATCTTGAAAAACATACTGATGTATGGAAGGTTGAAACCCCCTGCATTTGATCTTAACAGCATACCCAAGTCATTGCCATTATGGATGAGTTATGGGGGGAATGATGCCTTAGCAGATATAACGGATGTGCAGCACACTCTTGAGGAATTACCGTCCAAGCCAGAGTTGCTTTATCTTGAGAACTACGGTCACATAGACTTCCTTTTGAGCATAAAAGCAAATAGAGATATTTATGACAATATGATCGGGTTTTTAAGGTCGTTGGAAAAGTCAAGTAGTTCTTAAAGTGACTGCTTTCTGTGTTCTTTCATATAAGATGTGGTCTTCAAGTGTAATTAACCAATTATTTGTCTGCATATGTTGTAAAGTTTGCCCCTATTCCCTTTCTTTTAAGGTTTCATGAACAGTAAGTTTTAAGAAGGAAGTTTAGTATCAGTCTTGAATAATTAATTTAATTTGCCGCATAGCTATCAAACAAACTGGATTCTTTTGTCCTAGGTACCATAAAAGGAAAATGGTTAAATTAAGTCAATTGTGCAGAGCTTACAGTGGGAATTGGTTTTTACCTTAATTTAACCATTTTCCTATGATGGAAGTTAAGGCAAGTCGTTTTGACAGGGGCGGCAAGCTTGGCTGAAGACATTCGCACTCTTGGAGCCTTTAAGATACTTAAATGATGCAGCAAGTGAAGAAACCTGGAAGGAAGATGGAAATGGAGGACTTGAAAGTGTTCTGTTAAGGCAATTTTGTTCAAGAAGAGCATCGGGCAGCCTCGGAACAGCAAGAGCTCATGTGCTTCCGCTCCAAGGTTGTTGGAATAGATTGTTAGCATTGTAACTTGATTATATAGGGTTTTCCGTTTCTAAGCATTTCGTGAGGAGTTGATTCCATGAAATGATATGTATGGTGATTTTATATATAAAGAGCAGCAGATTGCATTTGCTCCTTATTATTTTTAATTTTACAAGTTATGGTGTGACAATTGGCTGCCTCCGGGGCCAGGAAGACAACTAGAGAGAGGACAACTATAGTATAATTCAGATATCAAATGTGTAACTAATCTAATACCGAAATGGAGGGGCCTCCGACCACTCAACGCAATAACGATCATCGTGAGGTTGCATTTTCTACAACCAATATATGTGACTTTCTTATTACCAGTACTTGAGTACTTTGTGACAGATTTCAAATGGGGTAAGAAGGAATATAGCCATATTTTTTTATAATGCAATGATTTATGGCGCTCAACTTTGGATTTTGCTCCGTTTCCACGGGATTTTCCTTGCTGTTTTGAGGTGAGCAGAACAAAGCGGTATTTACCCTTATTTACTAACCGCTGGGCCTCTCATCAACAAATCCGTTGTCGTCCAGCGGTTAGGATATCTGGCTTTCACCCAGGAGACCCGGGTTCGATTCCCGGCAACGGAAATTTTTATTTTTGACTTACTTTGTTATTAACCCCATCCAAGGCATTTTACTATTATTAATTTTTACCAATTAAGTGACGTCGATTGAAAAAACTTTTTTCTATATTTTTAACATATATTTTGTCTAAATTAAGACCGCAGGTATGCATTATAAACCATATTACTCAATATAACTAAAAGCAAATACCTCAAACTGTTTTAAAGAGTACTGTTACTCTTTTCGAGTTTCAGACTTGAGGGTGTTGGTTTTATTAAGCTAAAGGACACGACTCCTACATAAAATGAAGGCGTCCACTTTACAGCCATGTACGTGCATTTTATTACTTCTTAGCGTTTCGTTTTTTAATTTTTTTAGTTGGAGATATTTTTAACCCTTCAGTAGTCCTTCACTGTATATTCTACCGTTAAAAGTTAGGCAGCAATCATCTGGAACCAGACAAATTTTGAGTAGTTTTGTGCATTTTGCGTAGAGCACATGCATAGAAGCTTGTACTGCATGATATTTTTCATCAAAATTACAGATATATCAGCAAAGGAAAGCTGCCTTAACACATAGAAAAGCCAGTATATGATACTTGAGACGAATCCGTAACATATCCTGAGGCTGTTTGTATGATTCCCCTTTTTGCCCCTGCTTCTTATGGGTTGATGTGAGTCTTCGTGCTGAGCCCAAAGGACAAGAGGTGGGAGGATCTTTGTTGTAAGAATGCAACTGGCGGTGCATCGGGCCGCTGGTTGGAAGTTTACTCGAGGGATGCTATGTCAACACTTGGTATAAGGCATGGATGCAGGCTGGGGGAGAAGTTCCTATGCCTAAGGAACTGGCAGCTATTCCCCTGTGGGGTGGGTGAAGTTTTTTGCGATTGGTTTTGGCTGTCTGGTGCGATGGTGAGCAGTGTCTTAATGATGTTCAGAGCTGGCTCGAGCTTTGTCAAGGGTCATTAACAGCTGGCGTGTTATGTATGTGGTGAAGCTAGCTTTGTGTGAATTTTAATTTCAAAGTTAAGGTACTGTGACCATGGTGACAGTTATTTCTGCTTAGTTTTCATGATCACGGGGACAGGTGGCGCTTTTGCTGTTTTCTAGTTTGTTCTGGGCTGCTATGGTCTAATTATGATCGTGTTTCGCTGGTGTGCCATTGTTTCCTTGTAAACTGAAAGGCCTGAAACATTTCGGGCAATACCATTTGGCTGCTATGGGGTAAACTTAGTACTGTTAGTTTGATCTCAAATCAATTCAGTGACTAATACAGATGTATACTAGCCTTATTGGGAAGTTCCTTTTCTAGTGTTGGGCGGGTTTTCTACCACAACTTAGAGGTTTTTGTAAATCTCTTCATGGAATGAAATTTCTACTTGACTTTCAAAACAAAAATGGAAAAAAGAAAAGCTGATACCCCACCCTAGCTGAATTAAATGTTTCAATCAATACTATTCCAAATTTCAAACTAGCAATTTGTAACTTGTTTCTTTAGTTCAGTAATGTTAGGCGAACCGATACTATGGTTTTGATAAATGATTGATGCAATGGCACTACAAAGGGAAGGAATGGCACGATGACAGACAATAATGTGATGGTGATATACATGTGCCTTGTCTGACTACTCTAACATGTGTTATACTTCAATTTGATTATTCGCATGTCCTCCATTAGGTGGAGTACGATTTGAGCTTATCTTTTCCTTTTGGTAGATATTAATTTTCCATCTTTCTTTGACAAAGTGATACTAATTCAATTGAATTTTTTTGCTTCTACATACTTATTACAATTAATTTAATATTTGAATGTTTCTTAACTTTTCTGGTGAACTAAATATATATATTAATACTTAATTAATTAAGCTTTACGATATCGATCCGTTTGTACAAAATGCATGCAAAATAATGACTGAACGCATAATGTTTTTGTCATGTCTCTGAAATGATATCGATTATTGAGAAAATAGAATCTTCATCTTTTCTTTAAGTTTGGCACAGAGGTAATCAACAAAGACAAAAAGCACCAGAAGATCAAGCTTATAGACATGAGCAAATCATGCATAATTACCAATCAAATGTCTCAATAAAAGAGGTATAGTTGTTGTCAATGATGGAGTCAAGATTTTATATTTGGAGGGTGAAAACAAAATGTTCAATGTTTATAAAAGTGAAATTATAAATTTTTTAAAAAATAAAAACAAAATTATAAAATTTAAACATAAAAACAAGGAAAAATTATAAGATTTTAAAACTTTTGAAAAGACAGGGGCAAGGCTCCTAAAAGCCCCATTTCCCAGTTGTTCTATTTGAGCTTTTTTTTTTTTTGGAAGAAATCAGAAAGCAAGTCCATTTTTTTTTTCTACAAGTCGGATTGCACAATTGGGTCAAACACTGTCCCAACTTCATCAAATATTTCAAGTTCTTAGAACCACCCAAAGGCAAGTCTTGAATTTACAAGTCTTTGGCTAATACTAACGCACATCGAACATCCTACGGATATGAGTAGGGAAAGCAAATGGCAACTTTAGAACATCATTTATATTGGGACTTAAGCAGTCCTTAGTTGTTGTTGTTGCACAATCAACACAGAATAATTGCCACCAAAATCTACAGATGAAAGCAGGTCTCCAATGATTCCAATCTCTTGAAATTCACTCCATTCCTCAAGGCCTAAAGTTCGGGGATCTTCCGTGTTGTATCGTCTCCCAACAATGATTAGCTGGTAGTTATCCGCAATGGATCGAA
>NW_018397254.1:8000942-8004082 GCF_002168275.2 Theobroma umbraticum | reverse complement strand
TGAAATATTTGATGAAGTTGGGACAGTGTTTGACCCAATTGTGCAATCCGACTTATAGAGAGAAAAAAAATGGGCTCGCTTTCTGATTTCTTTAAAAAAAAAAGGCTCAAAGAGGACAACAACCAAGCCTCTTTTTTTGCTACAAATTTCATTGGTAATTTGGCATGATTTGCTCATGTTTATAAGCTTGATTTTCACATGCTTTTAGTTTTTGTTGATCACCTCTTTAACAAATTTGAAGAAAAGATGAAGATTCTATCCTCTCAATGGTCAATGTCATTTTAGAGACGTGACAAAAATATTGTGCATTAAATCATTACGTTGCATGTGTTTTGTATAAACTTATTGATATTGTAAGACGTAATTAATTAAGTATTAATATATTTAATTCATTAAAAAAGTTAAGGAACATTCGAATATTAAATTTATTGTAATAAGTTCATAGAAGCAAAAAAAATTCAATTGACTTAGTATCACTTTATCAAAGAAAGATGGAAATCAATGTCTAACAGAAAGAAAAGATAAGCTCAAATGGCACTCCACCTAATGGAGGACAAGCAAACAATCAAATTGAAGTGTAACGCAAGTTAGAATAAAAATCAAGTTACAAATTGCTAATTTGAAATTTGGAATACTATTGATCGAAACATTTAATTCAACTAGGTGTCGTATCAGCTTTTCCATTGATGTTACCGATTGGTCTCAAATACCATATATTGGATTTTCCATGTGTTAAGGCAGCTTTCCTTTACTGATATATCTGTAATGTTGATTAAAAATATCATTCAGTACAAGCTTTTTATCCATGTGCTCTACTCGAAGTGCACAAAACTACTCAAAATTTTTCTGGTCCCGGATGAAGTCGATTGCTGGCAGAATATGCAGTGAAGGAGTTAGAAATATCTCGCAACTAAAGAAATTAAAAAAGAAAAGCTGAAAAGCATTTGGTATAGTGTAAGTGAGGGTTATTCCTTATAATTTAAATAGGTATAATCACATTATAACGTTTGGTTTGTATAAAGTAAATAGTAAAGTTATATCATTGTAGTGTGATGAGAGTAGGGAATCACATTACAAAGAGAATGGAATGTCATTCCTTTCCCTCACAGGGAAAATTACATTTTTTTTTTCTCAAATTGTCCATCTAATTACCTCGACCCTCTTCTTCTTTTTCGTATTGAGAATCTCATAGTTTTTGAATGTTCTACATGCTTACAGGTTAACTGAAGATTTTCAACCATTCTTTTTTCTCTGTCACTAGGATTTCAAGTATAAAAAACCAAAAAAGTGAGATAAAAATCTAACTGAGTTTTCCTAATATTACTAGACATTCCACAAAGATCAAGAAAATCTACCAAAAGAAAAAACCCATTATTAAGATCAATCAAACTAGGGTTTCAATTTAGAATTGAGTCAGGGAAGAGAAACAGAATAAAGCTTCAAATTGCCTGCAAACAAGATCAGCGAAAACGCTCAAGAAGTAAACAGATAGAAGAAATTAAAATACCAAAAGTCTAAAACAATAAAAGATGCATGTACTCCATACTTGTTTTGTTTCGGGAATCTCTTGGTTTTTGTTTTGTGGGATGTTCTATATACTTGTTTTGACCATGCATGTGCTTTGTGTATTATTCTTAACGATGGATCTGAATTCAACGATGGGTGCCAGGAGGAACAAGAGAAAAAAGATGAAAAAAGAAATAAAAATAAACCTATAGTTCAATCAATGATGGGCGCAAGGAGGAAGTTGAGAGAAAAAAAAAAAACAGAAGTAGACCAAAAAAAAAAAGATAGTGGAGTTTTGCGCCAAAAAAAATTAATTTTATTTGTTAAATAAAATAAAAATAATTAAATGTATATTTGATAAATTATATATAAATTTTAAAATAAAGAGCATATGAATTTATTATAACTGATAAATGGTTATATAAATGTGTGATTAACATTAATTGACTAATTACTTTAAATTAATTAATTCATTTATAAAATAATTTAAATTAACTAAATTAATTCTTTAAAATTTAATTAATTTATTAAAAATAAGTTATTTAGTAATTTCACATTTAAATATTTAAATAATTAGTATTCAAATATTAAATTATTTTTGTCATGCTATTATTTGTTATTTTGAGAGATAAAGTGAAAAGTTAAAAATTTACATTAAAAAGAATATAAGTTTATTCAATTTTATATTTAAATAGATAAAGATCCGTAAATTTATATTATATTTTTAGTAAAATGCTTCAATACTGTAACAAAATGTCAATAGAGATTCATCAATGATTAGATCAAAATCTATCTATTATCGCTTAATACCTCCCCTTAGAGATACATGCTCACAAATAGTAATACTCAAATAAAAGCTAGTAACAAACTCTTAGCTAAATTTGTCTTTTAATTCGTCAAGATACAAATTAAAATAAAAAACAAAAAACTTTTAGGAGCATAATGAAACAGATTTGCTTTATCTCAGAAGTTAAAGAAAATTTTAAAAGATATGTTTTCCTTTGTCTAAAGAATTTAACAACTTGCTGCAACAAACCATTTGTTAAGTTGTTTTTATAAATATTAAAACTGAAATTTTTAAGTTCAATTTAAGTTATTTCAGTTAATAAACTAAATAATATTATTATATGTCATATCAAATTTATCTGAATTTAACATTTACAATAATAATACTAGCTCTGTAAAGTATATTTACTCATTCGTTATTACTTTGTTTTGATTAAATTTTGTTTTGTAAGAGAAAGGAGCAAATGAGTTGGAAAAAAGGACTTTCCCTTCAGAATTAACAACTTAATAGTGAAGATTTAATGGCCCACGTAATAAAATTAATCTCAATTAGTTGATCATAGGAAGTTTGAAACAACAAAAACTTGTTAGACGACACGGCGGTCTACCTGATTTCAAACCAAGAATAATAAAACTGAAGAAACAAAAACTTTGATATAGCTCACGAAAACCTTGTTTTATAAGCAATGATTCCCATTCCTTTCTCATTCAATTCAATCTCCCATTCCCTTCAATATCTTTGTAGCCAAGACACGATGGCGTTTAATAATTTAAGCTCGTCCACCACCGGAATGGAAGGTCAAGGCATTGTGGAGCAGGTCTGTCTTAAATTTCCTCCCAAAGTCAGC
>NW_018397254.1:8000575-8000932 GCF_002168275.2 Theobroma umbraticum | reverse complement strand
TGGCTGGATACATCTTGAGCAACGAACAAAATGAAAAATTCACAGACTTTGCTGCACCAAGACTTCATTTCCAGATGATTGTCACTTTTGCTCTCGCTCAAATTATTCATTTTCTGCTTAAACACCTGGGATTGCCAATTTTCATCTCACAAATTCTTGTATGTGCATGCTCACATATTTTTTCCCTTTTTCTCTTTTCATTTTTTATTATTTTTAATAGTTGATTCACGACTAGGAAATTCTAACAGAGGGTTGTCAACTATTTCTTAATGCAGGCAGGAATATTACTCGGTCCTATGGTTTTCAAGGGTAATAATTCATTGGTTACAATGTCAGAGGATAGTGTTCAGGTTCTTG
>NW_018397254.1:8000426-8000565 GCF_002168275.2 Theobroma umbraticum | reverse complement strand
ATCCTTGGGCTATATATTCTTTTTGTTTTTAAGTGGGGTGAAGATGGACCTGAGCATGGCATACAAAGCTGGAAGGAAGGCCGTTTGCATTGGTTTACTAACAGTGGTGGTGCCTCTGACATTTTGTTTGATAACGGTT
>NW_018397254.1:7999935-8000326 GCF_002168275.2 Theobroma umbraticum | reverse complement strand
AAAGAATATATAGCCCAAGGATGCCACCGTACCAAGAACCTGAACACTATCCTCCGACATTGTAACCAATGAATTACGACCCTTGAAAACCATAGGACCGAGTAATATTCCTGCCTGCATTAAGAAAAAGTTGACAACCCTCTGTTACAATTTCCTAGTCGTGAATCAACTATTAAAAATTAAAAAAAAAAAGAAAAGAGAAAAAGGAAAGAAATATGAGAGCATGCACATACAAGAATTTGTGAGATGATAATTGGCAATCCCAGGTGTTTAAGCAGATAATGAATAATTTGAGTGAGACCAAAAATGACAATCATCTGGAAATGAAGTCTTGGCGCAGCAAAGTCTGTGAATTTTTCTTCTTGTTCGTTGCTCAAGATGTATCCAGCCA
>NW_018397254.1:7998845-7999925 GCF_002168275.2 Theobroma umbraticum | reverse complement strand
GCTGACTTTGGGAGGAAATTTAAGACAGATCTGCTCCACAATGCCTTGAGCTTCCATTCCGGTGGTGGACGAGCTTAAATTACTAAATGCCATCGCCTCCTGGCTACAAAGATATTGAAGGGAATGGGAGATTGAGTTGAATGAGAAAGGAATGGGAATCATTGCTTATAAAACAAAGTTCTCGTGAGCTATATCAAATTTGTTGTTTCTTCAGTTTTATTATTCTTGGTTTAAAATCAAGTGGACCACTGTCTCGTCTAACAAGTTTTTGTTGTTTCAAACTTCCTATGACTAACTAATTGAGATTAATTTCATTACGTGGGCCATAAAATCTTCACTATTGTATTTAATTCTGAATGAAAAGTCCTTTTTTCCAACTCATTTGTTCCTTCATCTGAGGCAACAAAATTTAATCAAATAGAAGTAACAATTAACGAATAAATATAAAATTACTTTATATGAGTTATTATTATTATTGTTATTATTATTATTATTATTATTATAAATAGTAAATTTAGATGAATCTCATATGATTTATAATAACAATATTTAGTTTATTAACTGGAATAACTTAAATAAAATTTTAAAATTTTAGTTTTAATATTTATAAGTAGGATATACCAAATGGTTTGTTGGAACAAGCTGTCAAATTCTTTATACAAAGACAAACTTTTTTTTTTTAACTCTTGCTATAAAACAAATCTATTTTAATTGTTCGTTGAGAGTTTTTTGTTTTTTATTTTAATTTGTATCTTGATGAATCAGAAGACAAATTTAATTAAAAGTTCGTTATTAGCTTTTATTTGAATATTACTATTTGTGAGCATATATCTGTAAGAAGAGGTATTAGACGATGATAAATAGATTTTGATCTAATCATTGATGAATCTCTATTGATGTTTTGTTACAATATTGCTTTATATAGATGACTGGCATAGGGTAGCAGATGAATATGCTGAGTTTTGGGCACCAACTGAAAATTAAAACCATACTCACTTGCCTTTGAGGAATGGAAGGAGAGTAAAGTAATTGAACCATATTTTTTTATAATGCAATGATTTATGGCGCTCAACTTTGGTT
>NW_018397254.1:7998713-7998835 GCF_002168275.2 Theobroma umbraticum | reverse complement strand
TTCCACGGGATTTTCCTTGCTGTTTTGAGGTGAGCAGAACAAAGCGTTAGTTACCCTTATTTACTAGCCCCTGGGCCTCCCATCAACAAGTCCGTTGTCGTCCAGCGGTTAGGATATCTGGC
>NW_018397254.1:7962664-7998703 GCF_002168275.2 Theobroma umbraticum | reverse complement strand
GAGACCCGGGTTCGATTCCCGGCAACGGAATTTTTCTTTTTCCTTCCCCTTTGACCTAGGTTTCAATTTATACCCAAAATCATTATAAAGCAAACGGATCCGTTTTCTTTTTCCTTCCCCTTCATACCTTTGACCTACGTTTCAATTTCCCCAAAATCATTATAAAGCAAAAGAAGCCTTCTGTCAAAAATAGTAAGCATGCGAGGTAGTTTAGATTAAAAAAAATTTTACCATATTTTTAACATAGATTTATATTTGATGTATTGACTATATATTGTAAGTTCACCAAAATGTTTCATCTCATTAATAAAGTAAAATAAACCATTTTTAAAATTTAAAATTAAATATTAAAAAATTTATAAAAATTAATTAAACAATAAATAACATATTTTCTCTTTTCTATCTTTCAAAGTTCTTTTTTTTTTGTTTTCCTTTTTTTTATCTCTCTCCAACTCCACTATTGGTTCACCAAAATGGTTCTTAAAAAAGTAAAAAAAAAATTATTTTTTGTTTAATTAGTTATTATAAATTTTTTAATATTTAATTTTAAGTCGTTAAAATTTTTTAATTTTATCTCACACATTTTGATGAAGTAACAATGTATAGAAACTATAGACTGATAGTGCATCAAATAAAAACTATTTTAACATATATATAAAATTATATTCTTATCTAAATTAAGATCGTAGTTATGCATTGTAAATTCCATATTACTCAATATACCTAAAACCGAATACCTCACACTGTTTTAAAGAGTTTGGGACTGGAGCGTGTTGGGTTTTTTAGCTAAATGACAAGACTCCTAGATACTATATCAAATTTTTTGTTTCTTCAGTTTTGTTATTCTTGGTTTGAAATCAGGTAGACCACTATCTTGTCTAACAATTTTTTGTTGTTTCAAACTTCCTATGATTAACTAATAGAGATTAATTTTATTACGTGGGCCATAAAATATTCACTATTTTAGTTAATTTAGAACGAAAATTCCTTTTTTCCCAACTCATTTGCTCCTTCCTGCAACAAAATTTAATAAGTGAAGAAACAATTAACGAGTAAATATAAAACTACTTTATATGAGTTAGTATTATTATTATAACTGTTAAATTTAAATGAATCTCATATGACTTATAATAACAGTATTTAATTTATCAACTAAAATAGTTTAAATTCAACTAAAAATTTTCAATTTTAATATATATAAGAACGACTTACCACAACCTTTTACATTTTGTCAATTGTGGTTTTGGTCATGTAACATGTGACTGTCCTCTCTTGGTCCAATTTGCAATGATATTTTTTAGTTCTTTCCAAAAATGGAGAAAAAGACTACTTACCAAATGGTTTGTTGGAGTAAGTTGTCAAATTCTTTAGACAAAGGCGAACTTATTCTTCTTAACCCTTGAGATAAAGTAAATCTGTTTTGATTGTGTTGTTGAGAGTTTTTTGTTTTTTTATATTAATTTGTATCTTGATGGATGAGAAGATAAATTTAATTAAAAATTCGATATTAACTTTTATTTGAGTAATACTATTTGTGAGCATATATCTCTAAGGGGAGGTATTAGGCAATAATAGATAGATTTTAATGCAATAATTGATGAATCTCTATTGATGTTTTGTTACAATATTGCTTTGTAGCAGATGAATATGCTGAGTTTTGGTGCCCGTATAACTAAATTTGAAATTTCTCAATAGCCAATAGCAAATCTATTTAGCACAAGAATGGAAAGTAAAGAGTGCCAACTGAAATTAAAACCATACTCACCTGCTTTTGAGGAATGAAAGAAGAGCAAAGTAATTCCCTAATGATGCAACACTTACGTAAGGTTTACCCCGTCTGGGTTCTTGTTAAATTGATAACTTCTTTCGAATCTCTTTCGTCTTAGGTAAAGGAGAAATTTGCCAACAAGGTTAAAAAATATTAACATGGACTGTCATTCCAATAGCAAATGAAAGAATTATTACTTTCACAGTGAATAAGCACAATCCTTGTTGTGCTCGTCCGATAAAATTCAAGCTAAGCAAACCGAGCCAATGTCCTATAATTTTGTACTAATATGCCCAGAGAGGTACAAATTAAGCTAGTGTGACCTAAAAAAGATTATGATTTATAGGGTTAGTAACATAAAGTAAATACTCAAGGCAGCAAACCCAAACAAAATTAGGTTGTTGTACAAATTTGCCAACCCAAGTGCTACTCACCATCCAGTGCAGAAACTGTACCCCTTTCTACATATAAACACTTAATTAGGCTGAAGAAAGCCAATTGAGGACCAGGATAAACTAATTAAGCAGTTGCGAATTCAGCTAGCTAGCACATGATCATGATTAATTAAGGAGATACACTAGGTCGTTCGGATAGCAAATTACAGCAAGAGTGCCCAATGTTTCGTCTTGCAAGTGAACGAACAAAAAGAAAAGGTTGAAAACACGTACATAATAAGGTCCTAATAAATGCTTTTCTAATTCGGTAAAACCAAATGAACATCATCTAGAGACATCCAATCCTTTCATGTCACGTGTCCATCGTAATCATAACTCCACCAATCCTAACTTCCCATTGCCTGGCTTCGCAGTCCGTTCTCCAGAAGTAGACCCGTTGACAAAGTTCTTAGCAGCTGCATCAGTGTTGGTGTGAATTGTCGTGCTTCTCCGTTTTACCTCATCAATGAAGGCTTGTATGTTCCTATCAGAGGAACCGCCATCCGCCACGGCTTCCTCCGCTGCTGCCTTCCACTTCAAGGCGTTCTCCTTCATCTCTGCCGCCTTTGTCCCCTGCGTCACTTCCAGCAAGCATTTCTCCACCTCTTCCCTTCGAATTATCCTGTTTTCTGCTGCTCCACGGCACATTCTCACACCGGTCTTGAACACATCAACCAAGAAAACAGTATTGGTCACCTGATCACCCCATTGAGGGAACGCAATAATCGGCACACCAGATGAGAGTGCCTCCATCGTTGAGTTCCAGCCGCAATGCGACACAAAGCAGGAAACCGAGGGGTGAGTTAGCACCTTCTCTTGTGGACTCCATTGCACAATCTTGCCCTTATCACCTACTTTCTCCAAGAAGCCTTCAGGCAAAGTGTGGGTTGGAAGGCCAAGGTTTTTAGGCGGCGGTTTCATGACCCACAAGAATGAGAGACCAGTGTTTAACAGCGCATGAGCTATTTCATCCACTTGTTCCTGTTTCAAGAAAACAATAGAACCAAACGAGATGTATATCACTGATGAGGCTCGTTTTGAGTCGAGCCACTCGATGCAGTCATCGGCTTTGATGATGTCACAACGAACTGTGCTGTTTGATACTTCAGGGTTCTTGAACAGCGGGCCAACAGGCTGTATAGGGCAAAACTTAGACATGTATTCAATGATTTCAGGCTCGAGTCCCTGGAAAGTGTCCATCATTACACAAAAAGGCTTATTAAGGTTCTTAAACTGACCAAGAATGGCCCTCCTCAAGAAAGAGTAAGGAGTTGAAGGATGCAAGAAACTAGGAACTTCATCGTACTTGAGAAGTGGCATGGCGGGCAACTGAACGTCCATTTCAGGATCACTTTCACTAGGAAACGGCGCTAACCCATGATGGTAATGGTAGTATGCGGCAAAACAAGCACAAGATTGCACCCAAAGCATTGCAGAAGGAATGCCGAGGCTTTCAGCAACATCAGATGCCCAAGGAATGAAGGGGTTGTTGATGAAGCAAGACACAGGGCGGTTTTGCTCTGCGTATTTCTTGATCATGCTAGGAATCTCATCTCTGGCCACTAGCGCCAGTTGAGCCATGTATTGGTCAAGGTCTGCTCGTCTTGGATCATCCTCGTCCCAGCCATCCTGGAAGAATTCAAACCGGATAAAGCCATCACCAACTGGGGTTGGCTCGTCCGTGATCATGTTGTTGGCTTTCGTCATCTGTTTTCCAAAGCTTTCGGGCGTAGACAACGTGACAAGCAAGCCCTTTGAAGCAAGGCGCTTGCCAAGTCTAAGAAGAGGATTGACATGGCCTTGGCCAGGAAAAGAAACAAGAAGGACATGAACAAGAGGCTCAGATATCATTGTACCTCTAGTGGGTTTTGCTCACAGGAGAAGGTAGAGGAGTAAGATTAATTCAAAGTAAAGAGAGACAGTACCCGAGTTGAGTACCAAGGAGAAAAAAGTGACAGTACATGTATCATTTTTTGTGCAAACGGGCAATTATTTAAGTGTTGGTCAGCACAACTTGCTCAGTCCAAAACTGACAATTTGGTTTAGAGTCGTAAAGAAACCAAATACTGAGATAAAGAAATTGAGCTTGAATTCGAAGATCATTAACTGACGAAAATGGTTGTGTCAGCTTCGATGTAATAAAATCTATCAGGCTCATGCAATTAATTGCAATTTAGCCATTCATACTTTCATACTTTACAGATATTCTGTTAACAATTAACAACGGGAAGCCCTTCTGTTTTTTTTTTTTTACAAGGAACGCCATCAGCTATCCATTTTAGGTATATTGGCTCATGACGAACGCAATGACTTGAGACTCCCATACTCGAGAAAGCAACTGAGAACGAAACAGATCGATTGCAGCCAGATTCAAAGGTCCATTTCGTGTATGCATTAAATAAATTAGGCGAAAAAATATTAATAAGGAAATTACGACCACCCGCGTACGTATATCCTTTGTATTTTTCCTTCCTTCCATGATTTACAAGGAACAATGTTAATCACAATAAAAGAAAAATAACTTTTCCCAGAAACCTCGACGCAGAGCCTCAACCTAATCAGCTAGGCCACAAAAACCAAATCCCCACAGGCCGGCAGGAATCGACACAATATGTGGTCCAAAAGCTCGCTCACGCATTAAATGAACACAGCCTCATCGGTTGTGACTACAAAAAGGGTATTTGGAGTTTCCAACTTCATATATTAACAAGAGTCGTACACAATCAATTCTCAAAAGAAAGACAGAAAGAATCCTTAAAAAAACTTGAGTTTTAATCGTATTTCTTTTAAGTGATACATTTTTTTATAATAAAATTTTAAAATAAGTAATTATTTAAATTTTTTAATTTTATTTTTGTATATTTAATAGTAATATAAAAATACAATTTTTAATAATATTTGTAGTTTTTATTATTATATTTTATTCATAATACATTTAAAAATTTATATAGTAAAATTATATCTAAACAATATTCTAAAAAATATTATTAAATATATTTTTAATAATACATTTTAAAAATATATTATTTTAAGTCAAAATGAAAAAAGTATATAGAAAGAGTGGTGAGCAATCAATGGCAAGCAAACAAAAATATTTATGAATTTCTGTGGTGTAGATGGTTGATGTTGTGGACTCCTTTGCATTCTGTGGTCCATCCTGAATACATATATATTTGTGTCTTTTTCTTTGCAAGCAATTAACTTCAAGGTAAACATATAGAAGACAATTCAACCGTTAGCCAAGCGTATATAAATAGTCAGTAGTGTTGGCGAAATTCTTCACAGAAACGACACTTTTTCATGCTTTCAAGCTTTCATAACTGATCAAATTTCCTCCCTTGAGGCTATGGGGCAGGTCGAGAGCGATCGTTTTATTTTCTACTGCTGGAATCTGAGTATTGCTGAACGGTTTGGAAAATATTTTAAACACATTAACGGCTTAGTACATATATATAAATATAATACATCCAAAAAAGTCTCTACATCTTCGTATCTAAGTCACACTAACTGGAAGCATGGGCCAGGCAACAACGTGCAAATAATCAAAACTTTTAGGGCCCATTAATTGCATACGACGTTACAAGCCATCAATTACATCTTGTCTGTTGAGAATTGAAAGGGCAATCAAAACAGTACACTGATCTCTTTGCCAATTAAAGAATTTGGGTGTGATTGTCATGATTTTGGATTTCGTTTTCTTATTTGCTTTCCAGTCCTTCTGGCGCTTGCTTGCTGATGTTTAGTTTGTGCTGGCCCTTTCCGTCCGTCTCTTTTTTTTTTGCGGTCATGCATCCGTCTCTTTCCGGACAACCTGTTTCTCTGTCAGAGTAAAAGTTTTCAAACTACCAGTACCAATCAAATAATTATGATTTCCCACAAAGGGTTTTTTTATTATGCTCAAAAAATAAATAAAAGTTTTTTAATGTAAAAATTAACTTATTAATTTATCAAACATATTATTGGTGTATTTTTAAAATAAAAAAATAAGTCCCATAGCGTAAGATAGTTTGGCTATTGAAATTTAGATAAGATTTTTATATAAATAGTTATATCTTTTATGTAAAATGATATGTTAAAAAAAATATTTTTAATCCAAAAATTAAAAAACAATTGAAAAGCACCACACTTCAAAAATTTAAATATCAAAAGTTATTTTTTTATATTTTAACTCAAATGAGATAATTAAAAAACATCACATCTCAAAAATTTAGATATAAAAAAGTTATTTTTTCATACTAGAATTCAAAAATTATATCTTATGAATAAATAATTATCTTTTCATAAAGTAATTATTGAAATAATAACTTTATCAGGAAGATAGTTAAGTGATGAGGGGTCTTGGCCTTCCAAAAAAAATTTTTAATGAATGGTAGAAGATAGTATATTTATTGGGGTTGTGATCTCTCAAAATTTTTAATATTTTGATTGTTTTTAATCAAGTTGGACAAAATTACCCGTAATGACATTACAAGTCATTATACATGTTACACACCATGTTGAAGAAATGTTATTATTACACGTCATGTACAAAATAAGTTATACGCCATAGTTAAAAAAAGTTGTTACACACCATGTTGAAAAAAAAATTATTGTTATACGTCATGTACAAAAATATGTTATATGTCATAGTTAAAAAAAGTTATTACACGCTATGTTAAAAAAAAAATTTCTTGTTACATGTTATATATAAAACATGTTATAGTCATGTTGAAAAAATGTTATTGTTAAATGCCATATTGAAAAAATTATTATTATTACACGCCTTGTTAAAAAAATAATTTTGTTTCACTTTAATGTTTAAAATGTTGTATTTCTGAACTAAAACTTCAAATCCTCTCAATTCTCTTCATTTCTTTTTTTTAACAATTTGACACCGATTAAAATGTTTCTAACATGAAACTAAAACACAAATTTTTTTATTTAAAATACCTATATTGACTAAAAATAAAAAAAAATTCCTTTGAAACTCTTAGTTTATAAACTTCAAATTCTTGAGTTTTATTGGTATTTAGGTCCCAAATTGACTCAATTAAAAATCGTTTCACACAGTTATAATCATTTCTATCATTTTAATTTCATCCAAAATACCTAAAAATTAAAATTTTTAAATAACCACTCACCTTATGCACATCAAAACCATCACCTGGCATATTAAAAGTGCAGAAGAAAGAAATCAGGAGCATAGTAAACTAATACTGAAGAGAGAAATCAATAGAATTAAAGAAAGATAGATGATGAGAGAGAAAATAAAAATACAGATGGAGAGAAATTGTGAAAAATAGTTTAATTTGAAATAATTTTAAAGATATTTTTATCAAATCATAACTAAATATGATTAAAACAATTAAATTTATTTTGTTAATTTTAATAATTATTTTTAAAATGTTCTTATCAAGGAGAGTTATTTCTTATAATTTTCTCTACAATTAATATATACAATGACACAATATCATTATCTTGTGTCCTACAATAATTAATTAATGCAACATTATAATATCGAACCAGAACAATCAAATTGAAACAGCACGCACCTCTCTTCTTCGTGAAACATCATAATCACCTCCGAGAGACCACCCTAGTTCAAGAACTCCCAACAATCTCATTCACGAGCAACTCTATATTCCGATCTGAGGAGCCCCCGGTCGCCATTGCCTCACGGGCTGCCTGCTTCAATACTGCAGCATTTTTCTGGAACTCTTCAGATTTTGGTCCTCTAAGAATTTGCTTTATACAGTCCTCCACGTCTTTATTGCTGATAAGTCCATCAGCGCCAGGTTGGAGTCTAAGACCAACCTTGAGACCATCGACAATAAGCTTGGCATTTGTTGGCTGGTCAGTCCACTGAGGATATGCAATCACTGGCACGCCTGCTGCCAACGTTTCTAACATGGAATTCCATCCGCAGTGTGTCATAAAACATGCGATTGATGGGTGGGCTAAAACTTTTGTTTGTGGACTCCATGGGACGATAAGCCCTTGATTTTTGGTTTCTTCTTCGAACCCTATGGGTAGCTCGCCTGCACCATCAGCTGATGGGAATTCTGGTCGCTTCACCACCCACAAAAATGGATGGTTGGTGTTCTTGAGCGCAGTTGCTATTGCTTCCATTAGTTTGACTGGCAAGGCTATTATGCTACCAAATGATACGTATAAAACTGAAGCAGGTTGTTGATTGTTTAGCCACTCTAAGGAGGTTTCGTCTGGTTTCCACATCTCGATACCAGCATCAAGACTCTGGTCTTCACCAAGCAGCGAAGGAGGCACCAATGGACCAACTGGTCGTATTGGACAAAGCTCAGCCATAGAATCAATGACTTCTTTCTCTAGCTCGAAGAATGAATTAGCCAACACCCATTTGTGCCTCTTCATGTTTTGAAACATATCGGACAATAACCGAGGGAAACTACGAAATGGGTTTGTTGGCAGAACAAACGAAGGCAAGTCGTGGCTGTGCAACAAAGGCAAACCTGGCAATTCGAGACCCATGTCAGGGTTTGTTAAGGTAGGAAATGGATTTAGCTTATTGTAAAAGCTGTAGTAAATAGCATAGAGTGAACAAGGTTGGATCCAAAGCATGGCACAAGGGACTCTATTTTCCAAGGCTGCGTCGACAACCCATGAAACAAACGGATTGCTAATGATGCAAGAGAGTTTCTTGTCGGTGTCGTGGTAATATTCTTTAATAAGGTTCGAGAGCTTAACTGGTCCAATTTTGGCTAGGTATTCCATGTAGTGGTCTAAGTTGTTGGAGCGGTCATAGTCTAGGCGAAATCCGTCGGGGAAAAAGAGAAGTCGAATTCCGGAGATGAAGTTGATGCCGGTGGTGCTGCTGATAGCGGAGGCTTTAAGCATTCGCTGGCCGCCGAACTCGGTCGTGGCAAGCGTGACATGAAGGCCTTTTTCAACCAGGCGTTTGCCTAGCCTGAGCATGGGGTTAATGTGACCCTGCGATGATAATGTCACCATGAGTACATGGGTTTCTTGTTTGCTACCTTCCTTAAACGCCATGGATGGATAGATACACACGCCAATCAGGCTCTAGCGAGAGAAAAAGATAAGGCTCTAGCCTCCAAGGCAAGGAGCGGTTGAACTTGTAGAATCTAAGAATAGGATACAAGCTATTGGTTGTCAAAAAAAAAAGGCAGTTACAATTCTTTTTTTGCTCAAGCACCTTTTTAATTTCACTTTTATTTTAGTTTTTATTTGATTTTATAAGTTGATAGACAATATTTGAACTTTGTAAACCAAAGACATTGACTAAGTGAATCCTTATTTAAGTTCTTAAGCGTTTTTTTTATAATTGGAAAAAAAAAATTTAAATCTTACTATTTAAGTATGAATAATGTATCAGTTAATTAGTCAAATATTCGGGTGTGAGTTTTTAAGTTTGAAGGTGTTTAATTAATTAAAAATAAAATCAATTAAACATTAAATTAAGAAAAGAAAAGAAAAAGTCGAGTCAATTGCTGCCGAAGCTTCCTGTTCACTACCAATGAGAGCATCGACCTCTCTTATAAAATTAGGAGAGGAGCAAACAGTTTCTAATTGAATATTGTACTTATGTTGTACATGACATGCATGACACTGCAGGTACCATGTCCGGCTGTTGTACTTGTAGATTCGTTTTAGAAAAACCAAATTAGGACCCAGAATTTTTAATTGGATATAAGGGGATATACATTAATTAATGGACAAAATACTTAAAAAATTCTCTGTATCTATACATTTTATTTAATTTAATTCTTGTATTCAAAATCGTAACATTCTAATATTTTAATTTTAGAAATTATTTCAATTTAGTACTTCTCTTTAACGGCATCCAATTTTATCATTAAAAGGATGATATCAGCAGTGATATCAATGCTGACATAGCACCTTTTAATGACGTGGCATTAACATGCTAACATATAAGTGCCACATGGTAGATTTAAAATTTTTTTTAAATACTTTTTTGTATTACGTCATAGGGACTAAATTGAACAAAAATATATAATATAAGTATTAAATTGAACAAAATTTAAATGCTGAGAGATTAAATTGAAAAAAATATTTAAAAAATGTAAATCTTTAAGTAGAATTTAAAATGTAAATTTTTTTTAAAATTTTTTTTTTGAAAGGAGAATGCAAACTTAATTTTTGTTAAAAAAAATAAATTAATGTATATATTCTAGAATCAAATAATCAAGTATGAAAATTTTTATATATTTTTAACACTATAAATTTTTTACACTTAAATATTTGGCTTATTAATTATCTACTTAAAGATTTACTTTTTTAAAATATTTTTTAAATTTAGTCCTTCTACATCTCAATTTTATTCAATTTAATCCCTATATGTTATATTTTTGTTTAATTTAGCCCAAACAACATGACAAAAAAATTTTTTTTTAAAAATTTTAGATCTACCACGTGATACTGACATGTCAGCATTTCAGTGTCATGCTAGTATTGCCATGTTATCATAGTAGTGTCACGTGACAGTGTCACACCATCACATCGGTGTCACGTGACATGTCACATCATCGTATATGTGTTATGTCATCAAAATGTATCACATTAGTGCTGATGTTAGTGCTAACGTCATCTTTTTAACGGTAAAATTAGAAGTCGTTAAGAGAAGAGATTAAATTGAAAGCAATTTTTAAAATGAAAAGATTAAAATATTATAATTTTAAGCATAAAAATTAAATTAAATAAAATACATAAATATAAAGACTTTTCAAGTATTTTGAGCATTAATTAATCCAAGATAAAAGAAGTCATTGAAGTTTAACAGGCATTAGCCCATTTAAATCACCCATCGGCTTGCTCCATGGGCTATGCCCAAAATGTTCCCAGACTGAAATCTTGGCCCATGTCAGGTTAATTAACGGGATCAAATTATAACTAGGGCCGCATCTGGTGGCACCTGGGTACCCGGTCCTGACTCCTAGGATATGCATTTTGTAAGCTCAGAGCAGCGTGAACTAAGTTGCTGGCACCAGATATTTAAACCATTAGACAGATCATAATGCAGCACCATGATTTGTTCAACAGCATATGGTAAGCTACTGTAAAACAGGATGACTAATCGTTGCAAGAATTAGTTATGGAAAACAGAAGTAAAGGAGGTAAACATGTTCAATGATACATTAAGACACATGAATATTACAAGAGGTTTCGCCACAAGGGCATATATATATATTATAGCACAATCATCACCATTGAAGAGCAATTAGTGCCAATAACTTTGGCCTTTTCAAGAAGAAAAATGCAATGTAATTAACTAAGACAATCTGCTTTCCTTAATTCCTCAAACACGTAATTACTATCATCAGACGTCGTACACCAACACTTTCGTCAAATATATGCACGTACTTATGACTAAACAACCTAAGAAAGAGGAAGGGAAAAAATGGAGGAGGAGAAAAAGAAATGAAACAATATTGCATTCACCTATTATTGCCACAGATTTACTTATGTCCCTCACCAGGGCCAGGACCAGAGTTCTCAAGTCCAATAGTTTGAAGATTTTTGTATCTGTGTCCCACACCCGGGCTTGGCCCTGAAACCTTCACAGCACGAAGAGACAACCCTCTCAATGTGGCCTCATTAATCTTTTTACCAGCCTTGCTGTACTGCAACTTTGAGTCCTTCAATGCCCTCGCCTCTGTTGCAGACAGCATAGAACTCAACAAGAGAGAAAGAAGAAGAAAAAAGAGAATGAAGAATCTTTTGCCCATGTTTAATCTGCTCACCAGTTAATGTTCGTTGATATATGTTAGTTTCAACAAAGACTGATTGCATAGAAGAGTAGGACTCTGAGGTTCTATTTATAGTAGTATTTAAGATGAAATTGTCATTTAATATTACTGGTGGGCATGTTTGACTAGGAGGCTTTGCAGTGTGACTATCCCCTGTTCAAAATCATGTGTCAATTTGAATTTGTTGAGATGCCGCCTCTTAGGTTCAATGCCAGGAAACCAAGAAGGCAGGTTCATCAGGGGATGAGATTTTGAGATTTTTGAAGGCAAAAGTAGAAGTTTGGTCTGCAACAATGACAGAAATGAATAAGTCAAAATGAGACTTTGTTGGGCTCAAAATCAAATTATTACGCACAAATTCCGTGCCCCGGTATCCCACAGGTGGCAACTGTCAGTCTCTGCCGCAAGATTTACAGGGTCTCTGCTTTTTTTGGCCATGGTGACACCAGGGTGTGTGCAACCAGGAGAAGATATAATTGAAACATTGAAAACATCATGAAACTGAATGGCTTCATCGATTCCAAAAAAATAAATTCCACAAATTTTATGACCAGTAAAATTTCTAACTTCTCTTTGAGTTGCTTGAATATAGGCACTTTAGCCTAGCTCATTCCTGACCATATGAACTTCCAACAAAAGGTATAAATAACAAGGTTTTAATTAACACAATCAGAAATCTTCAATATCTGTCAAGTGTCAAGATTACCTCCAACTTCTCCGGTTATTGATAAAAGCAGTTTGTTCATGGGTGTGGTGTTTGCGGGTGTGTGTAGACTTACAGACATGTTCGTTTTGCAGACTCTAGTTATAGCCAAAAACTAAGAAATGGTGCTTTCAATCACGACCGCTTCGTTGCTTTACAGTGATGATGCCCGTAATCATATTTACAGAAGAATTTCTGAAGGCGAAAGGGAAAGATCGTTACGAAGATCTTTTGGTTCTGAGAATGTTTATCAAGATCCAAAATCCTTCAAACAATGAAATTAACCTTGATTCACCACCAACGATCAAAGGGAATATGCAACAGTAACCACACTAATGTTTTCGGTTAAAAACCCACTTTCTGAGTTGAAAAAGAAACGTCCCAAATAATTGTGCCAATAGAACCTATAGGCAGATTCGGGTGGTGGACCACTTCACTAGTGAAAAACTCTTAAAGACCCCACAAAAAACAATGTTTGCTCTTCCAGCTGTTCACCCCTCCTGGATGTTTGGCTTTTTTACAGTCCAATTCCAAATTCTTCTTTTAACAGCCTGAAACTGTTAGATTTGATGGATCTCAATCACCCATCAGCGGAAAAGGTTGGCACAAAAGGTGGACCTAGTGGCTCCTTGTGAAAAGGAAAGTAGGCCATTGCTCCTTGGTCCTTACTCCGTAGCCCACAACTTTAACTAAGCTTTCAAACTTACATGCAGTTTTCTAGTTTGGGGCCACAATTTAGTCTATGAAATTGAAATGCAACTAGCTTTTCAGAGTTAGAATCAGAATGGAGATTGTTCTTCTGCCCACAGACATGCAGAGGATCACTTCTCTCCCATTGGTGAACACGGCCGTTGGTCGGTTGTGATGAAGATTGTGCCAACGTGGATCTCGCAAAGAGGGTTACTGTGATAGGGAAGCTTGCAAATAAGTAAAAAGATGTATAGAAGATGATAAAAGAGAAAATTTATTATGTGATTTTTAAAGTAATTAGGTATAATAAGATTTATTTTCGAGTAGAAGGTAACAGAGAAGAGGCATACGTGAAAAGATATAAGAAAAAAATTATACGTGATCAAAAACAACAGAAAAAGCTGTATGTAAATAGGTATAAGAAAAAAATATGTATATGAATAGGTATACGAAAACAATGTAAAAAGGTGAAATACTTGTATTTCAAAAAAAATTAAAAAAAAGTTTTTTTAACTATTTTTATATCTAAACCATCAAACTAAACTCTTTGAAATATCTCAAGATGAAAGTAATTCATGAATCTTATTACTTATTTTGAGTTACTTTTATTGTCATTCACGTGAAATAATTATTCTGTACAAAACAACTGTTCTACTTGTATTAATTGTTTCATATGGAGTGGTACTTCACTTATTCTAATTGTTTTGTGTAAAATAATGCTTAACTTGTTCTAATTATTCTACAAGAAGTAGCACTTGTAATTCACTTGTTTTAGTTGTTTTGCATAGAATAATGTTTCACTTGTAATAATTATTCACAATATTCTCTATATAATATTGTACTATAAAATAATTTATTAAAAAATATATATTAATCAAAATTAAGTATCTGCGAACCTAAAACTACCAAGGATTTCATTAGTCTCATATTATTAATAGTGATGGGCGAGCTATTGACTGTCCAAGCCCGGCAAAACTCCTATCTTCATGTGATTGAGCTTTTTCTAATGTAAAACCAACAGCGTGAAATTACCTTTTATGTATGTATAAGGGAAATTATTAGATCTATTAATCATTAAAAATGCAAAGAAATAAAATTTTTGATTATTCGAAGATTATGCTTGAATCATTATTTGTATTATTCCACACGCATCAAGCCTATTATAACACTAGTTTGGGCAAGCAACACAATGTCTAGGCCAAGCGGCCAACTCACATATATCTACTATTTTCACACAAGATTCTTTAAAAATATACCTAATCAATCAGGAACAATAATAAAAAAAAAAAAAGAACTTTTTGAATGTCAATGGGTATTCTTATATCATATTAAATTTTAAAAAATTTTAATTTAAAATTAATTGACGTGAAGTTTATGATAATATAATGAACATCATATATCAACAACTTTTATCAATTATTAGGATAATTTGCAACTGCGGGGCTTCTCATAAACAGTAGATTGTGCATTGACCTAACATGAATCTGGTTTGACATCTAATTCTGGCAAGGGTCGTCGCTTCCTGATATTTTCCATGTTAAGTTCTCGTCATCCATCGAAATTGGAATCAATCCACTACCTTACATTGCCAAGAAACCCACGGCAATGGGATCTTTGCTGATATTGATTGAAATAACTGTTGGCTTGACAACTTAAAACATCGCCAATACTTTGTGAAAACGACTCAAAATTTCTATATTATACTGTTAAGATAAAAGAACGAAATTTGTTTGCCAGAACTTACGTAGAAGTTAAACCAAAGTAGGATTGTATCACTTTCAAGAGAAATCCGAGGTTGGTTAAGTGATCTGCAATGTAGCATTGAACTTATCAGGAATTTCTGGACTCTTTTAAGTCTAGTCATCAAGTCCGAGATATGACTAATGTTACTGCACGTGATCAGGCTCATAAATCCATAGCAGCACATACTAATAACGTGAGATTGAAGGATATGCTACCGATAGAGGTCACAACCGGGAGGAAAGAGCATTGTGGCTTGAGCAACATTACCTATAAGTCACTGAAATTCATGATCCCAATGACACAATTGGAGAAATTTTGCATCAAAATCCCTGGGATTTTTTTGGTTTTTTACTATTAAGTCAAACAAATTCGGAATCCATCGTTTTGGGATGGAAGAAATATTATGGGGAAATGGGAACCAAACCCTCTTTTGGCCTTTTGTGGAAAAATTTAGAATTTCCTTTTGGTAATTAAATTCTAAAAGGCACGGAGCAACTCATTTTCATCGACTGTACCAAACAATATTTGTTCTATATAGTTGAACATGATACGTAAAGGATCTTTAAACTTGGGTCAATGGAAGGCAAGAAGGGAAAAGAAAGAAATTCAAAGGGTGTGGGGGGGATGCATCTAGATAAAGAGAAAGTCTAGAAGTCTGAGAAATTTGGTTTGGATGCTGCTGATAAACAGTATTTTGATAAGCGTATTAATTATAATATTATTATTATAAAAAGAACATTTAAAATCGTTATTCATAAATGTTAATTTTAATGGACTTACAAGTTTTGGTATAATTTATGGTTCACCTAATTATAATATTGAATAAATTAATATAAACACGATTTAGTGTGCTTATGTTTGGTGTGTTTAACCTAATAAATGTTAATTTTTTTCAATTACTGTGTGACAATATTTGATTCATTATCTGTGTATAAACATCCAAGTATCATCACATTACTTAATTTGATTCCCATTCTTTGGTTTCCTCAAACTGGCCCAAAATTTCTGGCAACTTGGAATTCTTTTTAGGTGGAAAAACTAAAACTCACATGTTGTTTGGACTAAGCAATTCATGGCACTCATCCAAGTAGTATAAAAGACTTAAAACTAGTTTTTGTTGTATGATATTCATGCAAAACCAGCCAACTCTTCTTTCTAGCGACAGATGGACGGACAAGGACAAGTACGTGCGATGAATGCTGTTGCTTGTCTCCTCCTCTTCTTGAGCATTCTTGTCATCTCCAAAACTGATGCTCAATCGCTGAGAGGACTCAGGTTTTCAAGCTCCCACGGAGGAACGGAGGGGGGCTCGTCTATTCAGACCATGCAGCGATCTGGGCCAAGCCCGAGTGGTCCAGGACATAAATCTAGTGAATCACCGAGTCTGGGTTCTGCCCAAGGCCCAGGTCCGCGCCGGGAAGAGGGATTTCTCCATTTCAGCCGCGTGCACCACTAGCCTGTTGCACTGTTGATTCAACTCCTTCATCCTCCTTTTTCATTTTGTCTATTTGACGTTCTTGAATCCAATACTTGATGTTGTTCAGAACTTTGTTAAATATAGTTAGATATATTTAGGAAGGGGGTAGCTATATATATGTTACTTAAAGATTTTGGGCATTAATATTCTGCCCCCTATGTAAGCAAATATAAAATAAAATAAATATTGTAATCAATATTTCCTTGAGAATAATATCATATCGTATGCAAAGCAATTATCTTGCCTTCCTTCTTCAATTTTTGTACACATTATATTTGTATTTCTCTCATTGCTTTTCATAGTAGTGATCACTGTTACAGTATTAACCTGTTCTCTCTCTCTCTCTCTCTCTCTCTCAATATCAACCGAATACATACTAGGTTTTCCCCCTGTATTAATTCTTTGAAATTATCATATTAATCAAAGTATCCTGTGTCAGCTCCTCATAGTTTCATCAAAGCAACCTCCAGGTTTGCAAATTGTCTATGTTTAAGCCAGTCCATATATTATAAATTATTAGTACATTGTAATTGATTTAAACTTGTAAAATTTCATGTATATATATATTTGTACAGTTCTAACAATGCATTAGTAACATTAGTAGGATTGTGACTATTTTACTATTAAAACATCAGATTTTTTCTTAAAAACTATGTAATACTGGCATTTCTTTTGTAACTCGTGAATTTATTGTTTATATTGTTAAATTAACTAGAAATAAAATCTTAAAAAGGTGGCCCAAACTACTGAGAAGGCTGAGCAACCAATTGGGCTAAAGGTCAGTCCAGTGCCACATAGCCTACATTTAGCGGGAGCCCAACTTAGAATTTACCAATTCAATTAAAACTTTAAAGCCCTCCTTTCCATAAACCCAAAACCCCAAAGTCCTCCCAAGCCGAAAGATACGGGCGATGTTGGTGGGGCCCAATTTGTTCCGCCGCCTCCTACGATCTTCACAACCACCCGCCCCACACGGCGGCAATGGACTTATTGTATCAGCCTTCCACCAGCTCCGATATCACTACAGTACAACCACCGAGTTGTCAGCCGAACACTTAAAGGATGGCGGAAATAGTGAAAAGAAGAAGAAAAACAAATGGTTCACGCTGCCCCCATTTACTAAAACCGTCCACGCCTCTGTATTGGGAGCCAAACTAGCCGGAAAACCACATTCGAAAGCCGCCAATGAAACGACGGTGGTCAAGTGGGTAATGAGATGCTGCCCGGAGCTGCCCAAAAGCCTAGTACAAAAGCTATTTCGCTTAAGACAGGTTTGGTTTATATCATATTTAAGCCTTTAATCATATGTGAATATTTTTCTTTTAATAATTAAAGTAGATAACTTTTTAATTCATTTACACAGGTTCGAAGAGAATCCCATGTCCTGGAAGTTGCTGATGATGGTTGCCAAGTGCAAAAAGTTCAACTTAAAAGGGTACTTTTATTTGAAGTTGCTTCATTTTCATGCGTTGAGAAGGGTTTTTCCCCTGATGTTTGAAATTCTTGGAAAGGTGGGGGCAAAGGATGCATTGAACATTGGAGATAGAATTTTTCTTCCTGTTAGTGTCAGAGAGTTTCGAGAGGAGAAACAAGAAAGTGGCTGCACTGAAGAAGAATTGAATTTTATCCAAAGTCTGGAGCTTTATAAGGTTCTTAACCTAAACTGCCTAGGTTGGTATAGTGGATTGAAGCTATCTCATATTCTTATTTCTAACTTACGATCCAGCATCCAATTTGATGTTAGGATCCTGCCATTATTGTTCTCAATAAACCTCCGGGGATGCCAGTTCAAGTAAGCCATCAGATTTTTTATTTGTTGCCCCTCTTTGTATTTCTCATTGTTTTTATATAACTGGCTACGTTATTGTACTTTAAACAGGGTGGTATTGGAATCAAATGGAGTTTAGATAAACTGGCAGCAGCTTGTTTATGTTTTGATTACTCAGAACCACCTCGGCTGGTGAGTGAACATAACTGAGCTTTGTTACCTGCATATTTCTAAATCCGATTTGTACATGTGTTGGTCAAATCAAGTTGCAAGGAAGACACCAATGGGACCTCAAATTCACCAGATTTTATTTCATACTGCTTGAAAGTAGTTGGATAATAAATTTGACTAATGCATTTTATAAGGCTACTTACATATTTGGTTAATTTTAGAATCCTTTTTCTTGCCATGGACATGTTTTGCATTTATTAGGTGCACAGACTTGACAGAGATAGCAGTGGCATATTGGTGATGGGGAGAACACAAATGAGTGCAACAATTCTTCATTCTGTATTTCGTGAGGAAACAATTGATGCATCAAAAGATGTAACGTTCTTTATGTCTATACTGGCTTTCTGTTAGAAGTCTTAAATAATCAGTAGAAATGCAATGTCATTAGTTCACTTGTTGCTAAATTTAGTCTGTTCTAGTTTAAGGATGTTGACAATGAGAAAAGAATCTTGCAAAAGAGGTATTGGGCACTTGTCATTGGGTCTCCAAGATGGCCCAAGGGAATGATTGTAGCTCCACTTCGGAAGGTTAGAATTTTTTTATTCTAACTGTTGTTTATAGAATTCCTTTTATTTTAGACCTACCTTTTAAACAAAAAAGGTTGTCCTCTTGCTCCAGCTATTAAATCATGCTTTGACACTTAAAAAACTATATGCAGGTGCCAATAGACAATGTCCTAATCACAGTTCACATGTGTTATATTTGCTGAACATTTCTTGGTTTTTGCTGATCATAGGTGGTGGTGGATGATGGAAAATCTGATCGAATCACCGTCTTTGACAATACCCAGATTGTGTCCTCTCAGCGTGCAATAACAGAGTATCGAGTCATTAAAACAACATCTCATGGTAACATCACTGTGACATTTATTTCATGCAATGATATAGAATTTGAGACTAGGAACAAAGTGTTGTCCTGCTTATGCTATTTATCATATTTAAAATTTTGACCTCATGCAAAATACATGTTTAAGCATACATGCAGATACAAACATACACATGCTGACATGCATATTTATGCCACTACAATGATCATTTTAAATGGTGAATTTTACTTCTACTATCTCTTAAAACCTGTTAATCATTTTACATTTTGGGTAGACAGATACATGTCCGTACCAACATTGACCTGCCTTCATATTGTATACAATCTTGCAGTGATATTCCTGATAAATTCCACGGGTGCAAATTAATAATATTGTTGAAGCAATGTGCCACTATTCATCTCTGTTACATGCTGATTTCAATGGAGAATTTATTCACAAGTGCTAGGTCTCTTTTCAAAGTTGGTATATAAAATGCAAATTGGAAATTTGGGGACACATTCCTTTACCTTCCTATATCTTTACCCTATCCTTCTATAAGAGAAGCTTATTAAGCTTCATTTAGCTTATCACTCTCTCTCATGCCATATACATGCAAGCAAGCTTGTTTGGTGCTGAAGGAAAGGATTGTGATTTCTGAGTTATGAGAAATGCAGTTGACCATCTAAAGAAACGTTTTACTTGAAGGACTTGTCGCCATTTACTTCAGTTGTTTAAGTTTTCATTGTGCTTATCTTTGTGCATTTTGCCTCATACAATATACTAAATGAAATATTGTTTAACTTATTGCATATCTATGAGCGTTCTCCCAGTTTCAAAGTAATTGTTGTTTTTTCTATCAAATGCAACTCTGGCCTTGCATGCACCTCTTATGCTATTGATATCAATGCAGGCTACACATGGTTAGAGCTGTCTCCGCTCACTGGTAGAAAGCACCAAGTATGTATCAGAGCTATATTCTGTCATTATTTTTGCTACTTTTTTCTCTTTCCTAAATCACATTCCATTCTGAAAATCCTTTTCTACAATATGCTTGTACTGCAGCTTCGAGTACATTGTGCAGAGGTATTGGGAACACCAATTGTTGGAGACTACAAATATGGGTGGCAAGCTCATAGAAGGTGGCAACATTTGCCTGAGGCTGATCTTAAAAAGAACTCAAATGATAAGTGTCCAGAGACAAACATGCTTCCCTTTGGCCTTAACATGGACAGCGGAAGTGTCTCTGAGAAGCGCCCTCGGCTACACCTTCACTGTAGGGAAATGATCTTTCCAAATGTCTCTCAAGCATTGCAAAATCTGCAATTGTCTACAGATCATGATCTTTCAAAACTCAAAAGGCTCGAAGTAGTTGCTCCATTGCCTTCATACATGCAAAAAAGTTGGGATATCATGAATTCTTGACCTACAGTAGGGAACTTCCAAGTTTCCAAGTTTGCAATCGATTGTTAATTACTAGAAATTTGCTCCTACATTGATAGGAGAGAGAAAAAATTTTTTATTGAATGAGTATACTTTTTAATTCCATTTTTTCAAAACAAAAATGTTTACTATCTTTTTGTATGTTTAAATACATGCAAATATTGAATTATTGATGCAATAAAGTGTAAAAAAGAAAAAAGAGTTAATGCAATAAAATTTTGTAAATCAGGCGGTTTTAGTTAGGAGAATAAGGTAATTCAAATACTCTTACTATTGAGCTGACTATTGAATAAAGCTCAAGTGCATCATACTATTTTGTTTTAAAGAAACACAGTGTGAGGTGTCTCTATCAGCATTACGTGTTCGTTTCTAACTCTAGTTGCTACAAAATTTCAACGAGCAAGACAAAAAGCCTGCTTGACAATAGTTATTATATCATTTCTGCATATGTTTTCACTGTTTTGGGTTATTTGACCTACCGTGAGGGATCTTGATTCTTCAAGATGATGCAGTTCAATCATAGCTTATATTGAAAGATGGTTCTTCATCTCTGCTCCTCCATTCCCCATTGAGGTAGTTGAATAGCACCTCGTTGTTGTGGAATCAGAATTCAGTTCCACGAGGTAGTTAAATAGCACCTCGTTATGGGGCTTGAAATTCACTTCATTTTTATATAAAATTATTTTCCCCAGTCTCTATCTCGTCCCTAACCTCAAATTATTAATGGCTTCAGTGTAAAGATAATGAATGATTGCACTGACTAAGAAAAGATTGAATAAGTTGGTACTGATGTATAATTTTTTCTTTAAAGGACACTGACAGATAATTTTAAACAAAAATTTCAATATATATATATAGATATATGGATAAAAACAGATGCGAAGAAGCGAAGAATATAAATTTTAGAATTACTAGTTACAATGCTATTTTGTTAGATAAGTGGGTCCTAATCACTAGGTCAAGATACGTGATCCAAACAAACATATGAACAGTATGTAAACTGGCTCCTTCATAAAACATCACTTATTTTCAACTAGTTTCCAATCTTCAACGTCATTGGTTATTTAGATGATTATCATGTCTCCTCCGGAACAGGACCTAGGTTTTTTAAGTATTTTCAATTTAATCATATATACCTACAGAGTATTGCATTGTTATCTGATAATTCATTACTTTGATTGATCCTCCAAACTGTGCTGATTGCAGTGCCAATACTGATAAATGGTTGAAAAACATCAGCCACTCGAAAATTCCCTGTATGCCCAAGACAGTGACTCTGTGACAGAATGACTGGCGGCTATATATGGTCCAAGAAATTATAAATACCCTCATTCTGTTAACTATAAAGACCTGTAAGCTAGATTGGCAGTGAGTCATTCTAACATTTTTGCATAAAAACAAAGGCATGAAAACATGTTTAGGTCGTCAAGCGGTTGGTGGAGGGTGCTCTCATGACTTAGTACCTCTTTAACCAGGGGAAAAAAAAATAGGGCTGCATTGGATCGTTGACCAGTATTGGGTCGTTGACCTTGTATCAGTATGGATCGAAAAGTACAATTTTTAGGCAATTTTTTTGTTGTTATTATCATTATTTGTTGGTAAATCCATGATTTGTTGGTAAGTCCATTGGACACTTGACTCCGTTTTTATATATTGCCACTAGCTGATGATGATAATCTTTCCAAATTGTCAATGTCGCTTCCCACATACATAACCAAAAAACGAAGATACGCCAGCCTTTCTAAACTCTAATCTTCATAGCTTAATCCATTTGCTGAATATATAAACGTTACAAGTACCAATTAATAATCCTAACAACGTTTTTTTCAAGTGCGATCATAACATTTCTTATTTCAGAGGAAATCGACAAGCAAAAGAAACTAAATTTTTTAGATCTTGCAAAGTTGTTGGGTAACACAAGAATATTGGATCTGTTCATTGACAGGCTATCATGATTAGTTGCTTGCTTCAATGTCTGTGGATCCCATTCCTTTACATCCATTCGAATCGCCATAACAACGGGCCAGCAGACTGCCCTTCAAGGGGAAGTAGTGATGAATGTGATGAACAGGGATATGTGAAAGACGTGCCCGAATGGTGTGAATGAAAGGTTTGGTCAGACTGTTGGGTTCAGGAAAAAGGAAAGTTGAAACGTTGCAATCACTAGAAATTCAGGCTTTTCCATACTGCTACGGCGGATTAGCATGTCCTTCCCCAGACATTAGACCTTCCCCTCTACTCAAGCAAATAACCTAACCTTTTACTACAATTACCAGTGCTCAACAACAGGTTCCATCGAGTTGCAGAGTTTTTCAATCATTTAAGATGCTTGTAAACATCGGCCAGTTGATACATGCATTTACCAGCTATAATCGTTATGATTTTTCTTGTTTCTCTTTGAATTTAATTTTTGTGTATATTAGGGATGGAGCCTTTGTTTTTCGGCTTCCTAATTATTACAAGTAAATCCATTCAACATCAACAAGAATTAAGGGAATGTGGCGGCAGATAAGATTTTTTTTTAATTAAAAAATTTATTTTTTTAAAATAAAAAATTATACATCAATTAATAAAATAAATATTCTTGTGCAGTCACAAAGTTGGAGTTGAACAAAGTACGTCAATGATGATTGTAGTTTTCTTAACAAAACTGTCAAAGAGAGTAGGTGACCTGACCAGAAAGATCAAAAGCAAAACCTTACAATAGAGCCCAATACCCAGGAACGTCATCCTAGAATAAATAACAAGTGGACCAGTCCGGGGGTTGTTGAAGCTTAAGTCTTCCATATTTGGTGTAGAGGAAATTAGCCACACATTCGCATATGACCCACAAGGAAACTTATCTTCCAATCAAGGATGATCCCAGCTCATTATTTGAAAAAAAATAAAATCGGATAATTAAAATAAAACATTGAATAAAATTTCCTTAATTGCAAATAATCTTTAAAAGAATATACTATCATATCTCAATGTGTTCCTCAGATTTCCTTTTTTTTTTTTTGTTCTTTAACCATCTCCCAATTGACCAATTCCTACCACTTGAAGTGCTCTGTAATTACTTCTAGCTACTACCATAACAACTCAAACATTTGAACAAACTTCCAAAAATTAAAAAAAAAAAAAGGGTTTGCTTGCACTATTATTCTCCTCTTCATTTTCATTATTTTTATATTAATAACTTTTTCGTACCCATCAAATGTAATGATTATCTAAGCAAATAATATTAAAATAAACTGTTTTGTAGGTGAAATTGACTAATAACCATTTAAGTGACATGTAATTAATTGAAAAAATGTCTTAAGCGATATACTAATATAGTCTTTAATAGTATGACTTTGACATCGCAATTTTGAAAAGCTTGCTTCAATTATATTTTTCAGAAGAGGTAATGGCTAACAACTCCTTTGCGTTGTGGGCTTGTGGCCCGATATAAAAATAACGAGAAACTGTGACATATGCATGACGCAGGATCAAATGCAACCGACGTTTCCAATCCAAGATATTTGTTGCTTCGATGTTCTTACGTCGCTGACGTGGACCAATTACGATGGAGATCAAAGAGGATGCACACGGGACGAGACACAGGATATCAATCCACCCTGGTTTACCTACCGCAACCTGCGGGCCGACGCATTGCTGAGGTGTCCATGTCTTGATGAAGCTCTATTTTGAACCTCACCTGTTTATATATAACATAGCTTGAGTGGATTCCCCACAATCCCAACTTTCTTCTGTAGAGACAGGCTCAAAGAGAATTGATCAATTGAAAATGGGTAGCCTTGAAACTGAGAGAACAACTACGGGATGGGCAGCCAGAGACCCATCAGGGACCTTGTCTCCTTACACTTACACTCTTAGGTATCCTCAATTTCGCTACTTTGTTTTTGGTTTTAAGGCTCATTTCTGGTTCTTGCGTGATGGTTAATGAAATATCTTTGTTCTGTCTATGATGATAATAATTGCAGGAACACAGGTCCAGATGATGTTTTTGTCAAGGTTATCTGCTGTGGAATCTGCCACACTGATCTTCATCAAGCCAAAAATGATCTTGGCATGTCAAACTACCCGATGGTTCCTGGGTACTTAAAAACCCTCTCCGTTACTATTGCCAAGACTCTTTCTTTATGTTCATGTTTATGATTCTTGATGCCCCTTGCTCCTTTGGCACTGTGATTTATTAATTTGGTTTACAGGCATGAAGTGGTTGGTGAGGTGGTGGAAGTGGGGTCAGATGTAACCAAGTTCGCAGTTGGAGAAATTGTTGGCGTTGGTTGTGTTGTTGGATGTTGCAGGAACTGCCGATCATGCGACACAGACAATGAACAATACTGCCTCAAGAAGATCTGGTCGTATAATGATGTCTACACTGATGGCAAACCCACTCAGGGTGGCTTTGCTGGCTCCATGGTCGTTGATCAAAAGTAAGAATCACAAGTCCAAAACAGTACTTGATCATAAACAGTACTTGATCATAAACAGTACTTGTTTTGCATAACAATATTGCTGAAATGACTTTATCCAATTACCCGGTTTCTTAATTGCTCAAGCTTCTAGAAAAGCCAGCTTAATTTTTCTGGTGAAACTAAGTATTTGATATAAATTGATGAAATACACTTTGGATACACGAGTGCTTGTAGGTACTGCTTGAGATAATTAAATTATTATTTTTAAAAAAATTATCACCTTAACCGATGCTACTAGACACTTGTTAATATTTCCCGCGTAGTTATATTTTAGTAGCTAACGGTCTATTAAATATCAAGAATTGTGTGCCTTTATCTTGTGGAATTATTTCGTCGGGGCTTTTTTTTTTCCTGGTAAATGAACTTATTTGTTGGGATCTTTTAGGTTTGTGGTGAAAATCCCTGATGGAATGGCAGCGGAACAGGTGGCACCACTGTTATGTGCTGGGGTGACAGTTTACAGCCCGCTGAGGCACTTTGGTTTAATGGGGAGTGGGTTAAGGGGAGGGATATTGGGTCTCGGAGGAGTAGGGCACATGGGGGTGAAGATGGCAAAAGCCATGGGACATCATGTAACTGTTATAAGCTCTTCTGATAAGAAAAAAGTAGAGGCCTTGGAGCATCTAGGTGCTGATGAGTATTTAGTCAGTTCTGACACTGAAGGGATGCAAAAGTCTGCTGATTCCCTTGACTATATCATCGATACTGTGCCTGTTTTTCACCCTCTTGAACCTTATCTCACATTATTGAAAGTCGATGGAAAGCTGATCTTGACAGGTGTTATTAACACACCTCTTCAGTTTGTTAGCCCCATGATCATGCTTGGTGAGTCAAATCTCTCAAAATTTATTCAATGTTATAGTATTAATCTTTTTGGGTTTTGAATTGAAAAATGATCAGTAGCAATTGAGTCTGAATTTCTGGTTCCTGAGGTTTGTAAATTAATGCTTTTCATGTAGGTGCTCTGTCTCTTGCTTTGGCAATAGCGTTTGTATTTTCCTGAGTCTAAAGCCTATTTCTCTGTTTTTTGCTCTGTCCAATATTATATAGGGAGGAAGTCAATTACTGGGAGCTTCATCGGGAGCATGAAGGAAACAGAGGACATGCTTAAGTTATGTAAAGAGAAAGGTTTAACCTCAATGATTGAAGTGGTGAAGATGGATTACATCAACACAGCTATGGAGAGGCTTGAGAAGAACGATGTTCGATACAGGTTCGTCGTGGATATTGCCGGAAGCAAGCTTGATCAATAGGGGAAAAAGGAAACTTCTTTTTCTAAACATTACATATTTCATCAACAATTAAAAGAGTGACTGTGTTTTACGCGTGTCAGCTGTCTCTGTTTGTTGTTTAAATGAAACGAGTATGAATTCCTTGTTTCTCTGCCTATGGGAATAAAAATGAAAATGAATATGAGGTGTTATCTTCCTCCTCTTTTCTCTTTCAGTTGAAATTTATAACTTACCCACTAGAATAATTGAGCAAGATCGTTTGTGGTGACCTGTCCACTAAAGTAGGTCGTGGGTGCCTGGATTCTTGACTGACAGTGAAACGTGACCTAACTGGGCCAGGGTAGGACAAGCGTCCACATTGGGATTAGGAAGCCCCTTTTGTTGACATATTTTAGGCACTTGGCTTTCAACCAGGGCTGTGAAAGTCTTTTTCAATGGTTGGTATACTTTGATGGTACCATTCATGTTTGGCTTCCTGTTGTTATATACGAAATTTGTCTGTACACAGGCCCTGAACTGTACACTTTAGGCATTTTGTACCTTAAACCCCGTGCGACGTCAAGCATGGGAGAGATGGGAGGTGGGCTCAAAACGTCTGGCAATAATGGAAAGGAAAAGTAGAATGCCATTTGTAGAAGGAAGCAGCTCAACCGGTGAATCTTTAGTCATGGACAAGGCCACATAACTCAGAAAGGAGTTGCAGGCAATGGCAGGGACTTGTTTATTTCTGATTCATGGTCATAAATATTACACTCCCTTGAAGGATTAATCATGAATTCCCCCTCAGTTCTTCAATAAAACTCATACCGTCCACACTAATATTATAAACATAATCAGGGGGTTGTAGCTGCATTATATCACTTGATCCCACTCAAATTTCAGATTCCATCTGCAATATATGTATTAGTGTAGGGAAAATGTTAAAATTGATCTCACTACAAAATAAATTTGAAGATCAATTTATAATATAAAGACAAAAATTGGGGTCAATGATATATGATTAGTAGAAAGTAAGGATCACATATTTGGCTTTTATTCCAAAGGAATTAGCGGACAAAATATTAGCGAAGACAAGGTTTTATTTATTCACTATTTTAATAGGGGATAGTTTGATAAATGATTTTGATTTTCTAAACAATTATATAATATTTTTAAAATATGAAAATTCATTATGAAAATTGTAAAATAATATCTTTATATAAATATTTTTGTTTTTCTATTTTCATTTTACTTTTTTTTTTCTAGTGATATTGTTATTATTTAAAGATCATGTATGAAAAAGATTTATGTTCATATATTTGTGTATAATCAAAGATAATACTCTTTAAGTCGTATTTTATATGATTTTTTTTTATTTTCATAAAAATTATGAAAAGATATTGACTTTAATATATTTCACGTTTAAAATTTAAAATGTTTTTAAAAATTGATAGTCCATGATTTTTAATATAAAAGTGTATAAGAATAATAAAAAATAAATTTAGATTAGAGAAAAAAATGTATTAAGTGTTTGGAATAAAAAAGTAAATCTAAAAAAATAAACAAAGAAAAGGTTAGAGGTGGCCAAACTAGGCATGTTCATTCTTCGAAGCACGAACCAATTAAAGGAGAAACAGAAATAGACCAAAGAAAAATAATTTTATAAATTATCTCTATTTACTCAAATTCAGGTAACAAGAATCAATTAAACATGAGATAATTATAGACCAAAGAAAAACAATTTGATAAATTATCTCTATTTATTTAATTTGCGTAAGTATTAGATATCACTAGTCCATATTTTTAATACAAAATACATATATGTTAAGTAAAAAAAATTATAATTTATAAATCCAAGACAAGTATATATATGTCTATGTAAATATTAAAAAAAAGAAATTTTTTTAAAATTAGCATTAATAAAATTTTATTTAAGATCAATGTGCCTCAGAAAAATTAAATGGATTGATTATATTATTAATGGAAAAAAAATTACTAAAAAAATTAATTATAAAAATTTTACATCTCAAAAAATTAGAATAATAAAATTTTAATAAAACATTTAATAATATTTTATTTTTAATTTAAATAAAAGAAATTTCATTTGAATATTTCGTTTGAAGACTAACCGCTCCTACTTTTACATGTGGGATAAGTGACATTATGTCCATATTTAGTTCGGACACGAGTGCATTCAACTTTTTATAAATTTGTTCAAATATTTAAAAGGTTAGATCTTCCTATCATGTCGGTTAGCATTTTATGCTGGGGCTGAATGTCCCTGTTCTGTGAACTATAAAACCAGTATTGTTGTTGGCTCTTCCTCTCTCCCATACAGAACTGCATTGTTAAAAGAACCTTAAGCACTAAACGAGGGCGCAGCTCTAAACATGGAGAGGAGCACAATGGGATGGGCGGCACAAGACGCGTCGGAAATTCTCTCGCCTTATACCTACACCCTTAGGTAATATATCATTGCTTTACGAACATACCTTCAAAATTCGTCGTTATCCTTCTCCATTTGACATGCCAGGTAAATATATGTCCATGGAATTTGTCCCTAATCTTGAAAAATAAAATAAAATAAAATAAAATTGCAGAAACACTGGAGCAGAGGACATTTTCCTTAAAGCTCTCTATTGTGGAGTTTGTCACACTGATATACACAAGACCAGAGGCCAAGGCAATCACGTGACAAGCTACCCGATGGTTTCCGGGTACATTTACGTTTGGCTTCGTCTACGTGAATGAAAGATTATACTAGTATATTTTTTCACTCAGGCTCTAAATTAAGCTCCTAACTCTTGGGTTTCATTAAATTTTCTTCCACCCTAGCCATGAAGTGGTAGGTGAAGTGATGGAAGTGGGTGCAGATGCGACCAAGTTTATTGTCGGAGACCATGTTGGAGTCGGATATTTTGTCGGAAGCTGTGGTACATGCCTGGCATGCGAAATGAGTCAAATGCTCGGTTGCTTTCACTGGTGGTGCTTTTACTTGCAAGTGCTTTTACTTAAGGATTGAATCTCGTTTCTCTGATTATACAGAGAGAAGGTCCATAGTGGGGAGCCTCACAGGGAGGGTGAAGGAAACAGAGGAGTTGCTTGAATTCTGGAAAGAAAAGGGGTTGAGCTCAATGATTGAAATAATCAAGATGGACTACATCAACACAGCTATCCATAGGCTGGAACAGGCCGATGTTAGATACAGGTAGGCAGCTGTAATAATAATAGATACTCTAATCAGTATTTATTGCAAGCTTAAATAATAATAGGCACTCTAGTAAATAAGGTGAATGAAAGTTCGCGGTGGTGGTCATTTTGTGTCCTGAACCTAAATAAATAATGTACTTTCCAGAGTCCAGATTGTTACGTTGAGGAATGGAGATTGTGGAATCTATCAAGCATTTCAACAACTAATAAATATGTGATTGCAGTTATTTGCTTAAAACCCTCCGGTTGAATGCTTCGTTGCTTTCCGAATACAAACTGTTAGCAAATACACAGTGCATCATCCGCGGTAGAAAACTATACGACAGTTAAGAAATCCAGCTTTTACACCCGATGCACCAAACTCATTTCAAGTAGCTCCATGACAAGCAAAGCAATTGTTTTACAAAGCTCGTCATCATACGGAGAAATTATTGTCATCTAAAAACTGCCCACGAGAATTCTAGGATATGGCAAATACATGTTACACACATACGTGCAGATCCCATCAGGTATGATTATTTTTTGATAGAACAAAATATTATATTAATAAAGAAAACAAAGAGATTCGGTGAGGGTCAAAATCATTACATTTCAATAGCTCCATTTGATCAATCATCTTTGATCACTGAAAAATCATTTTCTAACCTAACTTCATTTGGTTCTGACTTCTGCTCCAGATGGTAAGAAAAGAAAAACATATGAAGAAGGCTACAAAGCCTCCTTCAGGTTGAGGTGCTCGCTTCACCCTTTCTCTCCTTTTCTCCTTTTTGCTGCATTTTCTCCCTTTGGACCTCTAACATCCATCGCATTCTCCAAACTAGTCACTCATCTTACAATTCGTGCTATTCTGAAGGGTTAGACAATTCATAACCTTTGGCTAAAGTATATGTTCATAAAATATCTTGAAGGATTGAAGCCACCTAAAATCACTGCAGGCCAAAAGAAGTTTAATTTCAGCTACAATCCCCATTCAAACACAGAATCAGATATCAAGCTGAACACTTACAGATAGGAGAGAGAACAATTACGACTCCAATTGGGTAGAGAAAAAATGTTGTTCTCTCCAAAAAGGGAAGTACTGCAGCACATTATAGATATGTCAATTCTTGAAGGTAATAATTAGGCAATTAGCCATTTCTTCACGAAGTTTCATACCAAAAAAAAAAAACAAGGACAAACCATTCACCAAACATGTAAAAGGGAACAGCTATCAAAATGAGCTTACCGTCATAACCTAAAAAGTTGAGGTAGTGATAGTAAGAAGCTGCCACCATGAAAAGCAGATTTGACAGCAGTACAGGTATAAAACCATGGGCTACCAGAAGAGGTGACAGAAAATAATGTATTACTGCCAAAAACCACAACATTAGTCGCATCTTGATCCATTTATTATTGAAATTATAAATAAAAGAGCCAAACAGGCATTAACCATAAAATTACCGTAAAGCATTACAAACATTGGGAAGAAAGAATTGCAGTGCACATCAAATGCATACAGCCTTCAAACAAAAGGAAACCCAGTTAGCACCGCACAATTATGAATATACTAACAACTACAAGCTACCTGCCGCTAGAGATAATAAAAGTTGAATGTATTGATGAACCAAATCTATCATTTAACAATTAAACCAACACAAACGGCTCAGACATAGATATATTAAAATTCTGGAAAGTTAGGAATAAGTCTCCAGACTTGCCATTCAACCCGTTGTTCAACCACATGACTGTTTGGAGCCTCTTCCCGAAGGTAAGCATTTGTTAGGGACCTGCATAAAGTCAGGGAATGGAATTCACCATCAAACAAGTATACTTGTATGTAACATGCAAAGCCTACTAAGATGAATGTATTCATACATAACTGCAGCCTTTATGCACACAAGCTAAATAAAAAAGCTATAAAAATCAAGCAGCAAAGTACTCCAGGCATACTTGTTCTTTCAACCAGTTCAGGACATTCAACCACAAAAGTATAAATTTTGATTTGGACAACAATGGTAGTGTTAGGGCGCCTTGCATCTACTAGAGCATAAAGTTTGCTATTTTTGTATCTTTACATTTGTATTAGAAGCTTGCAGCATTCTCATGTACATTCTTACTGTTGTCTTGCTGTTCCTTTTAAACTGTTTCTTATAGGAATGATGTTATGCAAATAACTTAATATATAAAGGGTATAGCCTCCACTTAAAGGCGAATCAATTTAGACTTTTGGCTATCAATTCCTTGGATCTCTAAAGGGTTTAAGCCCAGAGAATAATTCCTAGCAAAATGTAATGGCAAGCTTGATCTTCCTCCTCTAGCAACATTAATGTCTTCTAGACTATGAACCACTACCAGGTCTATTCCACAACCAAAACTAAGTTCCCCAAACCATAAACCACATTTCAGAAAGAGTGAAAAACCTATAGCATTCTGCTCCAACCTCAAACCCATTTAAAAGAACCATCATGGCATCATGTATTATATAAGTTCTTCCACCCTTTGTAATAAGACATTTTCTTAAGTAGAGCTTGGAAGTCCACATATCAATGTTATAGATTATATTTCTGCCAACCAACCCATCTTTGCTCATTTTTGAAACAATTTACATGTTTGAATGAATATTAAACATCAACCTCTGAAAAGATGCGTTTCAGAGTATGCAGATGATACTAGATTCAAATTTGTAGCTATAGAATATGAAGGACATTACACTAGAGAGTAATTATTGTCATTTGCACTCAATCAAGTAATTGTTTATTCTAGTTAACGAAATAATCAACTAATAAGAACCACTAAAATTTTACTTTTCAAAAAAGAATTACAAACCACTAAAAGAATTTCATTGTGTTAGATACTAAATTAGATTCTGCTGATCAAAGAACCAAATACAACACAATGCTACCATGCTTTGGTGATAAAGCCATGAATAAATAACACAGCACTGCACAGAAAGCAACTGGGCATTCAAAAAGATCGACAGGCACTAGCTAAACTTATGCAGCTTCAGAATTTATATGACCAGCAAATACACAACAATTAAAGTCACTTTTGACATAACTGGAAGTTAAGATATAGTTTTTAAGAGATACTAGCTCTAGTTCAAAAAACAAACGAGATACTGGCTCTTACCAACAAGAAGTAGCCAGAAATACCCCAGCAAGTAAAAAATGGAAAAGCAATACTGAAATAACTACAAAAACAGCATGAGCAGCACTATGATCATACCTGCATTAAAGAGAAGACAGCAAAGAAGCCTATATCAGCACATTAAGTGACCAGGTCCATAAAAGATTTGACCGTTCAAAAGAAAAGGCAAAAGTAAAAGAATTCCAATATATTAGTACATTATTTGGGCCATGATATTACTTGGAAGAACTTAGCAATCTCACAATGCAGCACTGCATCATGATGCTTATGACTACAAATTATCGAGAACATTTATAAGTCCAACATAAAGAAATTCTACAGAAGAAAGATCCCATATCAGTTATAAGCACCATAAGAATGTCCATTCTTAGGATTAATTAGATTTGAATATAAGACAAATTTTAAATCTAGCTGAGGCCCCATCTTAATCTAAGGGCACAGACTGCTTTTAAATTACTACTATGTACTAATTCATTTTGTTATATGTAGCCATGCTTGCAAGTGAAAAAGAAACTTACGCGGCACAATAAGCTACTGCTGCAACTGCCAAAAGAAGACTACAGATCACAACAAAAGCAGGGTCGTCACGTGCCCACTGGTTCTTGGTTTCTGAACCAAAAGACAGATAAACAATTTTTCAAGTTCATGACATAATGGAAAGAATTTAATAATTTCACCCTTTTAACAAGTTCATGGACTTAAACTTTAAAACAAAGGAAAAAGAAAAAAAACTATTTTACTCATTAATTTAAAAGCTATATGAATTGCCTAGTACCCTAAGTCTTACTGACTTACTGTGCTTTCAAAATAAAAGTGACCCAAAAAGCTCACAACACTTCCCAACCACATTCACATTCAGTACCAACCAAATAGGCCTCCATGATTTTTGATACTTCTAATTGGTAGTGTTATTCTCATATTATGCAAGTCAAACTATTATATGCAAAGCACCAAACTTTTTTGTACCTTTGTATAAACAATGCCACTGATATAAGCATTCATTTACAATGGATTTTACTATTACAGCCCATAGATAATAGAATTTCCACACTTCAGGAAGAAACTGAGGAAGAAAGACATTTAAATGATATATTCTGAACTATTGAATTCATCGTATCAAGGAAAGAATGTTTAAAGAGAAAAGAAAGCTTATAACAAATTATTATGAAAGGGGAAAGAAAACACTCAGAAGGCTACATGACGAGAACCTAATGGAAAAAGACAATCATGATTCCATGAAGTCAATGTCCAGGTAAATTACAAACTGAAACAAAATAAATAGGCTTCTAGGAACAAAAGCAGTAGCATGCCTTGATCAACAACATAACTCCTCCAACTTGACATAAACAGATAAAAATAAACAAAACATTCATTGACCAGAAGTGAACTCACGTTTGTGATACTTTGTGTGCTGATAGCTGCATCCACCACAGAAATTAATATGCAAAATAAAACAAAATTAATTAGAAAAGTACATTTCCACACTCAAAAGACTGTTTTTTCAGCAGATAATCCGTTTCATTCCTTCCCCTAATAAAGCCCCCGAAAAGACTAATGGTAAGTAAGTATATTTAAGAATATCTGAAACTGTATATAAAGGAAGCAACAAGAATTAAAAATCAGTCAGCAACTTAGAAAAGTGAAATGCTGCAATAAAGAATTGGTGTGTTAGTATAGATACTTCTCTTCTGTCCCGAAATTATATGGATCTAGAATATAAAACCAGTTGATGATGATAGTATGGGACAATGAGAAACAAGTGGATTGATGACAATGAGTGAATACTTACACGACCTTTGGTGCGGTACAGAGGTGAAGCATTTGCCAGAATGTGTATTCAATATCCATTTGTTGCCACTACAAGAACAAATAGAGGAAAAAGAAACATGATGAGATAAACCAACCATATCCAGCAAAGATGCTGATGATAAAACGTAATGGTAAGGACCCCATACATCCTAGGCCAAGCTAACTACATACTTAGTTTCATTGGACGTTCAACAAGATGGCTGCTAGAATTTAACACAATAATTCTTAGAATACAGAATTTTGAAAATTTTCACATTATATGACTTGCTATTTAATTTGAAGAGTGAGGTGATGGAAAATCAACTGCTTAGATGTAGCTATACCAGAGGCATACATCCAAATCCAGGTGAAATGATTAACAAAATATAAAATGGACAAAGAATTCACATTCAACATAAAATCACTTAGGAAGTTTAGACTGCTGAAAACTTTAAAAATGATCCCGGTGAGTACTTAACTTTAACTTGGCAAAGACACATATCAAATTCAAAAGTCAAAGTATTAATTTGATTAGAAAAATATAGCAGAACAATTTTGAGATTCAAGGAGAAACGATCCAGGTTGTTGTTACTTGAACATTTTACCAGGAGGAAACTCATGAACCGAAAATGGATCCACAGTCTTATTATTCAAATGTTACGTTATTCTCATCTCATTACTTCTCCAAAACTGAAATTAGAACTGAATTGTGGATTTCACACATTAACCACTTCTCTCTTATCATTTCCAAAACTTAAGTCTACTCCTTGATGCCAGACATTACCGGCCACTAAATCCTAAAACTGAAACAATAATAATGAATATATTAGGAGGTAAAATTGCGAATTCCATCAAGCACTAGAGCTAAGAGAAGTCATGAACCGACAGCTAAAACGGATAAAATCTACAAGTTCTATTCCTAATTGGATCATGATTCGAATATAGATAGATATTAGATAAAAATGAAGATCAGATCCAGCGAGAGAGAGATTGGACCTTGACAATTCGACGGAGGTACTGAGGGAACATGGGATTAGGTCGAGATGTGGAGGACGACGGACGCGTTTTGCTGACCGTTGGTAACATCTCTTATTCGTCTTGTTGTTCGATTTGCTTCGTTGATCGAAAGATCTGTTGGTATTGGGATCCTTCTCTTTTTTACCCTTTTTTCTTTACAGCTCTGACTCTCTCACTCGAAATGAGAAGACGGAAGCGTAAAAACGACGACGGCTCTCTCTCTGTCTCTCTCTCTGTAGCTCGTTCTCGCTCTGACGGGTCACCAACCTGCCCCTGCCTAATTGTCTATACGTTAACATGGACCGATTTCGGGCTCAGTGAACCAAACCTTATAAAATCCGTTTTCCATTATGACCTCCCCGGGTTTCGATGAATTCGACTTGGGTTATAAGCCCACGGGCTTCAAAGGAAAAATATTACAA
>NW_018397254.1:7937356-7962654 GCF_002168275.2 Theobroma umbraticum | reverse complement strand
AAACACTGTTCAAGTTCATTTTTTTATTATTCTATTTACGCTTTTGATTTCTTGCGTTCTTTTATCCATTTGGCTCCTTATTTTTCCAATCCACTAAGTACGTAAATAGGTGAACCTAGTCCTTCATTGCAAAGAAGAACTTGAATGCTGTAATGACCAACAAGGAGAAATCCAAAACGAGAAAGAAGAAGTGGCTGTGCATAATTTTCAAAATCTGTATGTAAATGAATGCTTTTCAGATAGGTCGCAATCTTTTAACGAAAAAAAAAAAAAACCGCATTGGCACTTATCAATGGCAAGTTGGCAACCGTAGCCCAATAACCATAAGTCAATAATTTTCCAGCATCCTGACCAATAACTTCCGATATTTCGTACGATGTTGGGTACCGACCGTACGTCATATGGATGATAAGTCATTATTTTTTCTCCCCAACATAATTAACCCAAAAAAATATTCGGACTCAAAAATGTCGGATTGGATTTGGAAAACACAACTAAGGATATAAAGAAACCGAAGTTTTAATTAACAAAAACTAATCAAATTTGAAAAACGAACAATAAAACTGTATAGAATTTCCTCCGAATAATTATGTTTTCTTTGTTGGCTAGCTGGTGCACTGGATAATTTTGTTGTCTTTGTTGGCTGGTAATCAAAGTTCAAGCTAATTCATCTGACAAAATTAATGAAAGTTCATAATTTTTCCTTTCTTTTTTTTTTTTTATGGTTTTCCCGTTGTCTCTGTACATGCTCAAAATTGTTGTACTGTGTAAAAACAAAAGGGATTTTGTTTTTCTTTCGTTCTTTCTTTCTTTCTTTCTTTCTTTCTGGTAGTCTTCCATACTTCATCAAATCCTAGGCGTCTAGATCTCTCATGCCTCCATCTTAACAATCTTCTAATGATCACTCGTCCCAGATTATCCCCTCAATCAATCCTTCTAATCCCAATTCTCTTAAACCCAGCATTCCTCACACCTTCACTCTGGAAGCCAAACTCTGCCATGCAATCTCTCACTTCTTTCCTTATCATCTCTTGCATCGCAGCCATAAGGTTCTGGTCAACCGTCGCGGTCTTTGTCCCCATCTCATGCTTTTGAGCTAATAACACTTTCTCCGAGGATGAGTTGTCGTTATTCAACTCGCTGGACTCGTTCGAAGAACGTCCTAGAGTAAGCTCAGTTGAAACGCCAGAACGTTTCGACTCAGCGACGTTCAATCCTAAATCGCTGACGTCAGAACCTGAGGGACTGCCCATGTTATTACTACTCTCTGATCTCTGGGATTTGGCCGACCTTTTCCCTGTTTCCTGCAGAGAATCTCCATCTTCCATTGAGAGTTTTCGCTTTAAGGTTGAGTTCCAATGGTTTTTAACGGCGTTGTCGGTACGGCCGTTAAGGAGCCTGGCGATGGTTGCCCATTTGTTGCCGTACCTGGCGTGGGCTCTCATGATGGTCTCGTCTTCCTCCTGCGTGAAGGCACGGTGCTCGACTTCGGGTGACAGCTGGTTGCACCAACGGAGCCTGCATGACTTCCCCGATCGACCAGGGATCGACTTCGAAATCAATGACCAGTTTCTAGGACCGTGCCGAAGCACCAGCTTGCGCAACAACTCATCCTCCTCGGGACTCCATGGTCCCTTCACCCGATCAAAGTCTTGATCCATTGGCTTACGGCTTACTAGTAACAGTTTCAAAATCCCAACGGGGGATTTTAGTTTGTTTTTTGAGAGGCGGTGGGAAGAGAAGAAGAAGCCTGTGGGAGGCTTGTATTGTGATTTGTGAGAGGCAAGAAGGGAATAAGGAGGGTTTATAAAGGGGAGTTGTTAGGGTAACTGATAGAGCCGGTTTACCAATTCAGGTAATAAGCGTTACGTGAACTGGTGCTGACCAGTAACCGGTTGAATGGTGATACAGCTGTATAACGTTTGCGGAAGGCCACGTTGGCAAAAATACTGAATTTCTGAGAATCCCAATAAATCCTCTGGGGATAGTGCAGGAATTTCAAGATGGTAGTTTCCTGATTTGACTCGTATAGTTATGGAAGTTATTGAAATGGAAAGGTGGCTATGGAGTAACCAGCAAGGAGTTTCTGGAGAGTGAGAAAATCACGAGAATTTGAGGAGAAATTTGGAAGAGGATAAGTTTGACTCCGCCAGGCTGGAAGGCATTACGTGGGGAACTTGAGTTTTTGTTTTATTTTTATTAATTTTTATTCCAATTAATTTTGTCGTTTTGTTCGGCATTGGGCTGTCGTGGGTGTGCAAGGGACTGCTTACGTGGATAAAAACAACAAAAGTGGTCTGAGGATTGACTGACAGATTGTCAGTCCAGCCTGTAAACCTGCCATCGGAGATGACATGATAACGGCTTTCTGGCCACCGACACGAGGCAGTCACCACCGACCCTCCCTAACCAAAACCCACCAAAACTAACTTCCATTGCCGCTGTCTGCAACACGCGAACGCGACTGAAGAAAAAATTTCTTCACTGTCACGGTAACATAACTTATTGACAAATTTTAGTTATTTTTGAGCGAGTACGTACATTCTATTACCATTGCTAGTGATAAAGAGGCATAGCTGTTACCGTTAGGGGCAAACCGAAAAATAACTAACGGAACTTTTTTTTTTTGAAGGGAATAACTAACGGACTTTCCGACCTGATTCGGTTGTTTCCTCATATTAATTGTGGTGTTTAATAGTTTAAATTCAAATTTGGATAGGAGAGCAATTAATTAGTAATTAACAGAAAAAAAAAGATAAGCACCAACGGATCAAAATGCGAGATCTTTTTCCCCTGTTTGCTACCTACTACACCTAATAGTTCCGTGTTTTCTTTGTTGGTGCGTGGACAGTTTGAATTCCGTTCCCACGGGGTCAACCTTGTAAATTTAACAAAATCAAGGACTTATTGGGACTAAAAAAAATGTGCCTGTCTTTCTTTGACCGATGAAAATTTTATTTATTTATTTTAACAAATATCCAAAATAGTGGATTTGTTCGTGGCTTTGAGCGTTGGCTGCTGTTGCTGTCCGCGTTCAATAACCATTCATAGTTGGAGGAAAGTAATAAATCTTCATTGCGGCTTAGGCTGTACCTACAGATAGAGTCAAATTTTGTGGACAGCTTTTGAAATATTTGTTATGTGTACCCCACGTAATTAAACTCCCAGTACGTAACGCTCTCTTTGACTTTATCCAAAACTAATTCTTTGCTGCTAACCATTTTGATTCAGTTCTAGCAACAATCTTTGTTGAATCATGGCAATACTCTCTTTTTTTGGTGCTTTTTAAGACCCAATTTTTACCTGGATTTGACTTTGGTTGTGCGGGGTGCCCCTTAAAACTTATAGGAACAAAAAAAAATTTGTATTCTAATAAAACATTATTCAGTTAAAAAATGTACCAATAAGGTTTCTTGGAAGACAAGTAATGGGAATTTGAAGTTCAACTGCATCAAATTCCTTCATTTGAAATCTTCAAACTAACCTCGAACTTGAATTTTCATGGTACAAATCAGCGAAAACTACAAATTATTAAGATAAACATAAATAAGTGAGGACTCATTACTTTTAATTTAATTATGCTATAAGTATAGTACTTGTGGAATGCGGTAAATTCATTTCTTTTTTTGCTCTTTTGGTTTTAAAATTTTAAACGTATTAAATTTATTTTTGTGTGGGCTACATTTAGTGTCTTAAATTGTTATTATGTTATAAATATCGTATCTGAGATAGTATATACATATCCAAAATTTCCTTATAAAATGAAGGCTCAACATTCATATTTAGTATTTATCTTTATTTAATAATTTGATGTGTACTTGACATAATATACATGTATTTTCTATTTAAATGTGATTTTAGAAGTAAAAGGTTGGAATTTAGTCATTTGAGTCAATGATATCAGTTTTGTGACATGCACCTTGCATAATTATCATAATGAAATAATTACATAAATTGCAAATAAGGTAAAATCTCATATATGAAATGTTAATTTGAATTTGAATGATATGATCCTTGGGAACTACAAATTATTAAGATGAAATGTAAACAAATGAGAACTTACTTTTAATTTAATTATGCTACAAAGTATAATACTTGTGTGATGTGCAAGTAAATTATTTTTTTTATTTTTTTTAAATTGTACTTGATGACTTTGAGTATTTAAGCATAATGTTCACAATGTACTAGATTTATTTTTGTGTAGGACATACATTTTCTTAAATTATTGTTTTGTTGTAAATATTGTATAAGAGATAGTAAATACATATCCAAAATTTTCTTGTAAAGTGAAAGACTAACATACCTAATAATTTAATGTGTACTTGGCACAATATACATATTTTTTCAATTAAAATATGATTTCGAAGTAAGAAAATTTGAATTTAGTCATTTGAGTCAATGATATCCGTTTTGTGAGCTGTACTTGACATAATTATCATAATGAAATAATTACATAAATCACAAATAACGTAAAATCTCGTAGATGAGATGTCAATTTGAATTTGAATTTCCATGTTACAATCATTGAAAACTACAAATTGTTAAGATGAATTGTAAATAAACAAGGACTCATTACTTTCAATTTAATTGTGCTACAAGATATAAAACTTGTGTGACGTGGTAAATTAATTATTTTTTTAATTGGACTTGATGACTTTGAGTATTTAAGCATAATGTTTACAATGTACTAGATTTGTTTTTTTGTGCGTGGTACATTCAATATCTTAGATTATTGTTATGTTATAAAAATCGTATCCAGACAATGGATATGTATCCAAATTTTCCTTATCAAGTAAAAATTCAACATTCATACTTAATATTTATCTTTTCCAAATAATTCAATATTTACTTGATATAATATACATATTTTTTTTGTTAAAATATGGCTTTGGGAGTAAAAAAGGTTTGAATTTAGTTATTTTGAGTCAATGATGTATGTTTTGTGACATGTTCTTAACGTAATTATCATAATAAAATAATTACATAAATTCTAAATAAGGTAAAATCTCGCAATAGATGAAATGTTAATTTGAATTTGTATTTTCATGATATAATCATTGGAAACTATAAATTGCTAAGATGAAATGTAAAAAAAAATGAGGATCCGTTACTTTCAATTTAATAATGCTACAAGATATAATACTTGTGCGCGGTGACAAGTAAAATATTTTTTTGATTTTTTTTTTAAATTTTGGACTTGATGATTTTGAGTATTGAAGCGTAATGTTTACAATTTACTAGATTTGATTTTGTGTGTGATACATTTATTGTCTTAAATTATTGTTATGCTATAAGTACCTTATTCAAGATAGTAGATGTCACACCAAGCGCTTCAAAAGAAGTAAGCCAGATGCTTCAATCCCACATCAGGCAAGTAGGGGATTTTGAAAAGTTTATAGGCATAAACACTACACACCCTATTAGGTTTACTTTTAAAGGAGAGGGTAATTGTCTCGTGATAAAAATATGTCATGAATTCTACATTAGTAAAAGATAATATGGTTCTTTGATTTATAAATAAGGGTTTTCCTCCATCTAACGAGCATGTTTTTTAGGTTGAAAACATGAGCTTATGATAAGTAGTATCAGAACATATCCAACTTTCCATTTACATAAATCTCCCATGAGAGATAGCAAAGTCGAGGTAGACCACAAATCAAAATGTGTTCCTCTCCTCTATAAGTAAAAGAGCTAATGTAATAAAAATGTTGGAAACATAGGTTTGTGGCTAGTAGTATCAAAGTAAACCCAATGTGAGCTTGTGACAAGTAGTATCAAAGCAAACTTAATTTTTCACTAACATAAGACTTTCATGAGAGATACTGGGTTCAAAGTAAACCCGAACCAAGGTGGGTTCCTTTCCTCTATGGGTAAAAATGACAGTGCAACAAAAATGTTTCATGATTAGATGAGGTAAAATGTTACGTATCCTACATTTGTAAGAGATAAAATGAGTCTTGGGTTTATAAATAAAGGTTTTTTTTCACTTAACAAGCATGTTTTTGGGGTTTAGATCCATGACAATAGATACGTATCCAAAATTTTTTTATAAAGTGAAAGTCCAACTTTCATATTAAGTATTTATCTTTACTTAATAATTTGACGTGCACTTAGCATAATATACATGTATTTTCAGTTAAAATATGATTTTGAAGGAAAATAGTTTGAATTTAGTCGTTTGAGTCCATGATATATAGTTTGTAAATTGTATTTGACATAATTATCATAATAAAATAATTATATAAATTGTAAATAAGATAAAATCTCATCAATAAAATGTTAATTTGTATTTGAATTTTTATAATACAATCATTGAAAACTACAAATTGTTAAGATGAAATGTAAACAAATGAAAACTTATTACTTTTAATTTAATTATGTTACAAGATATAATATTTGTGTGATGCATAAAGTAATTAATTTTTTTTATTTTTCTTAAATTTTGAACTTAATGATTTTATGCATTTAGTATAATATTTATAATATACTAGATTTTTTTTTGTGGTACATTCAATGTCTTAGATTATTGTTATATTATATATATCAAATTTGAGATAGTAGATACGCATCCAACATTTTTTTATAAATTTTGATGTTTATCTGTACTTAATAATTCAACGTGTACTTGACATAATATACATATGATTTCTATTAAAATATAATTTTTGAATAAGAAGATTTGAATTTGGTCATTTGAATCAATTATATATGTTGTATGACCTATACTTGACATAATTATCATAATAAATTAATTATATAACTCGTAAGTAGGAAAATATCGTCAAGATATGATATTTTAAAATCTCAATAAATTTATTTAAGATAATTTTTACAGATTTTTATTTCTTTCTGAAAGATACGGTAAGTTATTTATCATAATGTGGTCCCTTTTCTCTATGGATGAAAGAGCTAGTGCAATTAAAACGTTGAAAATATAAGTTTGTGAGTTGTGACAAGTGGTATCAGAGCAGATCCAATGTGAATTTATAACTAGTGGTATTAGAATAGCTCTAATGTAGGTTTGTGACAAATGGTACCAGAGTAGACCAAACTTTTCAATATAATGAGAACACTCATGAGAGATACCAGGATTGAAATAGACCTAAACTAAGATGAGTCTCTTTTTTCTATAGGTGAAAGTGCCAATGTAACAAGAGTGTTAGAACATGGGCATGTGATAAGTGGTATCAGTGTAGACCTAACTCTCAATTTACATAAAACTCCAGTGCAATGAAAGTATTGTACAATTGGGTGAGGTAGAACATCATAAATCCTGCATCAATAACAAATGTGATGGATTTTGAGTTTATATATAAGAGCCTTTCTCTATCTAATAGGCATATTTTTTGAGTTGAAAACATGATCTATGACATTATGTACATGCTCAAAATTTTCTTATAATGTGAAAGTCCAACTTTCGTACTTAGTATTTATCTTTACCTAATAATTAGATGCGTACTTTACATAAATATACATGTACTTTACGTCAAAATATGTTTTGGGAGTAAATTGATTTAATTTAGTTATTTGAGTCGATTATATCTATTTTGTGATCTGTATTTGACATAAATATCATAATGAAATAATTATACAAATTGTAAATAAAGCAAAGTCTCGTCGATGAAATGTTAATTTGAATTTGAATTTTCATTGTAGAATCATTGAAAACTACAAACTATTAAGATGTACCGTAAACAAATAAGGATCCATTACGTTTAATTTAATTATACTACAAGATATAATGTTTGTGTGATGCGTCAAGTACATTATTTTTTTATTTTTTTTAAATTTTAGACTTAATGATTTTGGGCATTTAAGCATAATATTTACAATGTACTATATATATATATATATCTATATATATATACTGTGGTACATTCAGTGTCTTAGATTATTGTTATATTATAAATATCGAATTCTAGATAGTAAATACATATCCAAAATTTCTTTATAAAGTGAAAGTCCAACATTCAATTTTAATATTTATTTTTACTTAATAATTTGACGTATACTTGACATAATTATCATAATGAATTTGGTCATTTGAGTCAATGATTTATATTCTGTGACTTGTACTTGACATAAGTATCATAATGAATTAATTACATAACTCGTAAAAAAAAAGCAAAATCTTGCTCAGATATGATATTGTAAAATGTTAATAAATTTATTCAAGACCCAAGCCAAAAACAAAACTTAAAAAAATATAAAATTAGACCAAACACTCCACTAACACAGACTTCCCATGAAAAATACCAAAGTCGAGATAGATCCAGACCAAGATAGATCTTTCTCCTCTATGAATAAAAGTGACAATGCAACAAAACTATCACACAATTAGGTGAAGTACAATGCCACGAATCTCATATTAATAAGAGATTAGATAGGTTTTAGGTTTATAAATAAGGATCTTCTTCTACTGAACAAATATTTCTTTTGAATTTGGACCCATGACAATAGATACATACCCAAAATTTTCTTATAAAGTGAAAGCCCAACTTCATACTTAATATTTATTTTTAACTAATAATTTGATCTGTACTTGACATAATATACGTATATTTTCAATTAAAATATGATTTTAGAGTTAAGAGGGTTTGAATTTAGTCATTTGAGTTGATGATATCTATTTTGTGATTTGTATTTGACATAATTATCATAATAAAATAATTACATAAATTGTTAATGAAGTAAAATCTCATCGATGAAATGTTAATTTGAATTTGAATTTCAATAGTACAATTATTAGAAACTGCAAACTGTTAAGATAAAATGTAAACAAATAAGGAATCATTATTTATAATTATGTTACAAGATATAATCTTTGGATGATGCGTCAAGCAAATTATTTTTTTTATTTTTTTTAATTTTAGACTTAATAATTTTGAGCATTTAAGCATAACATTACAATGTCTTAGATTTTTTGTTTGTGGTATATTCAATATTTTAGATTATTATTATATTATAAACGCCAAATCTGAGATAGTGAAAACGTATCCAAAATTTCCTTACGAAGTGAAAGTCTAACAATAAATTTTAATGTTTATCTTTACTTAATCATTCGACGTGTACTTGACATAATATACTTACGGTTTCTATTAAGTTATGATTTGTGAGTAAGAAGATTTGAATTTGGTCATTTGAGTCAATGGTATATGTTTTATGACTTGTACTTGACATAATTATCATATTAAATTAATTACATAACTAGTAAATAAGTAAAATCTTGTCAATATACAATATTTTAAAATCTCAACAAATTTATTGAAGATAATTCTTACTGATTTTTATTTCTTTCCAAGAAGACATAAGAGCTTATTTATGATAAGGTGAGTCTCTCTCCTTTGTGAGTGAAAACGCCAGTGCAACAAAAGCGTTAGAAACATGGGCTTGTGATAAGTGGTATGAAAGAAGACACAATGTGGGTTAATGACAAGTAGTATTAGAGTAAACTTAACTTTTCAATATAATGAGACTCTTCATAAAAGATACCAAGGTTGAGGTAGATTCGAATAAAAATGAATCTTTCTCCTTTATGGGTAAAAGAGTTAGTGCAACAAAAGTGCTAGAAACATGAGCTTGTGATAAGTGGTATCAGAGTAAACCCAATGTGGACCTGTAGATATCAGAGTAGATCTAACTTTCTACTAGAATGAGACCCTTCATTAGAGATAGTAAAGTCGGGGTAAACTTGGACCAAGGTGGATCCCTTTCATCTATGATAAAAGAGCCAAAGCAATAAAAGTGTTACATAATTGGATGAGATAGAATGCCACGAATTCCACATCAATAAAAAATGGAATAAGTTTTGGATTTTTAAATAAGACCCTTCCTCCATTTAACAAGTATATTTTTTTGGTTGAAAACATGACTTGTGACAATAAATACACACTCAAAATTTCCTTATAAAATGAAAATCCAACTTTCATACTAAATATTTATCTTTACTTAATAATTTGATGTGTACTTGACATAATATATATGTAGTTTAAGTTAAAATATGGTTTTAGTGTAAGCTGGTTGAATTAGTCATTTAAGTTGATGATACCTATTTTGTGACTTGTACTTGAGATAATTATCATAATGAAATAATTATATAAATCATCAACAAGGTTAAATCTCGTCAATAAAATATTAATTTGAATTTGAATTTCTATAAACAATCATGGAAAATTACAAACTGTTAAGATGAAATGTAAACAAATGAGGACTCATTACTTTACAATTTTAATGTTTATCTTTACCTAATAATTCGATGTGCACTTAACATAATATATATATGGTTTCCATTAAAAATATGATTTTTGAATAAAAAAATTTGAATTTAGTCATTTCAGTCAATGATTTATATTCTATGGCTTATACTTGATATAATTATCATAATAAATTAATTACATAACTTTTTTACTTTTTTCCAAAAGCACATAACAACTTACTTGATAGTCACTCTTTTGTAAGACCCAAGCAAAAAAACGAAAATTAGAGTAACATAAATAATCATGGAAATGGACCTTAGAGTAATAAAGCACATAATTTGTTCTGAAAACAACATGGACAAGGTGGAGAATAATCGAGGATGTTTCCTCTGCCAAGGGACATGTTTTCTGAAATAATCAAATGATTCATATTGCTTTCTCCCTAGGCAGTGCACATGCAGCTGCATTTAGTGCACATGCAGAGGAGAATTTACACTGACATCCACCATAATTAGTCTGTATAAAGGAGTATTATTGTAAAATTTTTCCATTCAAAACTTTAATTTTTTTTAAAAATTTTAAAAGATTGCACGGTTTGGAGCAATGAAATTCTGTTAGATTGGAGCATGTTAGAGATTATGGGACAAACAGATAACAATAAAAACGATATTACACGTGATAGCGAAGGATCAAGGATGATTCCTACTTTGTGGTCGATATAATCTATGCTATAGATTCATAATTAAATTAAACGGTCCATCCAACAAATATATATAATTAAAATTGCTTTTCCCAGGTATGGCACATGTCTCTGCATTAATTAAATCCAAAAGGAGTCCGTCATCGATGTGCTTGGCGATTGAGTTCGTAAGTATAAGGAAAGGGGATTCTTTATTTTATTAATAACGTGTGTGTGCAAGCAAGCTTTAGCGGCCAAAGCCATCAAAATGTTGCTGATGTTTGCCAAGTCGAGGAATCCAAAAAGTTGCTTTTCGAAGTGGTATTTTTTGTTTTCTAATTATTTAACAAGGTGGAAGAAGCCAACTTGGCTGCCTTTTTAACCAACTTAAAGAATAACATTATAACAAAATAAATACATGCTGCTTTTCTTTTGTTTGGTCGACAAAAGGAGAAAGGTCAAATAAATTTTTTGTGGCAAATTTAATAATCTAATGGTAATCATATTATATTTTAGAACAATAATATTTTATATATCTTTTTTAATTATTTGAAATGGAAAAAGAAAAGGAAAAAGAAAGAGGTTTTCCTAATAGGTTCAAAAACTTTGATAACATCGGGGAAAAAGTGGTGGAGAAGAATGTGCTACTTGATCTTAGTTTAGAAGGTAAGCCAATTTTCTACTTCTTATTTTTATTTTTGAGTCAAGCTCTTTATGTTTTGGATATAAAAGTGAAAAAGTCCGTCAAACGATCCAAAAGAATAAGAAGCTGAACTTGAATGTCCATGCAGAGCCCAGCCCATTATTATTAAGGAAAGAGGGAAACATGCGTTAATGGATAATTTAGTAATTTCAAAGTTTCTGTTAACATCTTGAGTTGAATCAGTGTCAAATCTTGAGGACTTTTTTGGAATTTACTCCAAAAATGAAAAAAAGGGGAAATCTGCCAAGAAAACCCAAAATTCCAAAATCGTTAGGGTTTTTGCGACGAAATGTCGACGGGCAGGCCAGAGGACGGCGACGCTCAGTTGGCACTAGCGGAACAGAAGGTAGGACTACCGCCGCGACCTCCGTTGGCAGCATCGACGGCGATTGTAGAGTACGAGAAACCGGTATTCAAGGAGGACGAAGAGGACTTGGAGGTGAAGCTCCGCCGGATTATAGAGAATGTGCCTGTCCGCGTCAGTAACACTTCCGGAAGTTCTGCTGGTTCTGGGTCCGGTGATTTCCACCAGGTATTTTATACCTATAACTATCCATTGAGAAAAAAAGATTATGGATGTATTTTTATAACTTGCATGTTAAATCTGAACCGTTGTTTGCTCTATTAGCAGCTTGGATGGAGGAATAGGTATTGCATGTGCGAAAATTTAAAGATAGTTGATCAGTTTGTGTTGGTTATCTTCAGATTTTATGGAAAGTTTAATTGTAGGATTGTTGATTAGCCATCAAATCACCCAAAGCACTAAATCTAGAAGTGCAACGCTTAGCGTGTTCCATGTTCTGAAAGTGCAATACGAAAGCTTCCTCTCAACAGGAGCAGGATTAGCCAAGCTTTGAGAAGTGTCTATTATCGTACTTGTTGTAATTATGATTCATGGTTCTGATGTCCCCTATAAGTTTTTGCTTAAAGGTTTCTTCTAGCTTACATGACCCATAACAATGTCAGGTTTAACATATGATTGAAGGACAGATTTTGCTTCTCTTTGGTGCAATCTCTATGTGTCTTAGGGCAATTGGGACAACATGGGATCTTATCTTTGATTCTTTTTTAGATTGGTGCACACATGATTCCTTTAAGAATAAGCAATTACTTGAGCTAGTATTAAGTGTAGATTAAGAATAAGCAATTACTTGAGCTAGTATTAAGTGTAGATTGTAAAATTATGATTGCTTTTAATTGTTTGGAAAATCTGGGTATGAAAAATTATATGACCTACCAGCCTTACAAATCTTCATTCATTTTTTATCAAAGTAAGTTTTCTGCTTGTTGCTACAGTATCGACAGATGAGAAGGAAAGAGCAAGACAGGCTTGCGAGAATGGATGCTGACTACCAGAAAAGGAAGGAAATCGCTGAGTTTAACTTGAGGAGGGAAGAAAAAATTAAAGCTGCTGAGGAACGGACAGCAAAGAAGCGCTTGAAACGCCAAAAGAAGAAGCAAAGGAAAATGGAGAAGAAGATGAAATCGAGTGCTGGGGGAGAAGAGAATAAGAAAGAAGAATCTTCTGATGATGCAGGGGACTCTGACAATGATGAAGCAGCAGCACAGTGAGCAAAATTTTACTAGAATTTAATGCTCCAGCCTTTTTCATGCTTGATCCTGTGAATTTGGCTCCAATTAGAAGGAATCAGATTTACCAACAACGAGATATTGTGGTTCAGTTCTGATTTTTACTGAGTTGGTCTTCCTTGTCTACATACTTGTAAGCAGTGAAGGCATGAGGCTTGGGGGAAAATGAAAGTCCAAAGAAAAAGGTCTGAAATATTTGAATTTCTTGTAACAGAAGTTTTGCTAATCCTGACTGACAGATTGAATGCCTTAACCACTCTTGGATGCTGTCCTGCCATCGAAAACATATTAAATGAGTTCATTTGATGCCTGTTGTATACTTTGAAATCTTTGTTGGCTTAAGAAGATTTGTATTTACTGACAATATGTATTGCAGTTCTAGATCATGAAACCAGTGACAGATCTGTTAGAAAAACCGGAAGTTTTCCGTTTCAGAATACAGCGTTACTTGGAGATTTGGTTACTCTCACCTTTCTGTATAATCTACCTTAGGTGACTGGGTCCGTGCTGCAGTTAGAATTATTGTACGAGGGGTGAAAGTTATTGTGGGATGAAAGTGGGTGGTTGATGACTAGATCTGCCCGTCATGTGCAGTGTTGTCACCAAGGCAACTGTTAACAAGAATGCAAGATAGCCCTAGTGGTCCAGGGCATCAGCTGCCCGTATCATTTTCTTGTTGGTCTCCTGTTCACGTCACCTGTCGCTATCTCTGATTAGATCAGTTGAGAAACCATGGTTGGAGTCGACATCAATTTAAGCTCAATGATACAACGAAGCCAATGTTACAGTTAATACGCTCTATAAGTCTATTTATGTGGACGTCGTATGTAAACCAAGGAGGCACTCTCAAGATTAGAAGATTAAGGGGTCAAGGTTTAAATCCCTTTCTAAATTTCTTTCTTCCCTGACATCCACAGAAAAAACAAAAAAGTTCTAGTATAACCTACAACATGCCCTATGGCCTATACCAATTTGAAGGTAGTTTATCAAATTCTAGACAAAAGAAAAAAGGGCATAATCTAAGTAAGTTCAATGTCTACTTTTACATGTGGAAATACAGTTCAACTGTCGTGTGATATTATTATGATTCGTCCCCACATGATTTTTTTTTGTCAACTAATAATATTCTAAGTGGTGTCCGACCCCTAGCACGAATCTGATACTATGGAATCATACACGTTGAATATTATGATACGGCCGCTAGCGATGGCTGACCAAATTATAGGCCGGATGAGCCCATCTGCTTTCCTCATGTAAAAAGCCCATTTCAATGCGCAGGACCTGTGATGTTCACTTCCTTGCATTTCATTGTTGGTGCTGCCGTTCCTGTTCGTATTCGTTTTTTTTTATCCCTCCCTATCTCTCTGCCTCCTTCTCCCTCGAATCAATTTCAGAGAGAAAGAACAAAAAAAGTAGTAATCGTCATGGGAGATTCCAATCCTATACCCCGCCTATCAGTTCATCAAGCTCTTGGTGGTGGCCCAGGTCTCTTCTCTCTTTCTCTCCTTCTATACCTGTGTATATATTCTTAGTGTATTCACACATATACGCAGCAGCCTCTTCATTTCATTTCCAGATAGATCTTTTTTTACTTCCACTAACGATTCCACGATCATTTCTATAAATGGATGCTTCCGGGGTTTTTCCCCTCCGTACAAAATATTCCAGAATTCAGTTATAGTACAAATATATTGTTCATCGACCCCAACTTTGGTCTGCATGATTCTGATTTATTTTCAATTGTTCATGTTATGTTACTTTCTGGGTCGGCGTTGAATTTTATTTATGTATTCTTGGTAGTGGCTGATGTGTTATTGTGGAGAAAATGGTGTGGCGGAGTTGTGATGCTAGCCTCTGCAACGACGTTGTGGTACCTATTTGAAAGAGCTGGTTATAATTTCTTGTCTTTTGTGGCCAATGTTTTATTGCTTCTTGTTGTTATTCTCTTCTTCTGGGCCAAATCTGCTTCCCTTCTCAACAGGTATTTTCCATTTTTAACGTTTTCTTCACTAACTGATTTTTTCATTATTCTTTTAATCTTCATCCTTTCTATGTATTCTGTTGCATGCTTCTTTGGAAGTAATCGCACCCAGAAAGAAAAAGGTTTTTTGTCTTTTTTATGATAACAATATATGAGGGTTTTTTAGTGGAAATTCTATTTAAAAAGGGAAAAATGGAAATTATAATATTGTTTAGTTTGGGTTTAATTTGGAACTGGTTCTGCTTTCTGATGCAGACCTTTGCCGCCCCTTCCTAATTTGGAAATTTCTGAGAAGACTGTTGGGAAGGTTGCTGATGAGTTACAAGTGTGGATCAATTATGCATTGTCGATTGCACATGACATTGCCATTGGCAGAAATTTGAAACTTTTTCTTGAGGTTAGGTTTTGCCTTTGTCTCTGTAGGTTTTCTGTTGGTTTGATATAAAACTTTAAAATGCCTTTTACTTGCAAAATTTTTTAAGATTCTTGCTACCCAGGTTGCTGTTGGCTTGTGGTTATTATCATATATTGGTAGTCTCTTCAACTTCCTCACTCTGGTCTATATTGGTGAGTTTTATGATATGCTATTGTTTCTGTAATAATAATGATTCCCTTAATTTTTTTTCATACATGCTTGTTTCAATTGATATGATCTGCAGGAGTTATTCTTAGTCTATCAGTACCTCTGGTATATGATAAGTACCAGCACCACATTGATGAGAAGCTTTCTGTAACACACAGAATCATTCAAATGCAGTGCAGGAAAATTGATGAAACAGTACTAAGGAAGCTTCCATTGCCCTCAAAAAAGGAAAAGAAGATGCAGTAGGCAAGTTTGCTTCCTTCTCTCTGCCTTTTTGTTTAAACCACTTTGGTCTAAATGACTTAACATGAAATCATTTTTGACATTGTTTGGGTTGCATTAATTCGGATTGTGCAACCATTTAATTATTCTGTGTTAAACTGATTACCCATTATACTACCTGGTAATTATTGCTCCTATAAATGCACATCTAGTGACCAGAGTACCTGCCCAGGAAAAGTTATGTAACAGCCAAGTCAGAGAAATAACGTATGAACAACTTAATGATCCTGACATTTCATCCCTCAAGCATGCGATGCTGTTTAGTTTCACCTCTTTGGGGAAGATGTTGCTCTGTTACAATTTAAGATTATAGCATTCATGTTATTTAGGTTTATGCATCATTTGGGGTTGTTCAGGATTTGCCTGGATTTCTCTCCCCTCCTGCTATAATTGATCCCTTATGTGTGCATAGTGACTGATCTTAAAATCTCTAGTCCTCTGTGTGTAATTTCAATCCTGTTTTTCCCATGAAGCCCTACCCTGAAGTGCATTTATTTTTCTAATTTATATTTTGTTCTAATAAGTTAATGGATGCCTTTTATGCTCATTCAATGAGAACTGCTAAATGTATAAAGCAGCCTCCAACGTGTAGATAAATCTGAACCGGTTGAAGTTTTCTCATAATGCTTACTCATTTCAAGCCTGCAAATATGTTCTTGCTTTGTTTGCACATGGACTTACTTTCAGGAGGGAATCTAATTGAAACTTTTGGATTTTATGGAGTAAAGCATGAACAAGGATTAAAAAATGAAAAATTGGTAGTTTACTGTCCATGCAAAAGTCAGCCGTCATAATTTGCTTTGTAACTATTGTTTGGAAAAACAGGCCATTGTCTAAATATTATAAGACATATGCCTTTCACAATTTAAAAGGTTTTAGAAATAGATTTATCATTATTCCGATCTTTAAGATTTATCCATGTTATCTATGGGATTTGGGATGTGATTTCTATATAATAAATTGTAATGTCACCTTGAGTAAATTTGGCCCGAAAGTCAGTTTACCCATTTGGAAAACCTATACAAGGGAGCTTTGATCAAACCATGACTTGCTGGTAGAAAAGTATAGTCCAAACGTTTATAACAGGTCCCTGTTTGAGGCCAGCTGAGTTGAGGTTATTAAATTGATGTGCTAATAACACTTCATGGAGTGTTACTTTGTGGTCATAAATGGTAACATCTGAATAGTCTCTTCAGTCGAATGATTCGTAGCATATGTTGCTTCTGCGATTTGGGTTGCACAAGTTAAGTGAGAATCACATACTCCCATAGTCTCAGAATTGAATAGTTTAGCAACAAGTCTAGGCATATTATTTCCAGAATAATTAATGCTGAAAACAAACTTGTGAACTTTGCCGGAAAAGGCAGGCAAGTTTTGAGACCTTTGATGTTATAAACACAGACACAGAATTTAATAGTTGCTTTGTTGCAGAACTTCCAAGACATAATGTTAAATTGTTAAAGCCAATTGTCTTGTTTTGGTTCACCTTTTGACTCCCCTGCCTCTCTCTCACTAAAGTATTTGTACCTTTTTTTTATACAGGGTATTCAGGTGGTGAAGTGTGACCAGGGTCATAGGATTTTCAAAGAGGTGAAGCTTATGAGTTCTTTTTGCTCGGATGCCATCAGTTTTTCTATACTATTCGAGTTACCAATCTTTAGCAGGACTAACCCCCATAACTTATAATTTTGGGAGAAGATTAAACCTTTTCTTGTTTTTTCCCTTTGCGGGAACCCTATATCCTTGATTAAGGCTTGGCCTGGAGTTTATAAACTTGTGTTTAAATGTTTTACCTGTTGAATTGGGTTGGTCAAAGATATCGTGCAATGGTGGAGGAAACTTGTTTCTGCCAGTGGAGTCCAAGCTTATTAATTACCTGTCCCTTGTGTTGAACAAAGATACCCTCTACAATATAGTCGATTTGTTTGATGGCCTGATAACGGTTCGATGTCGGTTGTCACTTTGGCGCGGGCCTGAACCTTTAAGATTCTCTGTTTTTATCTTTTTCAAGTGTAGTTTTAGAAATAGACGCTTTCTCAACGTTCTCGTATTGAAGTTTCTGACTAGTAAATGCAATACCTGCTCTTCATGTCCTTAATAATGGTTCCGAACAGTAGCGAGTAGTGAGACGATGTAAAGGATAATGAGTTGTGTTGTTTAAATGGGTTATCGAGGATGAAGGACAATATTTTCAACATTCTGAGGTCTTAAACTCATAATGAACACATGATTTAACCAATGTTTTCCCTATACGGTTTGGATAATTAAACCCCTTCATATGAGGGTGAATTTCCTGGGTAATGATGGTATATTCTTCTGTTCTCTTACCGTATAGGATTCGATTCAGGTAATTTCTTTTCTAAAGGCTTGCTTTTCCTTTTTAAATGGAGTATATCTTCCTACCAACACTTCAGAAAGATGTAACCTTTCTGAAAACATTTCTCAAAACAATGAAAGCAATGACCACCCTTGTTTCTGATGGCCGACTGTATTTTTTATCACAAACTCGGTCAAGACAGGAGATTCTCTTTCCCAAGGAAAATGCAACCTCGAACTAAATCATCGCCCCCATGCTGTATCGGGACATGCATTTATCAATAAAATATGCAATACTGCTTATAAAATGGCTGTCAGATCTTAGAATTGAAATACCTGTCAAACGGTTTGTAAGATTGAATTTCACTAATCTACATTTCAACAATTATGGCTACAAAATCATGTTCTAACAGAAGCTTCATGAATTTTTACCAAGAAAGGTAGAATTTATGCAACCCTGGGAATCGGAATACTTTCTGATTGAGGTAAAGTCACTGAGCGCAACAGTTCCAGTGAGAACACAAGCCCCAGAAAATGGGAAAGGATAGTGTTAGCTGATGCCTGCATGAGCAAGAGATTCATAAGGACATGCAATAATTAAGGCTATTACTCATTACAAGTTTGTCTTTGATCAATTAGTCGTATATTGGCTGTTAGTTAGGACACCTTCAAGATCAGTTGACTATGAATATCAAGCATAAATGTTTATCGGTTTGGGAAACTCTGAATATTAATATCAGATTAAGAATATCGCAAAAAGAAAAGCAAATTTCAAATTTATGTGTACTACATGTCTAGAGACCCACAAGCCCTAAATTTACATGCATTTATATGTATATATGGAGAACCACGTTCTTTAAGTTATCTGCAATTGGTGGCTATCAATCTTACAGATCTAGTCATCTGACTCTGCACATACAAAACTAAATTACACATTGCTGGCAGGTCCCTTAAGGCAGGTCCTTTGAAAATTGACCAGCAACCCAAAAGCAGGGACTTCAAATTTTTAGAGGGGACACTTCTTCCTCTTCCTTTCCAATTCCCCTTTTCTTTGTTCTCCTGGTTTAGGGAAGAGAAGGGCGTGTGTGCAGGGTGGAAATAATGCAGAAACTAAAGTCTCAATTCACAAACATGGGTCTAAATCAGTTAAACTTTGCAGACATTCCAAATTAGATTAAGTACCTGCACCAAGAATACATCCAATGCAAGCACTGGACTATAGCCAGGAGAAATTCCTTGGTAGTAAGGATTTGTGGAGGAAGTAAGAGCCTTAGCAACTAGCAAGCCCACTGTTGCTTGCATGCCAAGAATAGCAGCACCCATTCCCAGAAGATTCAGAACTATGCCATTTTTCAGGCTTTTCACAACATCAGCACGAGGAGGAGCCTGAAAACCCAAGGGAAATATTAGAATTTATAGGAAATTGAATACGGTAACAAGCATTAATTAACACTCAAATAAGTCCTCAATTTGGGCATGCCTTAACATTAAATCTTCCAAACTCAAAAGCAATCCTATACACAAGTGATAACTTAATCTTGATCATGCTGAAATGGATCACTACAACTCTCCTTTGAGGAAGAAAATGTGGTGACAATAACCAGGAAATAAAACCTTGAAATCCCAAATTTTAGCAGCTGTCATTTGATACCAAGAGTGTTGATGACCAGTGCTAAAACTGTTTGCTTTTTCTAATTCTTTAGAGGAAAAATAACTCTGCCATTTGTCTTCAAGACTGCCAATCCTTGTACAGCCCGTTTCTCATAAAAAATACTTAAGATATTGTTCAATTATAAAATGATGCATATGAACCAGAAAGAGAAGTGAACTATAGCTTGTCTCAAGGCTGTGTTGCAACTTCCACTGGACTCTTTTACTTACTCAAGACAAAGCACCAAAAATTTAAGAAATGTTGCCCTTTTCTTCCAAATAAGTTGAACTTCCTAAGTGTAGATTGCACCAGCTATATTAAGCGTAAACCAAAAAAGAAAAAGAAATGAATAAATTTACCCAGCTTAGTTTCTTCAAGTGAGGGTCAATTCACTTCCTTCAATCAAACAATGTGAAATGTTAGGATAATTAACTCAAAATATCTTGAGAAACCGATTTGTGCTACTATATGAGAATACTCTCAAGTAAAACTTATATGTCTAGGACTCTAGACAAAGAAATTGGAACCAATTGTGCCCCTTCAACTCTCAGTATTTTATCCTTTAAAATGATGATGTGACTGTATAAAATGCACAGCTGAATATATAATGCACAATCAATCAGGTTCATATGTGGCATTCATCCAAAACATTAACACCTAATAACAAAAGCAGATTAAGAACAACACAGAAACTACAATCAGTTACTTGAGTTTTTCTCCTAGGACTTAAATATAATAACAAACATACAAAAAGAAAACTGCACTTTACAAGGTTTAAGTAATGCATCAGATACTTTGAAATATTAACATAATTTCAACTCATAATACCTTTGAAGGATCATTAGCAGTTCTCTTGAGTTTCTCAGAAAGCCGAATATACCCAAATGACCAAAAAACGGATATGAACGCTGCCACAATTCCACCAGCAGTAGCATAAAAGGTAGCAGGTGATGTTATTTTCCCAGTAATAACAACAGAAAATGAAAGTATCACAGCTGACACCACAGTGCATACTAGCTGTCCCCAAAAGCCCAAATTGCCCAATCGCTTAAAGTACCTCGACGTGCTCTCTAACCTCTTCGAAACCTGCACCATTTCCATTCAAAATCCTTATCCTAACTCCTTGAAACAACCACAAAAAAAATATTCTTCATTTACGGTCCACTAAAACCAAAACCACACTAGACAACCAAAAATTAACCCACAGCATTCTAGTAGTTTTAATGTTGTAGCTGCTATCTGTTTTTTAATGTTACTAATTAAATGAAAAATGCTGATTACTGGTTGCATTTCTTTTGCTTTTGTCAATTTTTTTTTTTAATTTTAACTGCCCAGAAGATAATATATCACAAAAATTTGACCAAGCTAAACCAAAGATCAGAAACCCAATTCAATAAAGTTGAAACTTTAACACCAACTAAGTCAAACCCAATTGAAAATTGGATTTTTTTCAATCAGTTAAAAAAGGGTAAAATCTGAGAGTAAGAAAAGGAAAGTGGGGGAGTACCTGAGCGAGCTTTGCCTTCTCAGCATCATCATTAGGAGATGTAAAACTAGGTGAAATAGGGGAAGAAGAGACTCTGCTCAAAAAAAGCTTAGATCTTTTAACATTGAGAGGATCGTAGGGAGCTAAGGGGGACAAGAGAGGCTTTGGTATCTGAGTCTCAAGTGAAGTGAGAAAATTTGGGCGGGAGAGAGAGGGCGGCGGTCGGTGAAAATGAGGGGGGAGGGGACCAATCGCCACCGCACAAATGCCGAAGCGAGTTGCCGGCAGCAAGACCGTTTGCATGATGGTTAGATGGTGTGTGAGCAGTTGGGGATGGAGTTGGTCCGGCGTTTGGTAACTGGTAGCGGAGCAGAGTTGGCTAATTGATTTGTAGTTTCACTAGTTTGTATTAAGTTGCTGGATATAGAATGGGAACTGCCTTCAATGGTTATTTTCTTTCTATTCCCATTTTATTACTGCCACAACTATTTTTTTCTTTTTTGTTTCAGGGTCAAATTTACAGGTAAAATTTTCTACCCAGAAAGAAAGTTCATAAATATTGAAATTATTTAAAAAAATTTAAATAATTTTTTCTTTTATTATGTCAGTTAAATATTTTTATTTTTATTTTAAATTAAATATATCTTTATAATTAAGTTGATTAACTTTCATAAAAAAATATGAAAGGGTGAAAATTATCATACAATTATATCAACATTCACTATAACAAGTGAAAATTCTATTAATGTATTAATCTAATTTTTTTATTTTTATATAACCATTTTTAATTAAAAACTTTACAAATATTATCTAACTAGTTTCACATAAATTTTGCTCTTATCCAATTTGTTAAATACTAATGCTACCCAAATTTTATAGAGAGGGGAGGAGGGGGGGTTCAAATGAGTATACAGTAAAGAGTTAAAATTAATAGTATGAACCAAAATTTAGGAGGTGGATAATTAAAGGTCTAGAATTCTCTTCCTCTATACACTGACAATAGATACCCAATGATGTCATACTATACAATAGATAGTCCAAACTTGAAAATTTTCTGATGTTACTCCTAGTATAGGAATTTGATGTCATTGGGTGTCAATGGATACCCAATTATAAAGTATCTATTGACATCTCTAATCAAACTGGAATCGTTAATGTTACATAATTAATAATACACACACAAAAAAAAAAAAAAGAAGGTTGGACTGCCAAAAATGACACACAATGCTTTGATGGACATAAGAAAAATAATGAATTATTAAGATGAACAATATAAGACAGAACCAATTTAATAGGATGATATAGAAGTAGTATAAAATTGCTGAAATGCATAATAATTGTACTAGCTGACTATTTTAAATTGAATTTTTTAGTCTAAATTATTTAGTGAAAGGAGTTAAGAACCGGAGACTCCGTTTTGTACACGGCGCCATTGTGTCGACTCCACTTTCCTAGGACTGTTTGAGTAGCTGGGTTAATAATCGAAACTCAATCCAACATTCACTAGCACGACAGCCTTTACTTGGGTTTTGTCTGGGGTGAAGGCTAGCTGTCGCAGTACAAAGTGATGATCTATTGTTTATATATGCAAACAAAACCATCAATCCCCCCTGTTAAAGAATAAACCGTCAAGGACTCAGAGCAGGATGCTACAGCACGTGAAGTGAAAGAGAATGGCCAGCAAAAAAGGTGGTTTTAAAAAAGAAAGAAGAGTCAAGGTTTAAGGTAGATTTGGTCGGGGAATCCCCTGACTAATCTTTTTGACAAAAGAGAGGAGCCAGGCAGGCAGGTTAAGTTGGATTACGACTTTCACAGTACTAAACTACAAACTCCCTGGTGCTCGTGGTGGATGTATGAGAATTCATCACTGCCTGTTGCTTTGATTGGTTAACTAAGTTCTTAGTTACCACAAAATTTTGTTTAATAGTTGTATTAAGAGAGGGGTGATTTGAAGATTTTATCTCAGTTTCAGAGGTGAAAACATGGCTATTTTTGGGCTGTTATCTCGGCAACAAGGACAACGAGTCTTACATATATCATTGAAGATTGCGGACCAGCCAGGGAAAGATTAGAACAGATTCTTGTCAAATTGCTGGCTGACAGTGCAACAACAAAGTTAGAATTGGTGCACGTTGTTCACGAAATCTATACATTTTAGGCAGTTTAGATCCTTTCTGGCATTTGGGAGATGCAGTGGCAATGGAATTGGGACCATTGCTCAGAGTGAGAAACGGTACAGTTGCTAATAATTCACGGATGATCCCGTATTTTTTGGCAAGATCGATCTGATCTCTCGAGCCTTTCTAGACTAAATGTTGGGGAGATTGGGGGAAACTCGTTCAATTCAGGCATGTCCATTCATGGCTATTCTGATTTTAGGATGCAGATGGAACACAAACCTTCATGGCTAAAGTTAAAAGTATTACCTAAGCACAACAGCTTTAATTTCTCTCTTTCCCTGTTTTTGGGACCCGAAAGGAGTTCTCCTGTGTTGCATAAACTTCTTCAACAGATGGAGAAAAGTACACTCAGAAACATGCCCCAAAATAAAGGTAAAACTTTGGGATGATTTCCCGTGCTTGCCAGCCCATCAACTACTCTGCTTGAACTGTTCTGTTGCTTATCAATTCTCCGATTGCTCTTGGTTCAAGTTGCCTGCTGATCCATGCTGCAATTGTTGGGGACCAACTGCAAAGCGTTGATGGAAATTGCCTGCCTCCGCATCTGATACTGGTCACGGATTTGATGAGAGTCTAGCTCACATCACCTGCAGTTTAAAGCATCCATCTGGCTTGGCTTAAGGCACTGTTTACGTGGCATCAAGAAATAATTAATTAGATCACTCTGGGTAAGGCCTTGCATTGTAACCAATATGCTCTGGGGTAAGGAAACTGGCAAATTTTACAAAAAGCTTGGAGAACACTTTTACATCTGCTTTCATACCATCTGTCTCTCTCTCCCAAGTATATTTAACAATTTAGACAACAAACAGAAAGTTTTAATTACTTAACTACCAAGAAAAATGCAAACACCAACTCGTGACTGTGATCAAAAGTATCTTGAGATTCGAACTTCATATCTCTTTTAACCTTTTTTTTCCCTTAAAATAACATTATATGTATACAATATTATGCATGACCCACCAGACAAAGCAGTCATGACCACTTTTAATTATGCAGCTTATTCACCTTTAACCATGGGATTAATCATAAACCAGTTTTCTAATGAGGGATTACTGTTGTTTAATAAACTAAGATTAGTTGCAACCATTATGAAAGAAAGAAGGTAGAGAATGAGGAGTGGATTGGCTAAAGGATGTTACAAATTTTTAGTATGAACAATGGTTTAGTTGCAGAATGATTGAAAGAAGACAGTTAGAGTTGGTCATGACTGTAGAGACGTGAACAAGAACTCTACCATGCCTCTTGATTTGATAAATTTTTTTCTTGATTCATGCTAAGAATAGCCCGTGACAGATGTCGGTTAGTCCTTTTTAACTGATGACAACTTTCATGTGGAGACCAGGCAAGTGACTGCTCCTTTCTTTTCCCCCTTTTTCCTCTTTTTGCACTTTGGTCCCTATAATATAAATTTCATGTTCCAAGGACCCTAATCTTCTTAGACTTACCCTGTCCCCTTTTTTGGTTTCTGCAATTATCGAAGTATATCTTTGGGAACGTCCTAAGATAAGCGTTTATCTTAGGCAAATTTGGAAGTGTAGCAGGAATCTAGGTTTTACCTTTTATGTTGAAGCCTCTCATAATTTGCAAGAGAGTAATGGCTCTTCGGCTTCTTGCAGTGAGGGTCCAGAATATTATATCTATATATATA
>NW_018397254.1:7927383-7937256 GCF_002168275.2 Theobroma umbraticum | reverse complement strand
GCTCCAGTTACAGTAAGTTCCATCTCTCTCTCTCTCTCTCTCCTTGTTCCTTCCATGTGCACGTTAGCAGTGACCGTGTCCTTTTACTAAAACGCCGCATTGCCGGTTCATGGTAGTACAGGCCTTCATCTTTCTAAGCATATGTTCACGTGCATGATAGTCAAGTTTACATACCTTTGCTAAAATACGCATGTGCAATATGAGCCGTTAGATTTGGTGTGTGGGGGCATATGTAGGGTTTATCGAACGGTGTAGGACCCACGATAATGAAATGTAGGATGTCTCATTGACGGTACTGTCAATGAGTTTGGAAGCAGGACTTTGTGGGTTTGGATGGTACGCCCGTAAAAAATGGTGACAACATCTTTGATAATGTAGAAAGTAGAAGTAATAATGTAGAAAACGCATAATACGCCAAGAGACGGCATGTCATGTGCTGCTTTCTTAAGAAAAACAGATTCCTTTGCCAATTTGGACCGACTCAACTGTTACGTTTAACTCCACATCCTTAGAGATTTCGGTGAAATTTCTAACCTGGGGTTTCTGTGATAATCGTTTGCTTCAAACGTGGAGCAGTTTGTTCTCATCTCTCATTTTTTCCTTTTTTAGAATTTGTCAATTTGGGTTGTAGTTTAAGAATGTGATTCCTTTTTGGGTATTTTCTGACCAAGAAAACAAAACTTAAGACAGACTTTGGCCCCTCATCAAATGGACCCGACGTTCGAGGCTCCATCCGAATTCTCAAAGGATAGACTTTGGTTCCTCCCCACTTTGAAGCGATGGCATTAACTTTCGGTTCCTTTTTTATTTCCCCTCATAATACATGAGAGCAGTGCTATCACTGTGCGTGTTTCCAGGGCTTGCTTTCCAAGCAGGACGTTGATTCGCAGGCTTTCTAATGATTTCAATATCCTTTTTCGCCATAAAAATATACGTAGCTTAAATATTGCTTAATTGCATATATGAAGTTTTGAATGCAAAAATATGACCCAATTATGGTGACATTCACTAGCTATATAAATATATTTATTCGACGTAATTAATTATATAACCGTGTACCAGCTTCACTAGCTAGAATGCATGGATGAGTTTTACTTCGTCTCTTACAATTTTGTTTTGTGAAAGCAGGAAGATCAGGCTCATCATCACCTTGCCATTTACCTCTTGAAGCCCGTCTTAAAATAGCAAGGGGAGTAGCCCGGGGACTGGCCTACATTCACGAAAAGAAACAAGTGCATGGCAACATCAAACCAAGCAACATCCTGTTAAACTCCAACATGGAGCCTTTAATAAGTGACCTGGGACTAGACCGCCTTGTTTCAGGCAATGCCAGCTACAAAGCAAACAATTTATCGGCCAGGTTTTTAAGCAGCCAACGGTCCACAGCTTCTCGCGATGGCCCACCCGACCCCCCAACCAGTCCAAGCCCCCATGCACCTGCCACCGCCAGCTCCTCCACGGGAACACCAATGCCATATCAAGCACCAGAGTCATTAAAGAACCTCAAACCAAACCCCAAATGGGATGTCTACTCATTCGGCATAATTTTGCTTGAGCTTCTCAGCGGGAGAGTGTTCTCAACCCGGGAGTTGGGTCCGTGGGCGGTGCCAGGCGGTTCAGTAGAGGAAGAGAAGAACCGGGCTGTTCGGTTGGCTGACGTGGCGATCAGGGGTGACGTGGAAAGCAGGGAAGAAGCCATGCTGGCTTGTTTTAGATTAGGGTTTAGTTGTTCATCATTTGTGCCACAAAGGAGACCGTCCATGAAAGAAGCAGTCCAAATCCTTGAGAAGCTCCCTTCAGCTTCTTCTTCCACATGCTAATGATGCATTTGGGTCCTACGAAGAAAATGTTCCTTGTTCTTGTTGGGGTAGCGCTAAAGTGATTTTCTTTTTCCTTTTCATCAAAATCCTTTGTTGACTTGAATGCTTTGCCTAAAGAGCCCGAGAGATTGTTGATAGCCGAATGTAAGAAAAAAGTGTTTAGTTTGTTTGACCCATTAATCAGATGTCCAGCACTCACTGTTTATTTATTACTACTATATAATTTATAATCTGATATTAAATGGATTTGGTTATCTTTTGGTGGATCATGTTGGATTGGTTGGTTCTCATAATTATCTCATGCTAGTTGTAGACTAATCATTCAAAACTTTGCTTGGTCTAGATGGCGTCTATTCCCACAAGATAATTTGAAATTAATCCATGCTCAAAACTCAAAATTCTACACTTTGGGTATGTCAAAACTCTTAATAATTTCAAACCAACTTATTATTTAATAAGCAAAAATCATCCACCAAATTGAAAAGTACATAATATTCTAAGCATACTATTACTATTTAGATGATGTGAAGGACACATTGCTTTGACATTAGCCTCCCTTGATTCACAAGCCTTTAACTTGATATATAATTCCAAAGTAATGGAATCGGGCCCCAAGACTCATTCATTAGTTTACCGGTACAATATTTCAACAAGAAATTATGATCTGGAAGACGTTTGCCTTCACAGCATCTCTTTATTCCTCGCTGCAGTCGGTGTCTCATGGTTGAGTTGAAGTATTAAATGTTCGCAATGGTTCTAGTTACACATTTATCCAAATCTTCTTTTCTTTTTTGGTTAATAGAATTTGACATTACCTTTCGCACCCTAATTTTCCCTACTCAACTGCATTACCATACTAAGCTTAAAGAACAAAGACTCGATTTTTCGCTTCCATTAATTAGGCTGCATCATTTCTCGTTTCCTTCATGTACCCAACCCATGGAACATGATTTTTGTTTATAGCTAAAGGCTTTGCGGTTGGTTTTTTCAGTGCCCACTACCTTCGTTGTCCAATTGCACTAATGAAAACAAAACATAAAAAAAAAATCCATTTGTTTTCCTTACTATTCACTACAAAATTTGTCTCTGTTTCCCTATTCCTACTAACTATTAATTATTATCATGTCTTTTTCAGAAATTTGGCACAGTGATAAGTGAATTAATTAATTCTTCAGATAGAATCCAAAACGTGCATCATGTAGAAGCAACCAAAAGACATCTTCACTTGAAGCAAGACAATATTTTGTCTTAGCTTTCAATAAAAGGATAATAGAATGTGATATCTTCTTTGTTTTATTTTGTATAAAAATTCTTACTCCCTATCCGCTACTTAATTTGGGCCGGGTTGCCCAATAGATCGAATTGGACAGAACTAAACCCAAAGCCAAAATCCATCGACAGTTCATAATTAAAAGAAAAAAGAAAAAGGCTTCCCACAGGCCCCACTTGGAAACATCTTTTAAATTACGCAGACAGCAAATTCCAGCACATCGCCATTGTCCTTCGAATCCTAAATCATATCAAGTCTTGTAAGTTGTAACAGCTAACGAAACAAAGTCGAATTCCAGAAATCATGGAGACAGACATCCCTATTCTGGAACAGGATCAATCCTCACCAACTCCCAAACACATCTTCATCCTCTCAGGCCAAAGCAACATGGCTGGCCGAGGCGGCGTCTCCAAGCACCATCACTGGGACGGGATCGTTCCACCGGATTGCCAACCGCACCCTTCCATCATCCGCCTCAGCGCCAAGCTCAACTGGGAGGAGGCGCATGAGCCTCTCCACTGCGACATCGACACCCGCAAGGTCTGCGGAGTGGGGCCCGGAATGTCGTTCGCCAATGCGGTGAGGGAGCAGCTGGGTAGCGAGTGCGTGGGGCTGGTACCGTGCGCCGTGGGTGGAACCGCCATCAAGGAATGGGCGCGTGGGCAGCACTTGTATGAGAGTATGGTGAAGAGAACTAAAGAGAGTGTGAAGAGTAAAGGGGAAATCAAGGCTTTGCTTTGGTACCAAGGGGAGACCGATACGTCGTCGCATCACGATGCTACAGCCTATAAGGCAAATATGGAGACGTTGATTCATAATGTGCGCCAGGATCTGGGATTGCCTTCGCTTCCAGTCATTCAGGTAGCATTATATACTTAGTTGTCTACTTCTCAAAGATAATGTTCTAAAATCTAAGTTCCTTACATTGATAATTGATGTCATCTTCCACAAAAATAGTTGATTTAGATTACTGCTAATATTTATGGACAAAATAAAAGAAAAGTAGAATAAAAATATTATTATATAATTAGATTGACGGAATAGAATAATAGAAATTATTTTTATGAATTTATTGTAATATTTGATTAATAAAAATAATTTTGTATAAATGGTAATAAAAAGTTAAAAATATTTTATTATAATATATAATTTTTTATTTTTATTTTATTTTTAAATATTATTATGATTAAAATATTAATATTTTCAATAATTTCCAACTTTAAAATATTAAATTTGTATAATATATTATTAAAAATTAAACTTTTTATTATAATAAGATTTATTTTTAAAAAATAAAAATATCTTTTTACATAATTTAGTAAAATTTATATGAAAAGATAAAAATAAATAAAATTTTTTTAATCATTTAATTTTTATTTTCATTAACATTTTAATAATTTAATAATTTATTAATAAAACATTGGTATAAATTTTTATTTTTCTCTATTTGCATTTTTCATTTTTAATTTATATTTTCATTAAAATTTAAAATATTAATTATTTAATCAGTTAAACATTAATATTTTATTTATAATTTAAAAATTATTATAATTAAAATATTAATAATTTTTAAATTAAAGATATTAAATTTTTATAATTTATAAATAAAATTTTAAATGTTTTTATTTTAAATTCATTTTGTTCCTTTTCCTTTGTTCTTCTTTGTTGGCTGACCGCTGGAAATGTGGCTGGCATAATACGCAAACAACAAGGTGTAATTGTATTGATCATATTGCATAACAATAAATTGATAATTTTGCAGGTTGCAATTGCATCAGGGGATGCGAGGTACATCAAGACAGTGAGAGAAGCACAACTAGGGATCAATCTCCCAAATGTAATATGTGTGGATGCCAAAGGGTTGCCTCTCAAAGAGGACCACCTTCACTTAACCACTGAGGCCCAGGTTAAGTTGGGGCACATGCTGGCTGATGCTTTTCTTACCCATTTTATTGCCCCCTCACAGTCATCTTCCCTCGCTTGACTCCCAAGGGAGGGCTAAAATCTAAAGCATCTAATAATCCGAAGGCTTCATTAAGTTGTTGGTTCCATTTTGCATCTTCGATGTTGACCTTGTAGCCTCTTTATGGGCCTAGCTGATGATGTTATTGATTGTTAGTCATATGTGCCTTTCCTGAGGGCCCAAATCATGAATCTGACCAAATATTGGTCATAAATAAATGTAGCAAATTCCACTTGCAATGCTGTGGTTTGTGCCTTATGGACAATAAGTCATGCAATTGGGAATTTGGTAACCCATTGTTTTTGAAATGAGCTTGCACTTAACTCTCGTTTGCGAAACTAGGATCTAAACTTAAACCAAGTGCAAAAAGAATCAGTTGAAAGATAAAAAGATGAATCAAATACCACGGGTCTGGACGTGGCTTGCTCCTGTTGCATGATTTGAACTCACAAACTTCACACACAAATTTCTTTACTTTGCTGAGGAAGAGTTATTCGAACTCATAATTTTTATATAATTATCTTAACAAAAAGAAAAATAAAAAAAATCCACTACATTGATAATGATTATTCTCATATACCCAAACAGTGAAAGTTCTCCAAAGCTTTCTATTCCCCTTCTTTTTTTTTTTTCTTAATTTTTGGTCCGTCCATTTTCTTTCTCACATGATACTCAGAACTAAGCGGTTAATTTTGTCTTCATAAGACAGGGATTCTGCGCTGATTTTAGTGTATGCAGGAATCGGGATGCGGCCAGGACAATCTTTTCACATGTCCCGCCTAATGTCCTTTCCTTTTACTTTAATAAACTACAACTGTATGTCCTTTCTTTCAGTTATCTTTGAAGTCAATAAAAAATTATTTTCTCTCATTTTTAATGTTTTAAACTTATGTTTATTTTTTAATAATTAATACTTTAATTTATTTTTTCCATATTTATCTTTTGTAATTTTTTAATTTTGACAGTAATCAATATAGGACATCAATTTACAAAAATATATATACTAAAAATTAATATTTTTTCTTAAATTTTATGAAAGTAAAAAACAATGAAAAGTAATAATAAACATCACTTGTATTATATTATATAAAATCAGAAAAACTTAAATTATTTTTATTATCATACCAAAAACGATGCTAAAGAAAGAGAAACCAAATTCAATGCAAGGTATTATCGTTTTTATCATCCCAATGTTGTAAATCGTTCTTTCATAACCCAACTGCCCAAGAGAATTAAAAAAAACAAATCCAAATTGCCATTTACAACTTAATTAACAAGCATCTTAATGTTACAATAGTAACACAAAGGGCCATAATCAGTCCCGAGACAAGAACTTGTAATTAAATAGTGTAGTAGCAATTAACAATTGTAATAATTATAATAATAAATATAAAAAAAAAACAAAAACTCGACTGCTATGAGCCGTAATACGAATCCGAATCCATTTTTTTTAGGCTGTGGCATTATAAAAGCAAAACAGAATTTGTCAAGCCATTCTCCTGGTCTCACCAACCCCACGAACAGACCGGGTCCCATCGGATTGCGACTAAATTCCGCCATACTCAGATATAGCACAGCGTCATCAGCATATTCTAGCAAGTGACATTCAGCTTTCAAGTTTCACACTACACTCTCTACACGCGACTTTAAAGAGCGTGCTCAACCCATCTTTTTCTTCCACCTTCTTTGCTCCACCAACCCTTTAAACCCTAAAAACCCTTGTGGCCCAAATTTTACTCGTAGGTTCTGGATTAAGATTTATTACCTAATGAGCCATGTGCCAGCTTCTAAACCATAATAATTTACTTCAAAAATGTTGACCCAAAACTAGCTTAATTCTGCCAAAAGTTGTTAGGAATTTCGTTGGTGTGGATTAAGCCCAATGAATAATTTCTACTACCTTTAGACATATTAAGTAAATGTGAAAAGATACATTACATTTTGATTTGTTTTCACTTTTTATTGTTTTCAGATAGAGTACTCAAATTTTTTTTTTAAAAAATAAATTTTATTAAGATCTAATTAAATGAAAAAAACTAATCCTAGTGTATCATTTACGAGAAGAGATTTAATTTATACAGAAGAGACATCATAAAATCTGTACTCTTCATTTAAATCAAAACCTTTGTTTGTCAAATAGTCTACTACAGTATTCCTTTCTCTTAAAATATGTCATATTTTGATTTCCCATTAACGATGAAGTAGACCTTGAATAGCTTCAATCAAATCTGAGTTTTGAACATGGATGGCTTTTGGGGAAATAATGGCTTGCACCACTAGTTTACCATCCACTTAGAGTTCTATTTTCCAGTAACCCAACTGTCAAGCTAAATTGAGTCCTTTATAAGTACCCTACAACTCAACTCGGTATGCAGTGCACCTACCAAGGGTTGTCGAAAAACCACCAAACTAGTTGCCACAAGAATCTCAAAGTACTCTACCAACTGCTGCCTTGTGTAGTGATCTTTCAAAAGCACCATCTGTGTTTAAGGCAAGCCAACCATGAGGAGATGTTGTACAGCCAACCAAGATCTCTTCCGTCCTACTTTCTAGTGCTTCAATACCATTCCCAATCTTACCATAGCTTTTGACAATAACTGGAGCAAAACTTAGGATTGCATTTAATTTCCCCTGTATAACATGCTTTCCTTCAAAAATCCAAGCATTTCTCCATTTCCAAAAGTACTAGCAGCTCATTCCAAATATGATCACTCACGGGATCTCCCTTACGGTCATTTTACAACGTGACAAATTATGTGACAGCCAAGCGGTTAAGCTTGAGTTGAAGAAAAGGGCTTGATATTTCTGTGGCACAAGCTACAACCAGGAAGCACTAGATAGAGGACAGTCTCGCAACGTGTGCAGGATAGTTTCATCTTCCTGTCTACACTGCATGCAGCAAGAATTGCTTGATAAGTGATGCCTTACACGTTCCTTATTGGTCAATAAGCATTTTTGCATGCACTGGTACAAAAATGTGCAAATTCTTTGAAGCCCTTTCCAATGCTAGGCCATGTTCCATATGCTTTGTATTCTATCTTGAGTGGCCCTGTCTTCTTGTAATCAATTATAAGCTAATGAAATCGAGAATACCCCAGATGAGGAATGTGCCCAATATGGTTCATCAGTTCCATCGAAAAAAGGTAGTGGTAATGCCTTCAAAAGGAGCCTTTTCTCTTCATTTGGCAGCCATGCATTAAGGTCCTCAAAGTTCCAGCTTCCATTAAAAAGTATAAAATCACGAACCTTTCTATTGTCATCAATGAAATAGCCCATCGATCGAGCTACCTCAATTAAAAGTCTGTTAACAAACCAAATATCTGTCGAAAAAAGACTAGTACAACCATCTCTGATTGCTTATCTAATATTTTTTCTAAATGGTTGCCATAGTCTGCCTATCAAATTCCAAAGAGCAAAAGAGCCAGCTCAATTAATTCTATCTAGTATCAAGTTGGCTCTAATATTATATTTTCCCCGTAAAACTTTCACCCATAGTTCATCTGGCTTAGCTGCAATCTTCCAACAAATTTCATCAAGAATGCATCATTCATGTTCTATTCCCAAGCCACTTTCCTCTTTAGGTTTACAAACATCTTGCCACTTGAGTAGGTTGATTTTGCAATTGTTTGAATCACCTCTTTAAAAAAACCTCTTACAACATGCCTCAATTTTCTTGTAAATATTGATTGGTATCAAAACCGTCTGCATAACACAGTAGGGAATGGTAGACAAAACAGATTTAATTAGTGTAGGTATACCTACAAACGATAGAGTGGATGCCTTCCAAGCAAGCAAGGGGGAATGTACTTTGTCTTCCAAATAGCGAAAAGAGTTACTCCTCTTTCGACCATTTATTAATGGTACCCCCATATGCTTTTCAAAATCTTTCAAAAAAGAGAAGCCCGAACATTGCATTAAATTGTTAACTGTCTATCAAGACACATTTCCAAAATAATAAAATGATGATTTTTGAATACTCACCTTTTCTCCAAAACAAGCACAGAAATAAGCTAAAACTCCTTGTACTACCTTCATTTGTGATACTAAGGTTGCAGCAAATAGTATTAAATCAGCCACAAAAAACAGATGGGTTAAAAGGAGACCTCTCTTGCCTAATCTGATGGGTTTCCATGCACCTTGTTCTATTGCCTTGTTTATCTCATGTGCCAACCGTTCCATACACAATATAAAGATATATAGGGATAAAGAATCCCTTTGTCTTACTCCTCTGGAGGGTATGAATGTGTCCGAAAGGGTACCATCTCGTAGTATTTGTGTTTTACTACAACGTCAACAATTAAGAAGAATATTTATTAATGCCATAGGGATTTTAACGTCAATCAAAGTATCATATATAAATTTCCATGACCTAAGTTTTTAACTAATTCTATTATTTCATTTTAATAGTCAATATTATTTAAAAATAAAGAATAATTTTAATTCCATTTTTTAAGTGGTTAAGAGAAATCTTGGGTTTTGACTAAAATGACGAGAAAAGTCATTTCATTTTTTGGTTTCTAGGGATTAAGAAAAACAGTGTTCCACGCGAAAATGGTCAAGCCAGTGCCAAAGTTTTTGGACCAAAAGAAATTAATTCTAATTATTCCAGTAGTTGAGACTGCAAAAGACCCAAATAAAGAAAAAGAAAGAAAAGATTCAAGTAATACACAGTTATGTCAAACTGTTTCTTCTTTTGGGGAATACTACGCTAATATTTTCTGCTTTCTTTTTTTGATGAGCATAATACGAGATATACTTAGATACTTTCATCGAACTTTTTCTTAAAGTCAACAATGATTGTAATGCTGGAAAAAGGATGA
>NW_018397254.1:7899910-7927283 GCF_002168275.2 Theobroma umbraticum | reverse complement strand
GAGACACACACACACACACACACACATAGTTTGGCTCTGGCAATCGACCATTGGGGTAGATACCTGGTTGTGCTATCTTAATTCATTGATAAGGTAGTTCCTTGAAATTGGTTTAAATTGGAGATGTTCATTCCTTCAATGCGAAGTGGGCTCCAACATAAATAAAAAATAAAGAATAGTGGATTGCAACAATCACTTCTTAGAAAGACCAGCCATCATTCATCAAACACATAGACCACTAAAACCAGTAGATCAGGAAATAAGTTTAGTGCCCATCAATCCTGTATTTCATTAATATTTGAATCTTCATACTGGCAGAGTGATGAGGCCACTACCAAAGAACATGAGAGAAACAGGTTAAAACTTCACACTTGTTTGGGTGGGTCATCATCAATTAACAAGTAGTTATGTAGCATCATTACAAACCTAACCTCACACACTGCTTAAATGAAGTACTTAATACACGATAGAATTTTATGTTTTTCCATCCTCATTTATGAGGATGCCAATTGAAAGTACTTCACAATGCAAAATACTAGAAGAGGGACAGAAGAGAAACACAGTCCACTAAGATATCTGAGAAATTCTTACCCCAATGCTTCGCACTACCCATAAACTCACAGCCATCAACAATCCAATTCCACTTTTATTGAAGGCTAGAGACTCCTCAAAGATAATCCCTGCATATCCTATTGCAAAAAGCAATGCCATAGCAACATCCTGCACTATGAAATTAGATAATATCAAGACAGGTTTCTGTGCATAATCCCATAATATGAGAACCATTGGTCAAAGACAGGCAATTGGTGAAAACCTATAAAGAAAGGATTAGACAAGAAATTAAAGAATAACCTCATTGGAAGCAACCCATGACAGGTTAATTGCCAGAGTCCCTGTTAAAGCTGCTGTGAAAATCGCAATAGTTTTTAACAAATCAGTCTTTGGCTGGTAAGTAGCTTCAAAATCTACCGAGCTAGTTTCATCAACTGAACATAAAGGATCACACGATCCAGATGGTGAGGTCAGCTCCTGTTGATATGAAAAGGTCAATTCGGTGTATGACAGAATCCACAAAAAATTAGAAGGAACATAAAATGCTGTTTGCAATGATGATTGGTTTTTAAGCAATTTGGAGAATGCCTTTTGAGCAATCTCAATCCCGCCAAGGGAGGATGAGGATCGAAGAAGTCATTTGAAAAATGTTCCTAGCCTTTAGCAATTTTGCATAACGAAGCTACTTTCAGGACTTGAACTTGCACTTTTGTGCTCGTCAGCCAAAAATTTTGATATTGCACCAGAAAATGATCCCTAAATAACCCTCAAATATCTAACAAAATCAAACCTTAATTCTGAGCTAAACATCTGCAGATGGTAATTTCTAATAGTAATAGCTTGAAATTCCATCGTATTCTTCGAGCTTTTCATCAAACAGTTCAATTCAAATTTAAGCAATGACAACCAAGATAAAATCTTGAAATTAAACTAGCAGAATAGGCAAATGGGTGCGCTTAAAACCGGAATTCTTATAAGCAAGACAATAAAGATGACCAAAGACTAACACCCAAATCAATAAATTAACAAAAAAGCAAATGAGTACTCAAAATTGAAATTTTCATAATGGTACAACGATAAAAAGAACAAAAACCTCAAGCTGCTTTTCCTTGTTGGGTTGACCTTGTTGTTGAGTTGTAGGAGAAGAAGAAGAGTCTCTGGCCTTATCCTCAGCTCTAGCAAGAACTCCATTGCGAAGCAACCTAGGAGCCCTGATTCTACAAAGTGAAGAGCCAAAGCTAGGCAACGAGTGGACGGAGGGACAGTGGAAAGAGCGTTTCTTGAAATGGTATGATGGTGAAAAATGACTCCCAATTGATAAGGCAGCCATTAAAAGCTTGGATTTTTTAGGAAGATCAGTTATTAAGGAAGGGTCGAAAAAGAGACTCACTCTCTTTTGATTGCTCTTTGATAAATCTGCTTCAGTTTCACTATGGCAAGTTGTTGCATGGAATAAACAGGCTCATCTCATTATTCTACCGGGACGATGCAATAGGGACAACTATTGCCAAGGCCCACGTGACAATGCAAGAAGCGGTAAACAGAGTCAAAGTAAAGAAAACTTTTTTCTGTTTTGGAATGTTGGCCCATTTATTTCCATTTTCTCGTCCCGTTAACTGAACAAGGTTACTTTTTTTTTTTTTTAATTTTAGCTTAACTATTATCACCTCGTACAGTTTGAGTGCTAATGGTAAATCATGTAAAAAGTTTAAAATAACAGGATTAAAAAATAATAATAATAATAATAATAAGAAAATGAATTATTGGGATATCTAGACATGACACGTGGTCCACTTCCTTCTCTCAAACATGTCTGGTCCTCTTCCAACTGCAGTTGTCCGGAAGATTAGATTAGAGGCGGTGTGGCGCCACTCGAAACTCCCCTCAAACTCCTCCAAACATGGCCTTGGCGCAAGTCTCTGCTTCTCTTTCTCTTTCCGTTCATGGTACTCTTCTCTCAATTCATTCCCTCACTTTATCTCTTGACATTGCTTATTAAGTCTTTATTGCGAATTTTATAGGTCCGAATTGTGTTGCAGATATCTGTCCTATCAGCTCACCAAGAACCCGTACAATAGCTCGTTTACCCATTTCGAGTTTTCCTCGAAGCGGCTCCACTTTTGCCACTGGTTCCCCTCTCTGTAAGCAATTCTGAGCTTTGAAACTTTATGAATATATTGTTTTTCTATGTTGTGGGATTCCTTTTTCTTTTTTCATGATAACTGCTTGGTTTTTTAATGCAAATAATGGGTATTTTTTGAATTTGTTTGAAATGATTATACATGGTAAAGGGAAGTGGCTTATTTGGATTGGGGGTATTGTATTGACCTGTCTATTGCAATGTACATTGTGAAATGTGACTTTCTTTTGAAGAGCAGACTAGGGATTTAACTGCTAAATAAGCCCTGGAAAGGAATTGTTTTGGGGCTAGCAGGAAAACAGCTTTAAATTTTGTGTATACTTCTTTGCGTAGGGATAGATATTTGTGATGTTCAATTATGATTCAATATTATATAGTGTAGCTGTTTTGATCTTGCATATATCTTGTATAGTTGGCTCCTGGTTTCCATAATTGCTTTGCCATTGTCTTTAGCCAGATTCCAAATTCTTTTTCAAGATTGATTCATATCAAGATGTACTGTTTTGATCTTTTTCTTTGCCATTTTATGCACTGTTTGGGTTGATGAAATTTTACAAGAAGATAAGAGTCTCTTCCAATTGTTACATGAACTTTGTAACTTTAACCTCCTTATCATTCATGTCCTTGCAACTAGAGGAGCATGGGATTTCATTTGAAATTAGTAGAGTGAAAGATAGTGCTTGCTTTTGCTTGCAGTGATAAGGAGAACATCTCTCCAGAGGAAGCCTGTGTGTAAAGCAACACCAGTTTCCATTAAGTGTGAGCAAAGCACCCAGGGGGGTAACAGTTTGGATGTATGGCTAGGACGACTGGCAATGGTCGGCTTTGCAGTGGCTATTACTGTTGAAATATCAACTGGCAAGGGACTTTTGGAGGTATCTGCACTGTGCCATCGTTTTCTAATTTATGTACCTGTGTTAGGGCTACCTACCATATTAAAACATGTTTCCCTTGGTCTTGCAGAATTTTGGCCTCACAACCCCCTTGCCTACAGTGGCCTTGGCTGTAACAGCATTGGTTGGTGTTTTGATAGCTATTTTTATCTTTCAGTCTGCCTCGAAAAGTTGATCGCTGTTAGGGTCTTAGAGTTTATCATCCTGAAGATGTTTATAGCTGCATTTTTGTTCATTGACTGTAATTCAGTTGTCTAGCCAACAATAGCATATGTTTGAGATTGTACAAGAAATTCAATTTTAAGTTTATGTGAATGCCTTCCTCTCTTTGTGTTTCTTTTTCTTAACTGTTACGTATAGTTTTCTGTTTTTGTACATTATTGGTGATGCCCTGAAACAAAAATGGTTCAAGCATTCTGTTTCTAAATGTCTCATTGTGACACAGGGAATGCTTCCACATCTCGTTGGCTAATAGAGCCATAAGAAAAGAATTTTCTTAATTAACTGTGAATTGTTTTCTGGATGCCATAATATTTTTGATTAGTTTGATTTGCCTAGTAAATATGGAGTTAATTATGTAGCCACCGGCGGCCCTGATTTGAGCCTCTAGCAGTAGTGCTATGTGAGCAGCTGTGTCTTTTTCACCAAAACAAATGATGACTTGCACTTTTGATTTGCATCAAAATATCAGTCAGCCAGCAACTGTTAAGCACATAACCTTTTAAAGTTTAAACATTCAGACATACTCTGTTGAACTTTTAAGCAATAGCCATCACCCAATAGAATCTGATATCTCCACTAATGTGAAACATATGGAATGGCAAACAAATTACACCATCAAAAGTCAGAGAAAGCAAACGGACTTCATTCTTTTCCTCTATCAGAACATATTCTCCTTTACCCTTTTAGCCTTTTTCCATCCAACAGTGCCAAACCTGGTAATGGTATTGACTTACAACACAAGGGACTCTTTTGCTCTTCATAGGTTTTCGTATTGGAAAAAGTAACCCTCAATCTTTACTCTTTAAACATGCAAAGAAACTTCACTTAAGTTGCGTATGCCTTTTTCTTTTTTTTTTTAAATCTTCCCGGGATCTTACTTTTGATTATCTTATTCTGGTTCTTTGGGTGAACTAATTTTTGGTAATGGGGGCAAAACTATCTCGAATTGCCAAGAGGTTTGGTTTCCTTCCTCAGTGTAGATTAAGGATTCTCATGGTGGGTCTTGATGCTTCAGGGACGACAACCATTCTTTACAAGTTAAAGCTGGGAGATCTGCTTAAAACCAAGCCCACAGTTGGTATCCAAACTCACTCTTTACTTCGTGACCTCATGGCTGCTTTTCTTCTCACAATAGGCCTATAAGGCTTAATTCTCTTTGTTTTCAGGCTATTCAGTTTGTTCTGTACCGTGTTCTAGATTGGAAATCAGACGATAACCAAGAAAGGAAGAAAGAAGGAAACTGTGAAGAACAGGCAGTAGTTTAGAAATCATGATACACAAAAAATTGTTTTCTGTTTTGAATTTTAGCTTGACATGATCAAGTTTGAAGGATTCAATATAATCATGGTTCCAACTGTAGCCTGCACTATGTCATATATGCTTCTAATGACTTGAAAATACAGCAAGATGATGACTTCTATTTTAAGATTTCAAGGGTTTTTAGCTTGCCAATTAATTCTGTGCCTGTTGATATCATTTTTTGTCGGCCAGGTTTTAATGTAGAGACCATAGAGTACAAAAATATATGCTTTGATGTATGGGATATCGGAGGACAAAGCAAGGTACCAAGTAAAATCTCATTGGTTAGATTGGCTACTGTGTTTGATATGTTAAATGAATGAGATACAGCACAGGCTAACTAACTACAGTACAGATTCGGCCGTTGTGGAGACATTACTTCCTGAACGTCCAAGGCGTGATCTTCGTGGTAGACAGCACTGATAGAGAAAGAATCTCAGAAGCCCGCAACGAGCTGCATTGGATTTTGTCAGAAGTTAGTAAGCTTTTCATATTGAAAATAATGTTTAGTTTTCCGTTCTTAATTCTAAAGAAAAACCCTGGGGAAGAACATATACAGAACAGAAAAACAGTATAGTCCTCAACCAAATTGATCGATTCTGTCCAAGTTCCAAAGTGTAGCCTACTGAAATTGCAATCTTCATCTGCATGATCACATTAAACCTTTTTTTGATGTGATATGCTCTGCTGTGCTGCCTCTGCAATTGCAAGTTCTATAACCTCTAACCAATGACACTTAGTGAGAATACTGATCCTCCTTTTGTTGCTATCATTGCAGAATGAACTAGCCAGTGCATCACTATTAGTCTTTGCCAATAAGCAAGACCTGCAAAATGCCATGACCTCGTCTGAGATTGCTGATAAACTTGGATTGCACTGTCTTGGACAGCGACCCTGGTAAGAAACCTTCTTCAAATGTTAGACCTTGTGATCCACAAGTGAATGTACACCATTCTCATTTTTACCATTTTCTCTGTTCTATGTTCTATTTTTCACTTCCTATTGTGATCAAGTAAAACGTAGTAGGACATGAAACTTAGAATGGTGAAAGCTTATCTTCGCTATTGATCCTGAGAAAATTGTTTGAAGATTGAATACCTCCAAATGGTTTGACAGGTCGTCTCAAATCAAATTTTGTTGTGCAGGTACATCCAGGGTACTTCTGCTCACTCTGGCTGTGGACTCTATGAAGGTCTCGACTGGCTATCTAACAATATCTCCCTCGATGCAGAATCCTTCTCATACGGCCACATTCCTCATCTTTTCTCCAACAGAAATCACCAGAATGAAATTGATTTGACACTCATTGAATTGGAAAAAGAGAATGTAATATTTTGAAAATCCAGCATGAACTTTTCACAAGTTGCAATTTTAGAAGATGCAGCGATGCTTTTCACTGAGCGGACTCCCCTGCAAATAGATATCATTCACTGTCTGCATCTGTGTATTTATAAGTTGACAGGTTTTTTTTTTTTTATTTCAATAAATATGAATTTAGAATTACATCATGACACTTCTTATATTCCATCCGGTGAGAAAGGAAGCATGGTGCTGTGGGAAATCATCTACTTTACGATGGCAATACACATATGCAAAGATTTCCACCAATTTATGGCCATTGATTGCTTTCGCCTAGTAAAAAAGAGCAGTTCACACGCCATTGAAACCATTAGAAAACAGAGGAATGACATTAAGAAGCTAAAATTGACAAGTGTCTGAAAAAAGAAGCAAAGGTAAAAAGATTTCCTCCTGCCTCAAAATCTCCAACTTGAACAACTCAAACAACAATATTTCAAAGGAAATATATGTGCAAGTTGGGCCTCTTTCTATTAGGCATCCATTGATAACATGATTGATAATACTAGATAAAATAAAAAGGGTTCTTCTCAATACTGTTTCATCCATGAGCAGTAGACCGAAGCTATAGACATCCTGCAATGAGATAGTTCACCAAAATTTCTCCTATTTACCTTTAGTATTCTATCAAAGGGTGTCACAAAGGTGTAAACACATTGTCAAAAAAGAGATCAGTGAAATACATCACACCTCAGGAAAAGGGAAGTGGCTAACAATTTTCAATGAGGTTAAAATACATGGGCAAAATTTGAGAAATTCAATTGCAAACATATTAGAAGCTGTTGAAGGAACACCAACATATCTAGAAATCCATGGATCGAGACCCTGATGAAGCCTTTGATTTTTTACTCTTTTTTTTCTTTCCTCCATTTTTGTTTGCCTTTTTCTTTGGTTTCTCATCTAAAACAGGCTGTGTGCTCTGTAAATGTTGATGAATGGCAGCCAGTGGATCAGCTTGGAAAGCAGGATGCTTAAGAACTGCACTCAATTGTTTTCCCTCCCTCAATCTGATGAGAGTTCATCCATTAAAAATCGGGCATTTTATTGCAGGGGAAAATCAAACATTATAACAAGATAGAATCACAGAATTGAAGCACGCACATTAATTCTTTCCTAGATTTGCAATTGAGCTTGAATTCAGCAGCAGGAGTTGGTTCTTTGGGAGCTTTCAACTCAGGAAGAAACTCTGACAGGGCAGAGAGATCATATGCTTTCAATTTCCTCTGTCGGCTTCGAAGTTTCTTCTTCTGGTAGGAGACAACATGTTCGTTAGCAAACTCTTAACTTCAAACTAAAGGCATGCAGTGTGCATTCATGACTGGTGCCCTTGCTTTAGTGAGTGAAAACATTTACTTCTATCCCCAAAAAATGTCAGCAGAAGAAATATATGATTAGAAATTTCATGAGGAGCTCATTGCAATGTCAGCAGTGATCGAACGAATCCAACCACGTGTTGCTCAAAACAATTTGCTATAACATGTGCAAGAAACTACTATGCATCAAATATCGAGATTATAACAAACCCCAAATTGAATTAAATCCCCCGAAAAATAAACTTAGGCCTATAGTTGTATGGTAAACAAATTAAGAGTGATAGCATCCATCCACATGTCGCTCAAAACATATTTGCTATAACATGTGCTAGAAATTACTATGCATCAAATATCGGGATTATAATGAACCCCACATTGAACTAAATCCCACTGAATTATAAATTTAGATTTGCAGCAATTACATTAACCTACACAAATTAATAATGTTTGCAAGTAAGAGCCTATCACCTTTGTTATGCCCTTCGAGGCCGTCAACGAGGCAACGGTATCTCTAACCTCTGCATATATATATCAAATAAATGAAATTATTTCATTTAAATGAAAATTGACACTCCGAACATAGACTTACGAAAATTGAGTTTTCATCATCAAACATGAGAAACAGAAGAAGAGTTTGAACTCACTGGAATAAAACTGGAGCTTCTTTTCGAATTTTTTATCGGCTTTAGACGAAGGATCTGGCCTGCCAAAGCCAAAAAGAAGATCAAAAATCGTAAAACTGCAGGAACCCCAACTTCAAAGATTAATCAGAGTTAAAGCAAAAACACAATAAAAACATTCACCGTGAGCTTGCTTTCCCCATGTTTGAATAACTTCCAAGGTTAAAATCTCAGAATGGAGAAACCAAAGGTAGGGAGGGTTTTAGGATTTGATTACTGATACTCGGAGAGAGCTAGCCAAACGCAAAGTCTGCACGGGCTTGATTTATTTTCCTTCCTTTTAGTGCTTTGGGCCTTGTTTGCAAACCCAGGAAATTTTGGATTCCACAATTAATGGTACTTTGAGCTGCACTGACTTGATTGGGCCAAATGTGTGGGCTTCCCTCGTCCAATTCCTTTTTTCCTGATGGAACCTTCTTTGATTTTTGTAATCTTTATCAAATTATTCATAATTTTAAACTAGGTTTTGTCTATGAGTTTATCAACTCTAATTTAAAGATTTTAAATTGAACCCTTTTGCTTTTTAATTACTATTAATGTTAGGCTTCAAAATATCCCCTCCTTACGGGATTCCCTCCTATGGAGCAAAAATGCAGGGGCAGAGTCTGCCCAGAAGTGCTGCTCATGAGTCTTATTTTGGACTGCAAAATTTGGTTTTTCAGATGCAATCGGCACAGCAATATCCTCACGGATGAGACATCAGCTACTCGGAGTTTCTCCTGGCTTGATAAGCCATGCCCTCTTTCAGTTGATTAGTGTAGTTGTCTTTGTGCTTTTGTGAATATGTCATCAAGAACTTGAGTTTAGTCCATAGCATTCAAACACGAGGGGATAGGATTCAATTCTGATAAGAATTTCAGAGTCTGAAATGAGAAACTCTGAAGGAAGATTCTTAAACACTTTCCCTTGTATTTAAGATTCTGTAATTGAATCTGATTATCCCTTGATCCAAAAAAAAAAAATTAGGCTTCAATATCATAGAATCAGCTCAAACAATTTAAACCTGTCCGATCCAAATTTTTACCATGATGATGCTAATGCAGAGTACAAAGCAAGTGCATAGAATCCTAGAGAAATGCAGAGTAATTTTTGTTGGGAAGACAGGCAACAACGATCCCAATTTAGGAAAGCGGCTGGCCAGGTTGAACAAACCAGGGGGCATGTGCTTTTGCTTTGTCATCCTAACAGCAAATCTTTGCTACAGTTTTGTAAGTAAATAACCTTACCCAACCCATTGATCTTTTGTCCTACCATATCTCTGCTCATCACTAGAAATACTTAAAAAAAAAAAAACATATTCGTTTTGCAATAATCCAACGTGTGAGCGGCCCATTCTTCATTGCTACTTTAAATTTCACAGAAAAACAATTTAAAATTTAAAAAAAATATAATTTTTAAAATAAATATTTCATCTCAAATATTTAATTTATATTAATATCTGAACATAAAATATTTAAAATATTATTTCCCCTTTTTCACTCTTTCCTTTTCTCTCAAGTCAGACTAGCGAACACCGATCGATCACTTCGCAATCAAAGATTTGACTAGACTCCTAAAGTAGCAGCAGATCAGTGCTCTCCTAGCTTGGGGAGCACCACCCAGTACTCCCAAGCTAGAATAGCATGGCCAAAGATCTATCCGAATTTGGTCATGCAGGATTATATTCGGCCAAAAAGTTCTCGACCGATGATAGGGATGCCACCGGTCTCAAGTTTGAAAGAAAAAAATAAAAGAGAAAAGATTTTCTTAATACAAAATAAATTTAAAAAATAAAAATTATAATTTATATATTATGTAATTTTTTAAAAAATATTATCATATCAACAAATTAACGAAAATATCAACAAAATCCTAATGATTAAAATATATCTAATAAAAAAAATTTTATGATGAATTATTCATTTTTCATATTAATAGATTTATGTGGAATTTTGATTAAAATTTTAAAAAATATTGATATTTTACCTTATGTTAAATTATTAAATCATGTTAGAGTTTTTTGATGTTTTATAAATGAATGTCTTATGTTACATTATTCGAGCAATTACGTATATATTATGGAATAGTTTATATTGGAGCAATCCCATTATATTATTTGAGCAACCATTTATGAAATCGAGAGTCCCCATGCCTATTCCTTCTTTATAGAAGCAGAATTTTTTGTTTGTTTGATACAGTATTAGTATTAGTTTATTGGTTTCCATATTATACTACTGTTAAATTAGGATTAAGCATCTTGCCAGCTAATAGTTTCTTTTTTCTTAACCAGTACGTGATATTTTAGTTTAAAATGCATTCTGAATTGTTTAAATCTCTTGGTTTTTTGGGATGTTCATGTCTGTTCAACAGCGTTGTTTTTTATTATAAAATTTACTCTTAAAATATAATGATTAAAAAATTTTAAAAACTGGCATATAAATAAATAATATCTTATTGTAGAACATATACGCAGAACAATTGATTCTCAATAATATCTCTCTATATAAATAAATATATATATACTCATAAAAATAATAGTACTTGAAAAAATTGAGAGTGCTAACGACTTTCATAGCATTGCTTTTGCAAACAAAAATAATAGGAATCTTGCAAATCTTCTCAGGTCGACACATAGCATAGCTTTTGCAACCAAAAACTCTCCTCCTCACAATGAGGTAGACACTCAGACAGGCCTTTGTCTCAGCTTAGCTGTCCTTGTAAACAGTTCAGCTTTCTGAGGATGGGTCATGGCTTGTGAAAAAAGTCCCTCGAAGAGCATCTTCTTTCAAAGATCCAGATACAAGAGTACATTGAAAAAAGGGTTCTCACATCTCTAAGAATACATCCCTTTCATGCTTCATCGGCATTGCTTTGGGAGTAAAAAGGAATGCTTACACAATTAACAAAAAGGTCCAAACTAAAACAGTCACCAGTTTTGCTTAATCTGCTGTTCGATGTTTGAATCTGAGCAAGAACCTTTCTTGTACCTAATGTAAGTTTTTTTTTTAAGTGAATTTTGCTATGGTTGAGAGCAAGAGGAAATCCAAGGCCACAAGAAAGTTGGTAATTGCCCTGCAACTAAATTGACAATGACTGATCTCAGACACCGTGCCACCGACACCAAGAAAGAACACCTGCCATTAACGACTTTTCTTCTCTCTCGGAATTTCTGCATCATCACATTCTTATCGTTACCCCTTAAGCTTTAATCACCAAAGCATCTCTGACACTGTCAGTAATCTCTTCAACTTTATGCAACTAGCACTAATCCCTGTTCACACTTTTCTGCATCACATTTCTACTGCAGATCCGTTCATCCAAAAGCAAATTCCATTTTTTTCCATCACTCAAACCCATGTTTTTATTCTTGATAATAATAATAATATGTAAATGCAACAGACTAAAATATCATTGACAGCGTGCTAGGGGTTCCATTTCCCCCTACTTTAAAGAAACTATTTGCTTCGGATAGGATAGGGCTAGTTATTTTGAGAGACTAAAATACATTGCAATAATAATTTTTTTCTTAATCAAATTACATAATAATTATTTTTATTTTATTTTCTAATAATAACCGTTCCTTTTTTTCTGTATTTTATTTTGCAAACTAAAACACCTTGAATAAATTTTTCATCAATGGGTCAAATAGTTGATTTAGAATAGCTTATTTAAGAATTAAAAGTCTAGTAGTCAAATTTGGGTTGTTTTTTATTCTCAAATGTCCTGTAAAGAAGTTTCCGAGCTACATTAATATGGAGTAACAAATTAAAAGTTACACTAGGTAGTGGGCTCCTAATTTGGTATGGGAACCAATAACAGTGGTGTCACTATTTGTTTAATTATTGTCCCTAATTGGAATAAATGCTTACGAATTGAGAAACACATGGGAGATCAACATCACTTTTACTTCAAACTGAAGGGATCATCACTATACCTGACACCACTCATTATTTTTTTTAATCCCATATGTACATACATACTAATAAATCCTTCGCTCGCTACAAAATAAAAAATGTATATATTTCTATTACAAACTGCTAATATTAGGTAATTAAAAAATGAAAAACATTGACCGACGAATCCGACATTAAGACCTTGGTTTTCCACCGTAAGCTTGCTTGCAAACTGCGTAAGATTTCTGTGAAGGAGTGCATAGCTGAGAAGATCCTGGACATCCCTGTAGGCAATTGTCCCCCAAGCTACCGGAAACCGATGTGTCACCGGCGAAAAACTCAGACGGAGGTTTTCCAATCAAGAAATTCCCGTCCAGAAACAACCGCCTTAATGACTTGTTCTTGCTGTATTCCAATGGGATGGCGCCACGTAAACGATTGTAACGCAACGACAAAGATGACAGCAGAGGATAGTCAGCGAAATTCGCGGGGACGTTTCCCTCTATCTTGTTGAACCCGAGATTAACAGCCACAAGGTCGCTGTTACCACCGGGGGGCTTCGAGATCTCGATGCGTGTGAAGCTGTTATTGGCTAAATCTACTTGTTGTAATGACGGTAACAGAAAGAACCAAGATTGCAGTGTCCCGGTGAACGAGTTTTCACTGAGTTCAACAACTTCCAACTGAGTCAACCCATCAAAAGAGGATTTTGAGATGTACCCAGCTAAATAATTCCCCCTTAAAGCAAGCTCTAGCAAGTTATATGGCAGTTTTGGTAAAAAACCAGTGAGTTTGTTGTAACTCAGATCGACTCTCCTCAAACTAGAAAGCGAGTTCAGTGTTTTTGGCAAAGGCCCAGACAGAGAATTATGAGAAAGGTCCAAGTATTCAAGAGATTTGATGATAGCAACTGAGTCAGGGATTGAGCCAGAGAACGAGTTGGACCTAAGACTCAAACTTTGGAGACTAGGGAGAGAAGAAATGGAAGGAGGTATCGTGCCAAAGAAGTTGTTATCAGAAAGATCAAGAGTGGTAAGTTGTGTGAGTTGGGAAACGAGTGGGTTGAGTTGGCCCGAGTAACCAGCTGGATCAAGAGTGATTTGGGTGACACGAGTTGAGTCAGGCGAGCAGGTGAGGCCGCAGATGAAGTGGGTCCGGCGAGGGATGGAGCAAGGGTCGGTGGTGAAGTCCCACGAAGCAAGGCAGGACCATGACGGGATTGAACTCGGCTTGATGGAGGCCTTGAAGGCTTTGAGAGCTGCAATGTCCTGCGGTGAGGTGAGGGCCTGAGCTAGAGAAAATCTGCAAAGAAGAAGAAGAAGAAGAAAACAGAGAGTGTCGAACATGGAGACAGAATTTTGCTTTTTCTTCGGGGCGTATTAATTTTCTCTTCTAATTTTTTCTCGTTTTCAAAAGGAGATGGAATGGGAGAGCTTATTGAATGATGCAAACTTAAAGGTCGTTTGGAAATTACATGTACGGTTGGACAGCACTCAAATTTTGTAGTGTGGTTGGGCAAATCCTATATTTCTATATTTTATTCATCCACCATCCAGATATTTAAGCAGCATCTATCAAGTACAATAATTTAAAAAATTATTAAATTATTTTTAAAAATTTTAATTAAAATTTTATTTTAAATTAAATAAATCTTATTAATTATTATTGATTTAAATATTATTTATTATTTTTAAATTACATAATGTTGTAAGTGAAAAAATTCATATGACTCGTTATGTCTTATGCCATACCAATATATTAGATTAATATTATATAATATAAAATAATTAATGATATTTTAGAAATATTTGTTTACAATAAAAATATAAAAAATCAATTAAATAAAATAAAAATTAAAATTTTTTTAAAATTTTCTAGTGCAATATTATTGCTAATTTACTATTATCATAGGTTAAAGAGGTTGTCAGTTGTCACAACTCACTACCCGCATCTCTAAATTTCGATTTTGTTGAGCAGCATATGTACTTGGTGTTCTATATATTTACAAGTCTTTTGAATTTTTTCATATTTTTGTAATGGGATTTAAAAGTTGACTAAAAGCCATTTTATGTGTTTCTTTTTTCATTACATTTATAATTCAATTCTGCAAAATTATAATCAAAGAGAACTTTTAGCATTTATTTTAAGTAATTCACAGTTAAAATCTTTTGAAATACTTTCGTTTACTATAATAATGATGCTTAAAATAATATGGTCATCTTAATTTTAATTAACGGATCATTTGAAGAGAAGAAAAAGTTGTTGTATTACAATACTGATTTTTTTGAAGTTGATTGTCTAGATATACACGTAGGTGATTAATTAAAACGTATATACACGAACTTATCATAATCCATAAGATTTCGGTTACAACAACCTTACAAAGGAACATTAAAGAAATGAAGAAACTAGCTGTCATGTTTTAAACCTCTATGTTTAGTGGTCCTTTTGCTTGGAGCCTCGCCAAATTTTCCTCAATTTGATAGTTCAGTATCAGCAATTAATTAAACAGAGCATTCAACTGTAGAAATGGCCAATGGGTGGTTACCGGCTTTACCTTTGTGAGTCTTTGACCCCATTGGCCATTAGTTCAAAGCTTTAGGTAGAACCAAGTTGGATAACTTTTGACTTTTTTTTACAGGTCATCTTGTCTTCTTTCTCTCCTAGTACAGGGAAAATTGTTATGTTATACTAATAATCAAAAGTTTTGACAGGATTATTATGAATACCGACTGGATTATTCTTCCTCGGAAGTATTGAATCAAATCAAAGAAAATGACATATCACTGCAGAATTAGCATTGTAACCCGATTCATGGTGGTTTGAGACTTTGGGTTAAATGATAAAGAAGTGTCACTGTATTAACCGAAGCGAACCAGGTTTTCCTGTTATTCGAGGTACGTTTTGTGAGCAGAAAGGTCCACAAAGAATCTGACACTAACAGTGGCTCCGTACTTGAGATATTTACAATAATCGGGGCACTCCACCCGGCAATGCTTCGTGATACTTCACCCCCAAAATTTAGCCAAAGCCTAATATTAACTGGCCCAAATCTTGTCAGGTCGCTCCTACACTGCATTATTTGATTTTCTCAGTACACCTTTTTTTGTTTTGTTTTGTTCTGTGTGTTTGAATTTCCACTACTTAACATGCTTTTACTCCCGTATAGATGAGATGAAAAATGAGACTTTATAAATAGGCATAGCACATTACTCAATCTAATTAAGTATGTTTATGGTATCTTATGAGTTTTGGTATGAGTTTGGAAAAGAGTTCAAGTACATAAAAATTTCACAAACTCAACAGGAGCCCTCGAAGATGGGCATCCGTACTGATTCGGGCCCAACGAAACTTAGCGGGAGACTCGACTTTAAAGTTGGAAACAATCAACGGCAATTTGGAGGAACAAGAAAACAGCTTGTTGCATCTTCCAATGGAGACAATTAATTAGTCCATCTATTTGACCATTTATCTTCTTTTCGGCTCATCCATTTAACCATTTATCTAAGGACAAACTGTTAAAAAACACACACACACACACACACAATTCCCGACAAAATGGTTGTCATTGTCAACTGGTTAGAATGCTTCAATAATTGTTCATCTAGAGCATCTACAGCTCATAAGAGTCATATCCACATGCTCCAAAAAATGACCAAAACCATCCCCCTGCCTCTCCCCTACCTTCTCCTCCTCCTATCCACCACAATCACCACAACCGCTTCCACTTCCGCCTACCCTTCTGTCTCTCAGGACTGCACTCTTTCGACAGGGGATGAGAAACTGGTTCCTGTTAGGCGGGAAGTTTACGGTGATGGGAGAATCTTCGACATTAGCCACCGATACACTACTGACATGCCATCATGGGGGAGCAATGACGGGCTGGGCCAGTTTCTGTGGCTTCCTGCCAGCATGAAGAATGGCTCTCTCGCCAATAATTCTGAGATGAAAATGCCTACCCATACTGGCACGCACGTCGACGCGCCGGGCCATATGATTGACCGTTACTTTGATGCTGGGTTCGATGTCGATACCCTTGATCTTGAAGTCCTTAACGGTGTTCTTGATTTTATTGATGACAATAATTTTTCATCGTTTTCTTCTCCTTAATTCTTCTCTCATTATCAATGATAAAAATGTTACTACATGTTTGATGGTTTTGCATCTGTTCATTACAACAGGTCCAGCTCTGTTAGTTGATGTGCCGAGGGACAAGAACATAACTGGTATCTGTCTCCAACTACCATTCTTTGAATTTAGTTGAACTCTTTTGTTCGGTATGGATGTTGGGTACCCAATGATCAAATTTGCTTTGAGCATAATCTGATAACAGCCTATAATTTTATTTTATTTTTTGTTGTTCTTCTGGGGTTTTGGTTGCAGCCGAGGTCATGGAGTCACTGAAGATTCCCAAGGGAGTGCGTCGTGTGCTTTTCAGAACGTTAAATACCGACAGGTAATCGAAATAATTTATATTAGCACTAATACAGCTGAGCTTAATTTAAGACTAAAACACTACTAGTATAATTTTTCCAGTTTATTAGGATGATTCCATTCGTTCATTCATTCTCCCATCCGGTCTCTCTTCAGCATCCTAGCTCCTTTTAGTGAAAATGGTTACTCCATGGCACAGCAGTCCGTTTATCTGTACATTCAGTTTGTTTGAAGAACAGAGATTACATTACTGAGGGTAAATGATAGTTCTGGTTAAAAAATTTTCAATTTCAGGCGGCTTATGTTTACAAGGAAGTATGATTCAAGCTATGTTGGATTTACAACGGATGGGGCAAGATGGTTGGTGAAGAACACTGACATCAAACTTGTGGGTAAGATATATAGCTTTTGTTTTAAAAATATGTGAGATATGTGCAGAGTGATGGATGCGAATTGCTGGGATGTCTCTACGTTAAAACTTGCGAAATGTTGTTTAAGCCTTGACTTCATATTAGGACATAAGTGCAGTACTTGATATAATTTTCTGACTGCCAAGGATGTTTCTTCGTTTTAATTTGGACATATTTGGGAAATTAGAGAAAATGCTCTTGTGGTGTCTGATTGCTGTGCTTAGATATTGCTACTCGCGCCGACTTATTTGTCTATCTTGAAATGTAGGAATCGATTTCTTATCTGTTGCAGCCCATGATCATCTGGTTTCAGCTCAACTTGAGTTTTTTGAGAGTAGGGTAAGAAAATTGCTATAGTATGATGCATATTTGGTTAATTAGCAGATGTTATTTTACGTTTTCCCCCCTTGAATCTTCATCCATGGTTTTAAAACTAGCTGCCAAAGTTGTTTTCAAGACAAGAGAAAAGGAACATGGAATTTTAATCTGCTGAAAAGGGGTGTCAAGACACTGAATCATTAACATTATTGCATGCATCTGCTGCTCCAGGAAATTATTCTTGTGGAAGGCTTAAAGCTCGATGATGTCCCACTTGGAATATATTCTGTCCACTGCTTACCTCTAAGGCTGCTTGGTGCTGAAGGATCACCCATAAGATGCATTCTCATGAAATGATGCAAATGCAAGTCTGTCGGGAGTTATACAAGAGATTTGGTCGTAGTAACTGCTAGCTATGATGATGTTGCTATGCTTATGCAAATTAGACTGTAAATCTTTAGCAGGAATTAATGATAACTCTGGGGGTCTGGGGGTGATCAGTGAGACAATCAAAGTGGTGTGGAAGGAAATTAGAGCCGGCTGGTCCTGGCTTAGTAGCATGTAATGAAGTCAAAGTGGTTGTCTCAAATAATGAGGAGAATTTGCTATCAATGAATTAATATTGTGATGTGTTTATGGGATTGAATTAGATAAACTGTTACTTTATAATTAAAAGATTTGTTAAATTTTATATATACTAGGATAGTTTTTTTTTTATTAAAAGATAAATAATGAGATCAAATTTTTGGTTTTGAAGATACGGAAGATCAAATTCAACCAAACGAGTATCTCTCATTTTATATTAATTTCGTCATCCATAAACGGATAAACTTCTTCTTTTAAAAGTCAGTCTATGTAGCGTAAACCCTCACGCTGCCTAAAAAGCGCGTGGTCAATCACACGAGCGCACGATTTCAAACGGAAGCAGAGAGTTCTTACGAACCTCGTCAAACTCAGTTCACTTCACTCTACGTTTCCTCTCCCACACTCCCAAAATGGCTCCCCTCTTCCTCCTACTCCTCCTCTCCTCCGCCTTCACCTCCACCGCCACCACCGTATACCCTTCCATCCCCGGCACGGATTCCACCACCGACTGTGGCCTCTCGGGAGGAGACGAGAATCTGATTCCCATCCGTCGCGAAGTCTACGGTAATGGCCGAATATTCGACATCAGCCATAGGTACACCGCCGACATGCCGTCGTGGGAATCCAAAGATGGCATAGGACAGTTCCTTTGGTTGCCTAAAAGCATGAAGAACGGTTCCCTCGCTAATAATTCCGAGATGAAGCTTCCCACTCACACCGGCACGCACCTCGACGCTCCCGGCCACGTCATTGATCGGTACTTCGATGCCGGCTTCGATGTGGACACTCTTGATTTGGAAGTACTTAACGGTAAATAATATTTTTAAAATTGATTCACTTATTTGATAACTGATTTCTGATTATCCTTTTTATCTTTGTTGGGGGGATTTTCCCGTTGTAGGTCCTGCACTGCTGGTAGATGTTCCAAGGGACAAAAATATAACCGGTCCGTGCCTTTGCATTTTCTTGTTCATAATTTTCATGTTTTTTCATAGTATTTAAGTTTATAATTTTGTCTATTTTTCTTGATTATAGCTGAGGTTATGGAGTCTTTCAAAATACTTAAGGGAGTACGTAGAGTTCTTTTCAGAACATTAAATACCGACAGGTGATTGCATAAATACTCCATGGAATCAGATAAGCAGCTTTTATAGGTCAAAGAATGCAAAATCTGAGCTTACATTTGTCAATTTTCAGGCGGCTAATGTTTAAGAAAGAGTTTGATACAAGCTATGTGGGATTTATGAAGGATGGGGCAGAATGGTTGGTTAAAAACACTGACATCAAATTTGTTGGTAAGATGTTGCCTTCAGAAATTCTAAAAAAAAGGGTTACTTTTATTCAAATTACGAAACTTTTAATTAGTTCTGGTTCTTGTTAGCTCAGAACAGAACTCTTGTAGTTTTGCTGATTTGTCTGTCTCTATTCTGAAATGCAGGAATTGATTACTTATCTGTTGCTGCTTTTGATGATCTGATTCCATCTCATCTTGTTTTCTTAGAAGGCCGGGTAAGAAATCATCGACTAATGTGTTAATTGTCTTCTGTGTTTCAGTTTTGACAATTGATTTTCCATTTATTCTTAAAACTCCTGTTTGTCCAGAATGACCACTTCATATATTATTGCTGAGTCAAATTTAATTTCCTGCTTCTTAAGTTCATGAATCGCAGCGAACTACGTTGTGTACATGCATTACTCTGTGTGTTTGTATTGATTCCGTAATGTCTTCTTGGTCAAGTTTGGTTTCCTGGCTTATATTAAGGGGTATCTCTTTTAAGGGTTTTGCTAATGAATGTGCTAAGGGCAATTTTTTAAGGTTATTATATTAAGTAATATATTCTTCTAACGCATTGGAATTCATAATATTGACTGTCAATTACCATGTAGTATAAAATTATTACTATACATTGTATTTTAATTAACCTTAAAGAGGTGCGCTTAGGCTACGCATTTGCAAAATCCATCTTTAAATTATTTTCAATGAAGTATTGTGAAATTAGCAACTTAATGGTTTGTTCCTTCTCATTCCTTAGTTTGACCTGACTGTTGTTGGGGACTCTACCAACCATCATGTTTCTTGGATGAACAAAGTGTTGGGGACATTTCTTAGGTCTCTGCTGATTAAATTGCAACCCTTAAGTCTAATTGTTCATTTTCATCTTGGGTTGTTGGTGTTTTAGGCTCTAACTCTGCCGGAGTTTATCACAATTAAAATTGTTATAGCTTTTTTCTAATGGATTTAACCACATTAAAATTGATTAACTAGTTCACAATGATACATCTGCTCCAAGATTAGGGTTTCTGTTTCCCTTTTCCTCACACGTCTTGGTTCTAGTCTTCTAAATGTGAAAAGTTAATGAAGCTTGAAATCAAGTTATTTTATGTGTATAGTTTGGTAACATGAAGTCCTCAGTTTTGTTACTCTGTACTCTGAGTCAAGGGGCAAAAGGTGGTATAAACAGCAAACACCCAAACATTGCTAATGCATGTTATCTGCTTCAGGATATCATTCTTGTGGAAGGCCTAAAACTTGATGACATCCTACCTGGGATATATTCGGTTCATTGCTTACCTTTAAGGTTGCTTGGTGCTGAAGGATCGCCAACAAGATGCATTCTCATCAAATGATATATATTCCTTGTAAGTCCTGTGTTTTCTAATTGTTTCCACTATTGAAAGCAAAGCATGCGTTTCACGCTAATGGCATGGAATTGCTACTGCAGGCTTAACTTCTTCAAATGCTACATGCTTAACTGCTTCTTATGTTAGGTAAAACAAACGATTTATATTTTCACCAGTTTCTCTAGTAAGTTATGGTGGAAGACTCAACATGTATTTTTGCAGGGTAAAATGATAGCGCTAAGGGATAGTGTTGATCGGAATAAGACAAATAAAGGGTTTATGAGTTAGAACTGAAGGCTGTTCCATACTTGTAGAGAGGATGCAGTGCAGAAATTTAGTTGCATGGAAGCACACTTTTCTTGTAGTACATCTGTTTAGCTTTTTGATTGATGACATTAGTAACATACACTTATTTGGTATTGTTTCTGAATATCATGGCTAGATTTGGTCACTGCTTGCAATTGTTGGCAATGATGTCTATCAGTCTTCTTGACATCCCGAAGTAATTTTGACAGATCCATAATTGGAAAAGCCATCTCTATGAAAGATAAATATGTGTGTCAGTATATGGGTTGTGATTATATGTGCGTCTCCTTCCTGCTCGTGTTTATATGGGCCATACCTTGCTTTAGCTTCTTCATATATTGGCTGAGTTTTGCAGACTTTTGGATATTGGTTGTCAGAAATTGCATGAGCATTGAAGAAAACAAATCTTTTTGGATACATTTATGTGATTCAGATTGTGTTTAAGTTTGACATCCGTTAGTGGATTGCGAATCAAAGCCATGGATTTCATGAAACACTTTTTGCCCAGAAAAATTCATAATTTTTTGACCTGGGTGACTTATCTTTCTATATATAAGTGAATTCACAAGATGTTAAAAGTGATTGACTTAATATTTTTATTAAATTAAAAAAAATCAATTAAAAATTTTATTTTATTGTATTTTATATTGTTAGATTCCTGGTGGAACACTACTTGCTAACCATACAAGTACAACCAAATCTTCAAATTACAAAGAGTATCTGCATAGAGAACAACATTCGTATTTCTTTTAGAAACGAGGATTGCTGAAGAGAATAGTGAAGGAGACTAAACAGTCAAACCCATGAGGGCGGCCAAAATTAAAAAATTTGGATTTATTTTTAAATTTTATAAACAAGTTGGAATAATTGATATGTATATATATATATTCAAATAACCATATCAATTTGATAAAATAATTTTACTTAAAATTAACAAGAGAGATCTACATAATTTCAAAAGACTTTAAAAAGTTTATTATTATACTCATTTAGGTTTGATTATACAGATGTCATGAAATTTTATAACGTAAAATAAATTAAATAAAAACACTATTATCATTACTATTAAATAAAAGTTATATTTAATAAAGTTTTTGTAAATATCAAAAACACGTGCTGCGCTTGTCTAAATGTGTGATTCAAATGGGATCCATCATTTATGATAGTGTAAGAAATTTGGATTAGGCTTGTTGGCTGAATAACAGACAAATTGTCAAAAGTCTATAATTTTATTTATATTATTATTTCGTTTATATAAAAAAAATTGCTTAAAGAAACAGTGAACACTAACAATCGAACCCACGAGGGCCGCCAGGATTGAATCTTTGGGACTTATCTCCCCAAATTCAGATGGCAAAATATTGCCGTTCGATGTTTGATGGCACAATCTTTTCTTTTTCTATCCAACTAAATTAATCTAGCTCTTGGATCTGATATGGCTGGCAGATCTATTCTAAGGCATTTGTAAGATAAAAAAAAGTGTATGATTATATGTAGTTGGCTCTTATCATTGACTTGAACTACAACACTCTACCAACCACTTCCTTTTCATTTCATCATTCTGTTTGATTTTCACCATGGCTACTACCATGAACAAACATAACCTCTTGCTGCTACTTTGTGCCTGCATACTCACCGTAAACATCCTCTCCGGTGCTGCTGTAGCTTATGGTAATGGCAAAATCTTTGATATAACACACAAAATCACCTCTGAGTTGCCAACCTTTGACTCCCAAAAGGGGCTTGGTCAGTTCATTTGGCTTGTTTCCAGCATTAGAAATGGCTCCATGGCAAATGTTTCTCAGTTTAAGCTGGGAACCCACACAGGCACTCACGTTGATGCGCCCAGCCATTTCTTCCAGAAGTACTATGAGGAGGGGTTTGATGTTACTACTCTTAGCCTGCAAACGCTTAACGGTAAATTGGCACCATAAGCATGCCATTCATTGTTTCTTTTTGCAGTGTTTTTTGTTCTTCTTAAACTTGGTGTTTACATTTTTTGAAATTTAGCTCATCCCAAGCAAGAGTTTTCAAATGACCAGCAAATTACCAGCGTTCTTAATTTCTATTGCTTGATTTTTCATAGATGATTTGCTAGCGCTGGGGACTTGATTGATACCCTTTTTTTTTTTCCCTTTCTCGCTCTGATGTTTTGTGTTATTAATCAGTTTCTGCATTCTTTGCGTGGATATTGTTGATGATTTTACGTGTTTTATTCTTTGTATAGGTCCTGCTCTAGTAGTTGATGTTCCAAGAGATAAGAACATCACTGGTAAGTGTTCCTAACGTAGTTTCCCCGTTTATAATCAGAAATCTGTTTACTTCATTTTCTAGTTTCTCAGAACTTTTGGATCTAAATGTCACTTCAGCTCACTCTAGAATCATTCATTTCTGGGATTCATATGCAGCAATACCTGTCAATTCTAGTAAGATCAGTATCAATTAGTAATAACTGGTCTCGCAAAAAAACTGGTCTGACATCATAATCATGGATATCTCCGAGCCCAGCATAGAGTTTTGTTGCAGAACATCATAAAATAGATCTTCTCCATCATAAAGTAGATCAACTCTGTTTTCCCCATTTTTTTATGATGGGAAGTTGGGAAATTTTTTGTATCATCTTTAATCTTTCTTAATTTTAATTGCGTTGAGCTGTAGTAACTAAAATATGCTTTCTACAGCTGAAGTTATGAAGTCCTTGAATATTCCCAGGGGAGTGCATCGTGTGCTTTTCAAAACACTTAACACTGACAGGTAAACATAAATGTAATTAGATCTATTTACTTGTCTTTATTAACATATGAAGGAAATGAATATAGTGCGATGGGCTCCTTTTTCGTAATGTTTTTGAAGCATGACAATATGTAATTAAGTGATATTGACACTCTGCTTGATATGTTGTTTAACTTGTGCTTTGTCTAGGACAGAGCGGCAGTCGGTTGCGATCGGGCAACCGACTGCAATAACCGACGGTTGCAAAAACAACCATCGGTTGTTCCAATTGACTTCGTCCGCCGATCGGCTCGGTCGTCGGGAGGGACTCCTTCCCTCTGAAACCGATCGAAAAACCGATGAACTTTTTTTTTACGATAAAATTACCCTTTACCATTCTACTTAATTTTCCCCTGGCCTCGCAACCTAAATTCTCCCCCCCCAGTCCGTAGACCTAATTCCCCCTTGGCGAGTTGAAGTCTTAATTTCCCCCCTCCCCCTCCCCCCACCTAATTTCTCCCCCTTTTCCTTTCTTGCTTTCTGCCTCTCTCTGACTCCCTCTCTCTCTAACTCGCTGAAGCAACCCATTAATCTCACTCTTAAAAACCGACCGAACCGACTGAAATCGAACTTTTAAAAAATCAACCGAAATCGACATTGCATCTTATGCTGTTCGATCGGTTATATGGTAAAAATTTTTGATCGGTTTTTACCAAAAACCGAACTGAAATCGAAAAAAACTGACCGCTGCACACCCCTAACTTTGTCCCCCCGTATTGGCATCACATTACTGACATGTTTGCAGTTCTTCCATCTTTGAACTTTCACAGAAGCCTGTTATATGATGTTACAAGACTAGAACCTATGACAGTTAATTCTAGCAAGAAACATGTTTAAGGTATAATTCATAGACCAATGGTAAAAGAGTTAGCGGGATAGACTTGTTTAGGCTTTAAGAAGAAGAATAAGAAGGAAAAGACCTGGGCAACTAGTCAATGAATTTCATTTTTATTCCCCATTGGCTTGTGAATATCAAGTCAGTCTTGGTGCTGTTACAATCGACATCCTAAACTGAGCTGGTAATTTTTTAGCATATTTTGAATGAATTATCCAAATCCTTAATATCTTAAATCCTACTGGGGCAATCACTATAAAGATAGAAATGAAATACTTCTATGTAGTAAATCAATTACCCACATGAAGGTACAAGAAGATAATCCATTCTGAAAGGTCTGCTCTATGCCTCTACTCTTGTTATTACAAATGTTTTTCGTATTGTCTAGATATCTCTTTGTCTGGGAATTCCACCCATAAATTTTCAAAAAAGGAAAAAAATGGTGGGTTGCAGTAAATGGGTTCACATGTGAGTTAAGAAGTGACACCTTTTATTTTCAATATTGCAATATCTGTTGCAGGGGCTGTTTAAAGTTTAATGAAATGAATTTTCTTTCCATTTAAAAAAAAAGAGAGCCTCTTTTCCAAACTCAAGATTTTGTTGAACCAGAATTGGTTTGCTGATGATGCTTACAAATGATTTCATGATAGTAATATGGATGTCAACTTTCACGTTCAGGGGGCTGATGCACAAAAAGGAGTTTGCTTCAAACTTCACCGGATTTAAGAAGGATGGGGCACAGTGGTTGGTTGATAACACAGACATCAAACTTGTTGGTAAGATTTTAGACTTACCTTGTTAACAGACAAGGACTAATTTCAAAAACATTCATTTGGTAGAGCATCCCCTGCCCATAATTGACAACAGGGCTTGTGTGCCTGTGCCACAGATTCTGCTCTTCAGTTCTGGCTTGATGGGTAGATTAATGTCAGCTCATGGGCCACCAGAGCAAAGATAGCCAATTTTTGTTGAAAGGAAAAAACAAACAGAAATAAAAGTTAAAAATTTTTACAATTAATACATTGTATTTAAATTATAAAAAAATTGTAATAAAAATAATTTTATATAACATATAAAATTATAATAAAAATTTATAATAACATAAATCTCTCTTTTAAAGAATTACATAATAAGAAATAAAGTAACATAAAAGAAGAAAAAGAGAAGAGAAAAAGAAAAAAAAAAAAAGAGGGAGAAAGAGACGTGAATAAACTTAAATTAAGGTAATGTTGATTATTGCTTGTATGGTCATTTTATTATTGATTATTTATATTAATTATTAAATAAAAGATTTATTTTGAAAAGTATTAAAAATACATAATAAATAAAATATTTCAAAATTTTTGAAGAGATCACAACCTCTCTAAGATTATTAAATATATATAATAATTAAAAATTTTCGAAAATTTTAGGAAGGCCATGCCCCCCACAACAATACCACCCTCCGCCCGTGAGTCACTTCAACAGAATGTGTTAGTAACTCAGGGTAGAAAGCAATCTACGATAAATTTCCTTCCTACCACTCTGCTAACACTTTTTTTTTTTTTTTGAAAGTAAAGCTTGATCGGATTCAATAGCATAAATTGGTAATTACCAAAACCAGGCAGTCAAAGCAGTATAACGTAATCATTTTCCATAGAAAATAACGCCGTTTCTGTGCTCTATTATCGGTTGAACTTTTAGTTGTACTAATTCATCTGTCCGTATGAATTGTAGGACTTGATTACCTATCTGTTTCTGCTTATGTTGATGCTGCCCCAACTCATCATATATTTCTAAAGAAAAGGGTAAGAATAATGAGATTTCTCTTATGAATCTGAAAGCTTGTTAATTTTAACTTCTTTTTTTTTTTAATTTTTCTGCCCCAACCCATCTGTTATGGCTTTCTTTACTCTGGTTTAACGACAAGGGTTGAAATGCATTACTGAAACTGCTCAAATTCTTCAGGAAATTGTTCTTGTTGAAGGTCTGAACCTCGATGGCATCCAGGCAGGGAAGTATACTGTCCATTGCCTACCTCTGAGGATGGTCGGTGCAGATGGATGCCCAACAAGGTGCATTCTCACTGCATAACAACATTTCTTCAAGTAAGTTCTTTCGCATTGAAACCAATTATTGCTTCAGTTACGACTTGTATATGCACCTCTGAATTATTAGTAGTGACAACAAATAACAATACCTTTAGGAGGTGAGTTGTATATTGGTTAAACTCTTCCTTTTTTCTAGAGGTCTGCCTGTTTTATAGAATTAAAGAGAAATGCTCCAATAAATTTGCTTTTATTAGTTTGAGACATTACTCATACAAACCTTTTGCTGCAGGAGACTAGGAAAGGCTCTCTTGACAGGTTGGTTGATGGTGTCAAATAAATGCCTTTGGGAGGTGGGAGTGGTTGTAGAATAAAAACTTCCTGAACTCATTGTTCATTCTGACTATCGAGGAATCTATACTTTGTATCTTCCTTGACATTCAATACAAATTCTCCTCAGATTGTTGTTAAAATGTACCGAGACAGGATAAACCTTTGAGATTATTTTAAATATTGAGTTTTCTTGTCTTATTCAGCACCTTTGGCTGTCTATTTCTGCAGAATAAGTAAACAAGAGCCTCGTATATAGCAAGAAAAAAACATTTATAGGTGAAGGAAAGCAGCTTTTGCTGAAAGTGCCCTCTCCTTCTTCACTGTTAAGTGATGCCATGTTTATACCCAAAGCAAATAGAAGCAACACTAACATGATTGGCCTGACTCGCCCCCTTTTTTTTTTT
>NW_018397254.1:7893350-7899810 GCF_002168275.2 Theobroma umbraticum | reverse complement strand
TTCCAAATAGAGTGAAGCCATGAAATTTGACTATTAGGATCAATATCAAGAAAAGAACAAAAAGTTTTGACCGAGAAGTTATCTCTAGTGTCATACTTCCATATAAGTTTATCCATTTTACATAGAGCAAGAACAATGTGACCCAACAATGAAAGGAGCTCACTATAGGATTCAGCCTCCCATGAGTAAAGGTTACGACGAGAAGAGATAGTCCAATTGTCATTGTGCCAAATATCACGCACTCGTGCCTCCTTGTCCATTACAATAGAGAAAAGTCTAGGATACCTGGAGCAAAGTGCTTCATTTTCCGAAACCTATTTATCAAGCTAAAAAGAGACAAAGGCACCGTTACCAATGAGCCAATGGCATGCATGAAATTCCATATGTTCCTAAACCCCCTCGATGGACGATATGTTCACAGATGGATGATATGTTCACAATGTTTTGCCAAGTTTATGACATTCTAGAAGGCCAAGCAGTGGATGGAAGCCAATTAGATTGACCATTGCCATATTTCTCCACTATTAAGCGTCTCCAAAGAGCATCACTTTCCGTGCCCTATCACCATCACCATTTTGCAAGGAGTGTCAAATTTTTATGGTTAAGGCTAGATATTCTTACCCTAATATATCTTTTCGGTTTACTACCGTGCTCCATTTAAGTTTTGAGATTTTACGCTTTTTGGTTTGCAATTTCTCAGTCTTAGGTCCAGAATCTTTGTACTTGGATTATTTAGGATGCTAATCAAGCTGTTATGGGAATATAACTTGGCGTTGAACAACAGCTAGACTAGTATACAATATCTGTATATATTAATGGTAATTAAGTTAGACTTTTTAAACCAAATAAAATCATTTAAATACCGTGAATCTAGCCAAAAAAAATCGTATTATACCAAAGTTAATGAGAACAATTATACTCATAAAAATCACATTTTCCAAATCTATCTTGTTTTTAATTCATCTGTGAAACATGATAATATTTTTAAAATTTTATTGATGTTAAATTTTGTTTAGTGAACATGTTACTAATGTCAACTTCGAAAAAGATACAAAAGTTTCAAAGTTTTCCTTCTCTGAAAATGTACAAATTTGGAAAATTATCGTCTTATTGCTATAAATTTTATTATTACTCTATATATGGTGTCAATTTTCAAAGTATAAAAGGTAATAAGATAATCAGTTTATCATAATACAATTCATGGTCAAGAAAGAGCTTATCTGAACATAATAATGTTTCTTGTTTGGCTTCCCACATTCCAGGATTTTTTTCCCATTTTCTTCATCTTGATGTTTCTATGTCATGACATATTATGCAGATTTTGTATTTCTTAATGGATTGTTTCCTTCCATATTCCTCCTTCAATTTGACCAAGCGTTTATTGGCAATTGACTCTGACTATCAGTCAACACTACAGCCTGTCTATTCCAGCAAAGAAAGTCAACAGCCTGTCTTTATCTTGGCAAATTGCCTAGTACTAAATTAGGGAAACATGTGAAGATGTTTATGATGAATAAATAGGTTATTAGGAAAATCTTGATTTTCCTTGTAGGATTTCATCCTCATCCTAAACATTCTTGTCTATAAAACGAACACCAATGTCGAACAACCATAGATAATTAGGCTCTTCATTTTCGTTTCATCACTTGTATCTTATTCACTCAGGCATTTTTAGTTTATCTTTGCTGCTATTTTTTTCTCAAGTCTCCTTCCAAGAATTATGGGGAGTGAAATTCCTCAGGTTCATATATTCTTCTTTCCAATCATGGCTCAAGGCCACGTGATACCAACAGTGGACATGGCCAAGCTGTTTGCAACACGAGGAGTTAAGACAACCATAATCACCACTCCGGTCAATGCTTCTTTCTTCTCCAAGACAGTACAAAGAAGCAAAGAATCTGGTTTAGATATTGATGTCAAGATTCTAAAGTATTCTACTGAGGAGGCTGGGTTGCCCGAGGGGTGTGAAAACGCAGACTTGCTCCCTACTTCCCGAGACGAACCCAAGGACATCGTCAGCAAATTTTTCAAGGCCAAAGTCATTCTTCAGGAACCACTGGAGCGGCTGCTGCAAGAATGTAAACCAGATTGCTTGGTTGCGCATATGTTCTTCCCTTGGGCTACTGATGCGGCAGACAAATTTGGGATCCCCAGGTTGGTGTTCTATGGAGTGAATGTCTTCTCAACGTGTGTAATGGAGTGCATGACACTCTACGAGCCACACAAGCAAGTTGAGTCCGAATTTGAACAATTTGTGGTGCCTAACCTTCCAGGCGATATCAAATTGTCAAAAAAACAGCTGCCAGATTATGTGAAAGAAAGTGTTGAAACAGAATTCACCAAGATGCTGAAAGCATCCAAAGAATCAGAGCTAAGAAGCTATGGCGTGATTTTCAACAGTTTCTATGAGCTCGAAGACATGTATGCAGATTACTACAAGAATGTTTTGGGACGAAAGGCATGGCATATCGGCCCTGTTTCGCTGTGCAATAGGGCCATCGAAGATAAAGCAGAGAGAGGAAAGAAATCAACAGTTGATGAACAGGAGTGTTCGAAGTGGCTTGACTCAAAAAAACCAAATTCAGTTGTTTACGTATGTTTTGGAAGTATGACCAACTTCAGATCTGCTCAGCTAAAGGAGATTGCAATGGGGCTTGAAACGTCAGGGCAGGAATTCATTTGGGTGGTGAGGAAAGAAAAGAGCAATGGAGGAGAAGAGGATTGGTTGCCTGAAGGATTTGAGAAGAGAATGGAAGGCAAGGGACTTATAATAAGAGGATGGGCACCACAAATTTTGATTCTAGATCATGAAGCAGTTGGAGGATTTGTGACTCATTGCGGATGGAATTCAAGCTTGGAAGGCATTTCTGCTGGTGTCCCGATGGTCACATGGCCAGTGTCCGCGGAGCAGTTTTACAATGAAAAGTTGGTGACTCAAATCCTGAAGATTGGAGTTCCTGTTGGTGTTCAGGAATGGGTGTCAACTGTGGGAGATTTTGTGAAGAGAGAAGCAATAGAAAAGGCAGTCAAGAAGATAATGAATGGTAAAACAGCAGAGGAACTTAGAAGCAAAGCCAAGGCTCTGGCAGAAATGGCAAAACGGGCTGTTGCAAAAGGAGGTTCATCTTACTCTGAGTTGAGTGCTCTCATCGAAGAACTGAAGTTGCGTCGCCATTGAATCAATTGGCAAAAACAAAATCATATTGCATATTTATCTTATGTAGTTCAGATTACTTTTTAGTCCCCTTTTCGGATCTCATATAAATAAATAAATTTGTCGCTTGGCGTTTGCGCTGAACAATTAGACTACTAACTTGACCATAAGCTTCGAACTAACTTCATGAAAATAGTTAGGAAAAAACTATTTATACAGGAGTATTTCATTTTGCCATTTTCATTAGGACAACTAAATATTTGACTCATACTCAGGATACAAAGAAATCCATCTATCCAGGATCAATGCTTCGAACCCTGAAATATTCCATTGAGACTGACTTGTTGCCTGGAGAAAATCCTTCCTTCAACGAGCTTGAACATTTGTCAAATTCATCCATTTTCAATCATATATATAATTCATAGCCGAAATAATAATCTTGAGAAGGTGGTAAGTACTCCACAAATACTTTAACCATTCAACCAAGATTACATTTCCAACAATGGAACCTCAATTGTTTTGTTTGTCCCCAAGTGATAAATCAGATTCTAAGTAATATATTCCTCCTACCTGGTTCTCCTAGCTAGAATCGTCCATATATTTCTGCAAGCCCCAAAACAATTATATAATGCATATTGCTGAATTTTTTGCTGACATGGATAAAATTAATGTAATTATCCTTTTGGTTGTTGACACAATAGTATTATCTTAGTGACTGAAAATGAGATGCATAACTAAGTCACAAAGCCCTCTGAATATTTTTAAAAAATTGGGTTACTCTTTAAGACTTTAACTCTAATATTTTAAGAAAATATGTAATGTGATGCGTGTATTAAAATAAGTATTTAATTCGACATCTAGATATTTATTTCGTTAAACGTCTAATTTTGTTAAAAAAAAATTGATGATATGTCAAGGAATCTACGAAAATGCACGTTGTGGACAAATAAATGCCAAGTGATACAATTTTACTTATTAAAAAATTTATGTTTTTTTAAATATAAAAACCAAAAATTATTTTAAAAAATCTAAAACTGAAATTTTATAAAAAGCTCCATTTTTCTTTCCTTTCCTACTCTCAACTCTCCTTCCTCGTTTCTCTCCTCTCCTGATCTCTGATTTTTGACCTTTTAAATGAGTAATTCAATCATTTTTATGACAGGTGACAACCATGTGTAGGCTATGCGGTAACTATTAAGTGACGTTTGGTATCAGGGATGTAAGCTACATTCCCTGCAATGTGGCTTATTAAATTACATTACAGTGTTTGTTTTGGTAACAGATCACTGCAATGTAAGATTGCAATGCAATCACATTGCAGCCAATGGATGTAATGTGATTGCAGTCCAAAACCAATACAATCACATTACATTGCACTCTGCAATGTTCTTAAAGACAATTTTACCCTTCAACTTTATTATCTTATTAAAAATATTTTTATAATATTATAATTAAAATAAATATATAATATAAGAATAAAAATTAAAATAAAATAAAATATAAAAAATTATATATTTATATAATATAGATAAAACAAATTAAAATAAAATATATAATATAAAATTTATATTAAAGAAATGAAAATAAAATATTAAAATTATAATAATAAATAAAAATAAAATATATGACATTAAAAAATATATTTAAAATATGATATTATATAAAAATTAATAATATAAATATAATATAATTAAAAATAAAATATAAAATATTATAATAATAAATAAAAATAAAATATATGACATTAAAAATATATTTAAGAAATGATATTATATAAAATTAATAATATAAATATAAAATATATTAAAATAAAATATAAAAATATATATAATAAATAAAAATAACATATATGATATTAAAAATATATTTAAGAAATGATATTATATAAAAATTAATAATAAAAATATAAATATATTAAAAATAAAATAAAAAATAAAATATTATAATAATAAATAAAAAAAATATATGATATTAAAAATATATTTAAGAATGATATTATATAAAAATTAATAATAAAAAATATAAATATATTAAACTTATATTTTAATAATTAGGGGTAATTTTGACAATTAGCATTACATTCCCACTAAAGTACTTGTAAACCAACACCGCAATGTTATCTTTCCTGCATTTTAATCATTATTTTACTTTCATACCAAACACTGTAATGTTATTTTCTCTGTAATCACATTGCTTGCAATTACATTACTTGCAATTACATTACTTGCAATCACATTACCTGTAATCACATTGCATTGTAATGTACCAAACGGCACCTTAGTGCAAGTTGAAATTATCTTGTCAGGTGACATAATAGTTTGCTTTTTATTGATTTGAATCATGTCAGCAAACTTTAGACGAAATTAAAGTCCAGATAACAAAGTAAATATTTTTTTTATTTTTTTTTAAAGTAAAGGGATTGAACTTGGATGTAGTTTCCTACACGCGTTTTCTATTACATCATATCAAAAATGAATTTAAAATTTTTTTAAGTACTGTAATAATTAAAATAATAATAATAACTTATGATCACAAGATTCATATGATTGTTTTTATAAATGTGCTTTTCTAATTTCATCTTTATCAATAAAAAGATACTCAAATTTTTTAATTTAAAATTTATCAAGAGAGTATTTAGATTAAATTCAATACGATATTACTTAGTAGATTATTAAGTATTATCATTAGTATAATTTTATTGTTATTATTCGAGATTTGAGTCCTGAGAGTTTTTTTTTTTCAAATATCTCTCAATGACTTATTTATCTAAAATAATAAAAACTTGTTAAAATTTACTAGTCATTAGTATAAACTAAGATATTAAAATTAAATAAAATATAATCTTGTTTAACAAATTATTGAGTTCAACAACTAACAATATAACAATTTTCTATTTATTGATCAAAATTAAATATAAGCATTTACAAACTAGATAAAGTTAAATACAAAAATCAAATAATCAAATAATATATCTATCAAATAAATCAAAAAAAGAAATACTCATAATTTTAAGATATTATTTGACATGTAATACTATTTTTTATTTGCTAGATTATAATAATGAACTTAAACAATCAAATTAATTAAAAGCATATTTAGACATGAAGTATTTAAAAACTTAATTCAAATTAAAAATTACTTACAATTAAAATTTAGATGAAGTACTTTGAGAGAGTAAAAAAGACATTTAGAGATAGGGGAGAGCAACGGTCGGTTGGAACTGCCCAACCGACCGCAACCGTTGGTTATTGTAACCGACGGTTATTTTTGCAACCGTCGGTTGTGCCGATCGGTTTCGTCGGCTTA
>NW_018397254.1:7879063-7893250 GCF_002168275.2 Theobroma umbraticum | reverse complement strand
TTTTTTTTTTTTTTTTTCTGGATAGAAGAGAAAAGCAGTGGCTGAACGCAGAGTCAGACCCAAGAGATTTTTACAACTCAAAAGAATGCACGGCCTTTCCTCAGCCAAAAACAGTAATTTTCATCACTTTCTTTGCCTTTCAAATATACTATGTTTCTGTGATTAATTCTTTATGCAGCACGGTTCATGCGTGTAGTCTACTTTACCATGAAACTGTAAAGACAGTCACGGGTTCTACTTCTATTTAGTAAAACAAATGTGGTCCAGTTCTTCCCATTCTGCAAATATGGCATGGCCAAAGCCAGAGCTACCTCTAATGGTAAAAATAATGGTGTCCAGAAATAAACCCACCAATCCACCATCTCACTGTCAAACGTATATGTAGCTAGTTTTATATCGAACATAACAACGAGAAATGTGATGTCTCCATCGTCTCCCAACTCCATTGCTAACTCTTTGGATGCTTGTTTCATTAATTGGCAGTGATTCTGTGTCATTTTGTGTTTGAGCTGCTTCCTTATTGTGCCTTCTTCTGGAGATATTGGGGGGATCAAATTCTGTCTGTGAGCTTTTGTAACCTTGTTGGACATTTTAAAAATCTATTTTGTAGGGTTGTGGTCAGTTGGGATTTTGACATTCTAACTAATTTGAGTATTGTGGCAATGAACTACTAATAGATTGTGAGAGTGACAAACATGATGTTACTGCCAATTTATTACAGTAAGGACAGCAAAGGACATAAGCATGAGTGAAAATGTCCTGTATATTTAACCTCATGGAAATCTAATTGCTTCAAAGCTTTAAATAGACTGGCTGGGCAATAGGATTCATGCCATTTGCTTGAACTTTGTTACTAATCCAATTTGCTTGGTGCTTTGTTTGTCCTTTTGCTTAAGTTCTTGTTGGTAATTGGTCTGAATCTTTGCCTTCCTTACGGTCATTGAAATCCCTGTTCGTGGTTCACCTAAAAGCATATCAACCAAAAAGGAGAGGAAGTGGGTCTAAATATGATGAACATGTTTTACCGCAAAAGATGGCTTTTGGCGCTCACTTAAAAACCATATAGTACAAGACCCTGTTTAAAATGTTGTAGCCCTCTTTGAAAATTTAGCTGATTGTGGTTGGGTCACCCTTAGCCTGCCAAAAGATACTCAAATCTTTGTCTGAGATGCAGACATGCTTGCAGGGGGACAGCCAAGTTTCAAAGTTTTTGGTACATGGCTGACCCTGGAAGACATCAAAAACTCCAGTTGTCCTTTTCTCTGACCATGTAAAGGGACTCTTGAGGCCCAAAAGGCACCTCTACATGGCATAGCAATAAATTTTACCTCTTTTAAGAAGAAGGGAAAACAGTGTAAATAAGAGAAGCATCACTCTTTGTGTTTACCATCCAAGGACCACCCATCCATAAGCCATTACCATTATTTCTACATTGAATGCTGCTTGTCGCCACCCCTAAATTTTTCTTTTCTGGTTTTTGTTTTTCTTAAGTGCCTGGCCTCCGCTTCTCAGCTCTCCATTGATATATAGCTTTCTATATATGAATTTTCTTTTGTATGTGTCTAATATCTTTTCGACCTCATTGAAGGTTTCATTGAATAAGGTCCACTCTTAAAGATCTTTTTGTTCAAGGTTTAATGGAGTTTGCATTATTCTCACGACATGGCTGTCCTAAGCTGGGTAACCAACCGAGTGGTCATTGAAACAAGTTGCGTCAGTTCATTTAGTATGTTAGCTAGGCTTGTTTACTAATCAGACAAGTCAAGCTCACCGATGAGCTGTTCCTCAGCTTTTATGAGTGATGCAATGTCCTATTGCTCAGAGTGTTCCTGGACTGAATTAAGAAGAGATGTAATCAATCAGGTTTAAAAAGGTGAAAAAACGTAGCCCCAAACTTTGTCTGCTTTGAGGTCAAATTACAATTCATGGCAGTAAAGTCCCCACTTCTCAACATTATAAAGATATCAGTAAAAATTTTGTGAGGTACAAAATATATGTCAGGTTATCCCTCATGCATTGATATTCATTACCTCTAATGATTGAAACATCCATTAAATAATTTACCCTTTCCTTAGCAAGGACTTGGATTAATAATTCCAATTTCCCAAATGTAAAAAGGAGGTAATATGAGATGTCCCCCGCAATAATGAAGCAAACTTTGTACAAATTGAAGAAAGGGTTACATGGCCTTCGGGGCGACCTGGTTTACGATTTTGGCATTTCATGGAGATAGTGACCACTGGCCATAACATTGGATGCCGATTGGATGTAGCATCCACATTAACTATTTAACAGAAGGGATGAAACCAGAAGGACTTGGCAGAATTATTTTGTTCACGTAATAGATGTGCAACGCAAGGCAAGTTGACAGTGGTTTGGGGCCTCCATTTCTGATTTTCTTTTGAGGGCCATGGCAACAGTGCTAAGCTGCATTTTTGCTCTTGAGGACACCCCTCTGGTCCCCAGGGCCATGTATTTTACAACTCTTATCCATTTATATAATATATATACTTCTTAAGTGTTGGAGACATAAGCTACATGTTTGTTCACTACTTGGTAGACTTATAGATTAAGGTCAGAGTTTGCCATTCCCTGGCAGAAAAAAACATATATTTCTTCCCTGCATGTGACCTAGCAGCAGAACTTGACATTAAGCAAGAGCAAGGATTATTCAACTTTCTTGATAAAGAAGAAAACTCATTTTGATCTCCCATAAATAGTCTCTTCAAAACTAACAACATGAGACTGTAATTAACTTTTGCATCCTACATGCTAAATCTGAACAAATATTTACTAGGTTTAAAGTCATAGATGAGAGTTACAAGTCTTACAGAAAGCAGACAAATAAACCAGTCAAGAAAGGTTGATTCCCACGACTCACGTTGAATTTCATGTTTGTGGAAAACATTATTGAAAGGTTGGGATCAGAACAATTTGGTGGTGGTTTCAGTCAAAAGGACCATAGTTTGCCAAGTGCTCTAGATGGAAGAAGCTACATAAAGTAACCCCATCTATTTTTATTTTTTACTGCTGCTTCAAAATCTTGCCATGTTATTTCCATTGTCTGTCCCAAAAACCACAAAAGAAAAAAAAAGGGAAGAAAAGAAAAGGAAACAACCCATGGCTGGGACAAGGACCCACAAACCTCTATGGTCATCTCTTTTGTTGTCCTTTAAACTTTACAGCTGTAAGCAAGAAAAAGTAAATATGGTAGAAGGGCAAAAACCAAAAAGGAAATTGGAAACTACATGGGGATGGTTTTGGTCCAAAATTTAGTCCAAGTTATTTAATACTACTAAGTGTAGGCCTAAATTAATGAAGCAATAAGAAGGAAAAGTGAGAGTGAGAGAGAGAGAGAGAGACCAGGTCAAAAGATTGTTTAAGATGAGCAAGCTAAAGCCTAAAAGCTTCCCCAGCCATGATCATATTATTCTACAATTATTGGTGTGGGGACACACTGACCTCATGATCTTTTGGTTCTTGGGAGCAAGCTGTTTCCCTTTGAAAACACAACACATTCCTCTCTCTCTCTCTCTCTCTCTCTCTCATGAATCATGAGCACTTGCACGCATCTACTACAATCTACGCTCTACCAACCTTAAAGTAGAGAACAAGAAAAAAGGACCCCAAAGACAATCCCTCACAATATCAAAGATTTTGTCCCCCAAATTCAAAATCCTCCTTTTATCTCTTTGACCTTTTTATATGGGTCGAGTCAGTGGGTGCCTCCGAACCTACACCCTCAACTTAGTTTTTTCCATACCTCTCTTCTTTTTTTAATCATTTTGTTCTCAATTCTTTATTATCATGACCAAGATTTTTCCCCCTTTTTCAGTCAGCTTGCCGTTCCTTGTAAGATGGTTTCAGTCACAATATCATGATTCTATATAGGATTGAAATTTCAGTGTTAATAGCTAAACCAACAAACCATTAACAATTTTCGTTTTTACCATATGGAATGAGACAAATGACTAATTTGAGCAAATACTAGAATTACTTTTCGTACTCAAAATCATCTTTTAACTTCTTTACAATGGTGTTAAGATTATTATTATTATTACGCATTTAATGCCAACACCATCCCACATGGTGCTTTGTAGAGGATATATATTCACATATATTAATCGAAGTAAACATTCCAATTTCAGATAATTTAAGAAAAATGAAGTGGCTTGATTGATCATCACAGAGAGAGAGAGAGAGAGAGAGCAACTATTTTTCCAATCAAAAAGTGGATAAGCATGCTCTATTTTTATAGAGACTCAAAACGGCTTCAAAAGAAGCCTTAAGTATTACCTTCCAACACGTGATAAGAGTAAAAGAAGTTAGATACTATATATATATATTTTTTTCTTTTTAAAAAATAAATAAATAAATAAAGGAAAAAGAATTATAAGCAGTATAAAGTTTTGAGGCATGCTGAACTGGAGAATCCCCACTAAAATGCGCACAGATTCATTGTGCGCAAATTAGCAAAAAAGCAAAGGGGGGTGGGGTGGAGAAGAAGAAGAAGAAGAAGAAGAAGAAGATTGAAAACTTTATAGTAAGGGGAAATACTAATAGGGGGAAGTGGTAGTACCTTTTGGTTTCAAGGGTGGAAAGGATAATGGTGGGTTAAATGGGAGTTAGTCTAATCTGATTAAGGAAGTATACAAAAAGGGCAGATTCCATCAAATAAAGTTAAGGAGGAAACATCCCGTTTGTTTTTAAAGTATAGACTCGGATTGGGAAAAGCATTTTGCGTGCATTCTTTTGCCCGTCGTTTACTGCTTTGCTATTACATTTTCTTACATAAGCGCGTGCGCTCGCATTTCTTATTCATTCCAACCCTAAGCAATCCCACTCAACTTTCTTGAGCAGCCTCTCTCACGCTCCAACTAAGGCGCGTGGAGAGGGGAACTGGGGACACGATCTTACATTCATTTGCATTGCTTCTTGACTAGGTTAAGCGACAAGAGAAAAGTGTAGAAAATCCAAGGGCTAGAGAGGGCGTGTCGTTTTCTTGATGGGCCAACGGCCAGGATTAGGTATTGGAGATGAGAGAGAGAGAGAGGGGCGATGGTCACCTCTAGCACTTGCAACGAGGTCAAACCTCGCAATGCAAAAGTCTCTCTCCCTAAAAACCAAACCCCAAAACCCCACTGGCCGACACCCTCTTTCTCCCCTCACATGCATACAAAACAAACAAAACCTTCTTTTCCGGTTTTTTCTTCCATAACCAAACACACTATCGCATTTAAATATTATAGATATAATACATAAAACGAATGTGCCAGTCATTCGTTGCTGAATGGGTCTCTTAAGCTAATGAGAGAGAGAGAGAGAGGAGAGTTTGACAGAAAAAATAAATAAATAAATCATCACGGATAAAACAAAATTGTTTTCTGAATTTATTTTTATATGGAGATATAGTAAATATATTAAAATATATATGTTTATATAAAATTATGCTTTGAAATGACACTTGCAGATTGAAAACACATTCACACAGAGAGAAGCAGACTGCTTACATTCTTCAATGCGCCCTTTTTCCTTTCCCCTAATCCACTTTTCTCCCTTTGTCTAATTTGCCACCCGTCTCAGCAACTCCTTATGCAACCCCCCAACCTTTCCCTTCCTTCACTTTGAAATAAGACTTGGGGCATTCTTGGAATCGTAGAGATGGGAAGACAAAGCAGATTTTTTTTTTTTCGTTTTCCTTTTTTTTCTTCTGAACTTAAAAAAACTTGATTCCTTGAACCAAAGAAGAGACATAAGCGTAATAAATAATAGATCTTTTTTGGACACAGAAAGATTAAGAAGGGCTGCCAACGATGTCCACGAAGAATCGGTTGGGTGATGGCAAACGCATTCCTTGTTCTTGGGCTCTGCTCTTCTTGAAGGGTGGCTCTGGTGATGAGGAGACTGAGCCTGACGACCCCACAGCCCAAGAATCGTTTGAGCAATCGCTGCTAAACGCAGCATCAATCACACCGCTAGGGCTGCTGGGAACCATCTCCAGCTTCCTCTTGTGAGGATGAGGATTACTGCTATATGCATTGTTTTGGGGTCTTGTTGATAGATCAAGAATGAGCTTGCAACAGTCATTTACTCTTTCCTGTTGCAATGCAGTGGGACAATAAATTAAATTAAAGATGTATTGTTATAATTAATGTAGTCTATTCTTGTATATGAAGAGATAATGCATTACCTAAAAAACCATTTTCTAATAAATTGTAACTAGTCTTATCAGGTACCTATAGTCGATAGTTAATCCTTACTCACACCCTAAATTAAAAAGATGCTGTACTACTACCTGTATATTTAATAACGTGCAAATAATTTGCTATTTATGGAATGTTTTTTTAACCAAAATTTTGACATCAACAATGAGGAATACTGAAGAGGCCCAAATTAACTACTTTATTAATGATTAAATACGAACCTTGCTTATTTTAAGAACACTGAGAAGTTGGTTTTGGTAGTCAATGGGATTGAAAGGCTCAACTTGGCCTATAACGTGCATCATTGTTGCAGTGGCCAATACAGAGGGAAGATAACGGACAGATCTTGAATCTACAAACACCGAAAAGAAAACATAAGACCAAATGATGAGAAAAAACACAAGAGTGTATCTCTTTTTTTTCTTTTTTGTCCTTTGGTAACTACTCTCGAAGACACTCTAAAGTTAATGTCATAGTGAACTTGGCCGAGCAATAATGGAATGCTTACCAGAGATTACACAGAGGAGGAGACGCTCACATTTCCTGAGAAACTCCCAATGGAGATGAGTCTTCAATCCAAGCCTCCTTATGATGTGATCAAGAAATGAAAGTGGGGTAACTGGATGCATCTTCCATTTCAGGGTGGAGAGAACCAAAAGCTCCATTCTTTGAATATTTTTGGCCTCAAAAAGATATTTTGTCTCCTCAACCTAAAACGAAAGCGAACATTAATACATGTTATTGACCCTCAAAATCAAGAAAGGATAAACAATTTAATTGAGCCTATATAACAAGATTGTTGTTCTGAGGCACATACCTGTAGGTCTAGAAGAAGAGGTACTTGTGTCTCTTCAACTTTTGCAGCCAAAGACAGACAAGTCACCGCCACAAGGTGGATCATCCAGGGCTTATCTCTTTGAAAATGAAAGCTACTTAGGAACCTATCGAGATAGTTAATGGAAAGTACAGCCGTGAGCGTGGTGAATCCGTAGTGAGCATTGACTTTAAGCATCCACTCCACAGCCTCACGGCGAGCCACAGCGAGAGGCTCATCAGTTTCCACATTGTTGGGATTGAGATAAGCCGCCTGTTGCTGTTTTTCTTTAGAGAAGAGTGAAAGAAGCTCCTCATCTTCCCAAAACATATCCTGCTCCAACAACAAAAGTGGAAAAAGAGAAGGGTTTCTGGCATTATTACAACTCCTAGAACTCATCTCTTGCTGTAAAACTTCACCTAAATCATTTTCATCCTCTTCCTCTTCCCATTTCTCTTCTTCACAGTAGAGAGCATCTAGCAAGAAAGAAGGGTGGTTCTGTTCTTGTTGTTGTTGTTGTGAGTATTGCTGTTCATGTTGTTGGATAGCCATCTTCTTCCACCAAGAAGAAGAGGGTTTTCGGTCCACCTAGCTGATCATTATACGAAAGAAAACATCATAAAGAAAAGCTGGTTGAGAGACCCATCTCTCTCAGCTGTATCTATCTGCCTTTCCCTTAGGGTAAGTGTTAATAAGAAGTGTAGAGTTGGCTAATGGCTACAGATGGACATAGAGAGAGAGTAAAAAAGGGCCGAGAGGAAGAAAGATAAAGGTGGAGAGGTTGATTTTTATCAGAATGGGTTTCACGCTTGTCCTTTTGTTTTATCAATAAAATATTTGTACGCTAGTGTATTGTGGGTAATGGGTTTTTATATATATATACATACATATATATATATTTTGGGTTTTGGAAAATCTTTTCTTCTTTTCTGTTTTTGTGCTTTCGGTGTGTTTCGTTGGCGGGCAGAAAATGTAACGGCACACACACCAAGCCCGACCCCATGAAAACTACTTCTTATGCCTACCAAAATAAAGATGCACTCTGCTTTACCATAGATCCTTGAGGGTGAGGGGCAACCAAAAACAAATAACAAATGGGAGAAGGAAAGAGAGAGCTAGAGCTTTTCCATTGTAATTTCATATTTTCTACTGGCTTTTGTGGGTCACAGTCATATTCCAGGGCGAGGTAATTCTACCTTGAATTAAAGTCAGACAATTTTAAGTCGACAATGCTTCATGCATGTCTCTTGAAGATGCCAAAATCAATCTAGACTTGGGTAAATGATCACTAGTTTTAATTACATAAAAGAAAAAGGGTAAACGTATTTGATTATTGATAGAATGTATAAAGCTGTAGTAGAATATTTTGGATTTAATGATAGTTCAGTTTTTCAAAACTTAGAATTTATAGCACTTAAGACTACACCAGTCGATGCAATGTCAAAATCGAAGGGATGAGACATTGAATTTTGACCAGAATGGTAAATGTTCTACTGTACAAGTAGAGAAGATTAATGTCAAGAGTGAAGGGCAAAATTTCATAAAAGTTGCCGATAGTCATTTAAGTAAGGTAATTTTCAAATAATTATAATGTTTATATTTGTATATTGAAAGTCTCTTATTATTCCGATTAAAAGATAAACTAAAAAAAGAAATGAAAAAAATTAAATACGTAGGAGGAGGAGAAGAAGAGGAAGGGTTCACAAAACGACAATCCACTTAGTCCACCAGAGAGAACAAACTTCCCCAGAGGAGGGTATGGGAAAGCATATTCATCTACGCGACCTCCTCTGGACATGTAATCCACGCCCCATCATTTTCATGGTGCGTGAAAGCCACGCTCTGATAGTGCGATTAAAAAGAAAGCAGAACAATAGGCTGACTCGCAGTGAAGTCTTTCTTTTATAATGTTAAGAAAATAAATGATGGCGTCTTGTCTGCGGCAGAGACAGCCTGAGGGCTGACCCATTATAAGCCGTATTCCCACGCTTTTCCCATTTGGGCCTTAACTACTTTTCCAACTCTGCACCATTTCTTTTCCTGTATCTATCTCTAGTTAAAATAAATGTAAATCTCAGATTTTATTTATTTATTTTACCATGTCTCAATATATCTTTGCTACGGTTGATATTGTTTTTTTGGTATTGCAGTTGTTAATCTCGCTATGATGAAATATACATAGACAAGGTACACTCGTATGAACTCCATGTGTCATGTACTATTCATTTTCTATGTACTTGAGTTCTTTTAAGGATTATTTACTATTTTTTAAAATATTTTTTTAATATGGTTAAAATATTACAAACTCGTACTACTCAATTTTATTACAATTAAATTTTTTTATTATAGTTGATAATCTCGTAATGATGAAATATACGTACATTTAAATGAACTCAATGTACTAGGTACTATTAATTTTTTATGTACTTGAGTTTTGGGAATGATTAATTTTCTTTTAAATTTACTATTGTTTTAAAATACTTATCTAACATGGTTTTTTTTTTAAGTTGAAAAAATCTCTCAAGGCTAGCTACTTGTAAAAGTTTTATTAAAAATAAGAAAGAAAAGTACATTGGGAAGGGGGACATGAACTTTATCTCCAAAATTAAAGAAATCTTAATGAAGGTACTATTTTCCTTACATATACTTTATGAGTGCATAGGATAAATAATATTACTCTTTTACAAAAAGCTATAAGTAAAAAATATATAAATAGTACTACTTCTTTATATTTATTTAAATTTAACATAAAGTAAATTAATTTTATATAATTTAAAATACCTTTTAATTCACCATCAACATTCCAGTCCTTCATGTGAATATCTTTGATTAGAAAGGAGATCTACAGCTCGGTAAATTTTTTCAAACAATTTCAAATAGAAGCTAAAACATATCTAGTATTCACTACCACCATATCATCCATTTCAATCCAAATATTGGAAAAAATGTACTCTCGACATAAAGATAATCCTCTTTGAAAAGCAAGAAACTTGGCTTTCAAAGAGTTATTAAGACTAACATTCTCTGAAAAACCGAAAATGAGCTTACTTGTGTGATCTCGCACAACTCCTTCACCTGCAGCATGCTGGAATTGAGTCTTGGAGCTCTCATCAACATTTAACTTGATTTCATCCAAGCATGACTTCAACTATCTACTTATTTAAGGCAGTTTTGATTGCTGATTTGGAAAGTGAATATTCCACAATTTCACAATGTGAAAATCACCTTCCCATTGCGATTTTTAGATCAAGCCCCTTCTGTGAAGTTGTATCAACAATTTCCTAATGCGTCATATAACTAGTGGAGGGTAGAGTCCTAGTTGCCTGTGCTTAGCATCATTTCTTTCAACCCACAACAACCCACAAGAATGAACATATAAAGATAGGTAGCATGACTCTATTGTGTCCTTGTTTTGTATAGTCACCAGAATAATACCATGTTAAACAACCTGCATAATGTTCTGTGATTATTTTTTTTTAATAATTAAGGGAAGGGGATTCGAATTTTACTCCTTAGGCAAAGAGATAATGCATTAACCAATGAACCAAATGCTCGGGTACTGCATAATATTCTATTATTGAATAATAGAAACTTGAAAATTTTGAGTAAAGAAATCCCAAACCTACCATGCCGTTGGGCCTTGCCAAAAAACAATAGAGCGAAGTCACCTCTAAATGACAGCATTGGCATTTTGATGCCAATTGAAACCGAATGAAACTATAAATGGAATGCTTCTATTCCAAACTAAGTTAAAAGCATTACTTACAATTTGTTTTTGCCGAACTATCTTCCAAGTACTTTTAGTAGAAAATTCATCATTAAAATAAGGAGCCCAATATGCTACATCCTCACAAGATTTTTCAATGGAAATATCAACTATATCTTCAACCATAAATTCAAGTAAAATTGCTTTTAATTTATTCACATCCCATTTACCATTATTGTAAAAAAGGCTGACTTTAGTCATCGATTGTAAGTGAGAAGGGAAAGAATATATTAATGGTTGTACTCCCATCCAACAATCATGCCAAAAGAAAAGTTCCACCTTTTCCTATCTTCCATCAAATTTCCTCTTTAGCAATTCTACAACCATTCTTCAATCGTTTCTATAAGGGAGAATCATAAACTTTAACTTGAACTTGCATTGGAATTTGACCACCACAATATTTAGTCTTCATGAACTGTGCCTATATACTATTTGAAGTCCGAAATTGCCACCAAAGTTTCATATTGAATGCTTCGAAAACATCCATTAAACTTCTAATATCAAGGCCACTTTCAATACCAGAAAATCAAATTTTTTTCCAAGTAGCCCGATGTATATGTTTAGAAGTTGTAAAATCTCCCAACAGAAAGCTGTTTAATATTCTTTCAATCTTCTCAACTACACAAAGTGGAGGCTTTAACACCTGAATTAGATATAAAGGCATCGAAGATAGGACACTCCTTACTAGAGTGATTCAACCCCCTAGAGATAGAACTTTGTTTTCCCATCTAGAAATTTTGTCTCTAATTTTAGATATGAGGGAATCAAAGAAACATGATTTTTTTTGGCCCCTTGAATATTGGTGCTGCCAAATAAATTATAGGTAGCTTTTTGTGAGCAAACCTTGTGGCTGAATGAATAATCTGCACTCTAGGATTAGCAATTTGATTGCTAGTAATAAAGTAACTTTTCTATGGATTAATTTTCCATCCAAAAACCATCTCATATTCTTTTAAGAAATTTTGAATATTTCCCAAAGATGAGTGATTCTCATTAGTAAAAGTAATTATATCATTAGCAAAAGATAGATGACTTACCTACCACCATAAAGCTACCTACTGAATAGTGTAATGAAGAATATTTCCATAGAAAGCATTTAGTCTCCTAGATAAGTATTCAACCTCTAGGATAAAAAAAGATAGAGATATGGAGTCACCCTGTCTCAAACCTCTCTCAAATTTAAAGTAAACCACTGAAACACAATTGATCAACAATGAGAACCAGCAGTTAGATATACACCACTAAGTCATACTAATCCACTACTTATTAAATCCGAATTGCCACATCAAAATAAATAAAAAATTTCAGCTCAATCAATCATATGCTTTCATCATATCAAGCTTCAAAGTAATGTTTCCTCCTTCTAGTTTTCTAATCAATCTTGTGGATTAATTCTTGAGCAAAAAGAATATTACCACTAATAAGCTTGCCACCAATAAAGTCACTTTGATTTTCCGGAAGCTTCGAAACTATCTTGTTCAAAACAATACATAAACTAATAAGTCGAAAATCACTCCAATGCACTGGATTAGAAATTTTTGGTAATAGAACAAGTGTTGTATAAGTTACCCCTTTGGGCAAAATAGCTCCATGAAAAAAATCTATCACCGCTGCTAATAAATCACCAAAGATTATTTTCCAACAATGTTGATAAAATAATGAAGAAAATCCATCAGGGCCTACAACACTATTTTTATCAATATTAAAAAGTGTCTCTCTAACTTCTTGCAATGTTGGGTCTTCACATAGAAACACATTATCATCAATACGGCATTAAACTGATATAAGTCATATTCTTCTGCCTTCGTAAAGTTGGAAAAGTGGATGAGAGATGTATCTTCAATCAATTCTCTTTCACTGCCTTGAATACTAAAAATGTGACTCACTAACTTGTTTTTCCCTCATCATCATGTGAAAAGATTTTGTATTTCTTTCTCCTTCAACAACCCACTTCACACCTGATTTTTGCTGTCAAAAAAACTCTTTTATAGAATTTTTTTGAGTTCGGCATAGGTAAGGTACATCTTTTCTCTATTCACTACAGTATGATCATTTTGGTACAGAATCTCACTTTCGGAAGCCTTTTTTTCAGCCATTTGAACATTATGAAAAATATCCCCAGAAGCCACCTTATTCCACCATTTTGGAATTGCATTTCAGCCTTTGTTGTTTATTTAAAATATCATAAATTCATACTTTCAACTTAAAAAGATATGTTTATTTAAGCGGAAAAGGCCTTATAAGTATAAGACTAATTTCATCCCTATCCAATCTGGAGTCTATGATATTTTCACTCACTCAATTATACGGTATTTTCATTATACTGATTTTTTTATCGAATAGAAATCTACCTTGATTCAAACTTAATATTAGTAAAGAATTAGATTAGTTTTGATACTACTTATCATGAGCTCATATTTTAAACATAAAAGACATGTTTATCAAGTGAAAACCCTGTACTTATAAATTTAAAACTTATTTTAAAGTTTATTGATACGAAATCCGTAACAAAAACAACATATGAATAATGATCATACATTTCATTTGAAGTAAAAGGATATAAGATTTTGGATACATATACACTTCATCTTTTAGTCATCAAAATTTGAAAGCGAAACTTCAAAATTAAAAAATTAAATTTTAACTTTGGAGGGACAGAATCCTTATATTTTAAACAATTTATACCTTGCTTTCAGTTATAGAAAAGATGAAGAATTGTGGTGATGGGAATATTTTATAGTAAAGGTTTGGGAACGTTGTACTTAGGTTCATTGAAACAACCACCAGCTTTTTCCATTCGACTCCAACTGCTCGTCCTTAAAAGGAGAAGACGTCTACTCCTAACATTGCGCTGTCAAACAGATAGCCAGGCTTGGCTATTCGGCATGGTCAGCCCCTCGGAGGGCCTGGACTGGTTGCTAATTATAAATGCTCGATAGTTAATTATAGCTTTGAATGGAATTAGATAAGGAGAGAATAGCTCTTAAATCAATTGACAAAAGAAAGAAAAAGGCTAAGGTAATTGAAAACAGTTGGAATTATGACATCGATTCATTTTTCCTCTTTGGAAGAGTCAATTATGTGAATTTAGCATACAAATTGCCAAAAAAAGAGAAAAGAAGAAAGGAAATCGGAATAAAGTTGCATGCAATCATCTGAAATCACATGCATGGGGGGGTGCACTCGTGCAAATGCACATTAATTTTCACAAAGAGGGATTAAGATGGGTGTGACAGCCAGCCAAACCCAACTCATTTGGGCAAAGTAAACAAGTGCTGGGTCTAGTTTTACACTATATGCTATCAAAATCATTTAGCAATTAAAGCAGATGAATTCAATCTTCACCCTAGATAGCTATACCACCAGCAGCTGTTAATTACCCAATCTCTACTTTTTTTTTTTTA
>NW_018397254.1:7864761-7879053 GCF_002168275.2 Theobroma umbraticum | reverse complement strand
AAATTTGTTTAGATTTGGTTCTCAATCATGAAACGGACCAAACCCACCTTTTGGAGAGAAAAAAAAATAAAACATCAAAGTGAATGATTTGTTACTCTCCACCTAATTACCTGTCTGATTAACTGCTTTTTAACTGGTGTTGGCACATCAAGAGAGAGCATTTTTTAGATGATCATTAATCGCAGTAACAAATCTAGCATTATCATTATTACCTTTTTATTCTGTCTAATTTGCTTCTTTTCATGCAACGTGGTAGCAATCATGACGATAACAACACTGATATTTAGATTTGGATGTCAGATTAAATGCACAAGATCCAGCAAATATTGCAAGCCAGCTTCTAGATGTTCCTTTTATATGAAAATTTTCTTATTATTACATGAATATCAGTTGAGTGATCCATATTTCAAACTTTGTTGACTTTATATTGCAAACAGGAAAGAAGAAACTTTGGGTATATATTATATTATATATTTGGGTTAGGAAAGAATAACAGCGGAAAGCAAAAACTAGAAACTGAGATTGTTGGGAGCATATCGGTCTAATCACCTGCTAAATACTTAACCTGGCTTAGTTTATTAATATAATTTAATGCAAGTCTTCTTATGGGGAATACCCAATGCCGACTCTGATAAAACGAGAAGTACATGTCAAACTTGTGCAACCACTCAGACTTTTGAGTAAGTATGGTTTGTTGTTCGATTGTCTTTGTTATCGCAGTGGATTGCTTCAAGAATTCAAAGCAAAAAACATGACACACCCAATGATGTCTTACATGGCTTTGAAAGTTTGAACAAAGAGGGAGAAAAATGAAAATGAGAAAAACCAACCATCCCCAACTTATGAAAGAAGTGATTAGACTGAGCTTGACATCTCTGACTCATCAATAAAACAAGGCCCAACCACTCTTGAAATGGACTCCTTGGAAGAGACTGAGGTGAGAAATGAGACTGGGAGTTGTGGAACTTCATGGCTCCCACAGTTGCTTGGTGGTTGCCATATCAGGTCTTCGAGTGTGACTCGTTCAACTTAACCATTTTTTTTTCCGCAAATGCATCATCACTATCATAATGGACACAGGTTTTGGAAGATTTCAAGTTTTTAACCATCTTAGCAATAGTTTTTTTTTTTTTTCACTGGTATGGTAAGCATATGGGTACAGCCTGGTTAAGAAGAATATGTCATAATCAACATAATGAATGAAAAATAAACAATATTCCTGAAAGTACAAAGTGGAAACAGATTATTATGCAGGCAACTGTGAAACGACTGCTTCATGTTAAAACATATGTCATCATTACAGGGTAAAAAATGATTAGTTCCAGCAAAAAAAAGAGGGGATGGAATATGGTGTAGACATAATCCAATCAAGTTAATAGCTGTTTTTGTCCTTGTAAGACAGATGATTACCATGAAGCCTCTCCGAGGACAGCTTTCCCATGACAAAACTCATAAAATTTCTCCACTAGGTGAAACTCGTGCAAAATCATTGGGAGACAATCCTTGTAAGTAGGCAAATCTAGGACAATACACAATAGGATTTGGCTGCAGACATGTTATCTTGCTAGAAGATCATCTAGGATCCTATATGCAACATCAAATACATTGCAGTTTGTGCTTGTACTAGGAACACACATCACAATCTGCGCGTTCATGTTAAAGGAGGCGCCTCGCCTCGTAAATTACATTCCCAAGATATTTGGGTCAAATTGAGACCTCAGAGAGAAGAACCCGTTTAAACACAGGTATTTTTATTTACTATAAGAGCTGTTGGAGCCTTATATTAAAGGCATTTAAGGCACTTGATAAAATCCCCCATCAATTTGAGACAAATTCATCTTCCTTTCTTTCCCTTCTTTTTCTTTTCTTTTGCGGTAAAGAACAGTGTCATTTGTCTTTAGCATCTAATTAACATTGTCGGCATTAGATTCTCGTTAAATTTTAGGAGCCAAGGATTCTTGGTGTTAATGCATGTGCTAGCCTGCGTTTGTATTAAGAGCAAGCTCATCGGGCTTTAGAGGTACCGCACCTTCGCTAACTCTATGTGATAGAAGAACAAACCATTTGCATGGCCTTTGCAACGTTTCAGAAGAAAGGCAGTGCTCAACTATCAAGCCCAACAGGCCCTATAAAGGAGTTAATGGGAACGGGCAAGTAGTGAGTTAGAGCTTCTGTCCAGTCCCATTAGAACCTCATCCCACTCTCGAAAAATGGCCCAAGACGCCGAATCCCAATTCTAGAACAGGGTTTTTCACCCCCTTTGCAAAAGGACAAGAACCTGAGCACATGGCATCATGTAGTTTAACAATAGAAGAAAAACATTGAACGAATAAACACCAAAAATTGCACAAACTGAGATGTATTAACAATTCAGCACTATGGCAAAATTTTCGAGAAAACCAACCCCACCCACTAACCCGAAAAAGAAAAGGAAAGATCTTAGCTCTCATGGCTAACTAAATAATGCAAACCAAAATTCTATACACTGACTAACGGAAAGTTCTAATTATTGTTTCCTCACTAGGACATGCAGAATTTGAGTACCATTTTTTGTGTTACATGTAAATGCCAATGCATTTGAGTTGCACATCGAGAGGTAACCATCTCCCATCCATAATCCCAACCCCTCTGAAGAGATTCAGACCTAAGACCTTAAAGTTGCATCTCTTTACGTTCTAATGGTTGGAATGTCTCCTCCCAGAGAATTTTAGTACGGCGGTGGTGGATAGAGGCCAGGAAAAGGACCTGCTCGAGAAACAGTACAGAATTTCAGTACTATATTTAACATGCAAATAATAGTATCATAAGATGTGTAACATATGACAAAGTTACCTGGGGGATAATATGGCGAGGCTGGTGGATATGTAGCTGGAGGATATGCTGAAGGTGGAGGAGGTGGAGGGTATGCAGAAGGTGGGGGAGGATAAGCAGCTGGTGGAGGAGGATACGTGGATGATGGATATGCAGGGTATGCAGGATATGGTGGAGTTGGATATGTCGTAGCTGGTGGTGGATAAGAAGATACAGTTGCAGGTGGAGGAACAGTGTATAAAGGGACTTGAGGGGGAGGAGCCGCATAGGGTGGTGCAGATGGAGCATATGTTGTGGCTGGGTTCTGAAACAATCCAAATAACCATTTAGTTCCACTTATTTGAATAATGTCAATGAGATGGAGAATAAATTATACTAAGATGGAGCTTACTTTGGCGTTTGCATAATGCATTATAAGCCGTACCTCTCCTGCATATCTGCAATTTCAGAAGCATAAGAGTCAGTAGATGCTCAAGGATGTTTGCTAAAAAAACTGTTTGTAACACTAATACCTGAAGGAAAAATCACATACCAAATGTTAAAATAGTAAATTATATGTGTTTCTTGGTGTTTATTCTGTTTTCTACATAAATTCGGACCTTTTCCTTATCTTTCTGGAAACAAATTATCTTTTAGATCTCTATTCAGACTAAGATACATAGACCTCACAAGCAACAATCATTGCACGAGAAAATATAGGAGGAAAGCTGTCAAGTTAATATACCATTTACAAGTGTATCTATAGTAATTGAGAAACCATGAAAATAAAAACAGAAAGTTTTCAGTAAATAAAAAATATGAAATATGATGCGAAATTTTATTCTTTTATGTCATTTTCCCAAAAAATGAGCTGCTGCAACTTATAAGTTTTTCAGATTTATTTGGTTACCATCTAAACCTAACTTCATTTTTCATATCAATAAACTAACAAGGCAATGTTACTAATTGAGCTTAAAACCATTTCTTCTATTGAAATAACAAATAATATTTTGGCATACTCAACTGTTATTGACTGGAAAATTAATAGCACCTCAAAAATTCAAGCATAACACAGCTTGAAATTATAATCAATCTGATTTGTCAAAGCCTAAACCTGCAATGTCCACAAACCTAAAGACAAGATGCTATTTGATGTCAAAAACAGTACACAACATCTTTGGTGCAAGACATAGTAGAATTAGAAACTCTACTAGCAATATCTTTCTGTTTGAGGACAACTGCCACATGCATACGTGACTATGAGAAAGAAACCCATTTTACTCAGACCCGAGAAAGCGGAAGCAATAATGTTTCAGTTTTAACCGTATTTATAGCATAGAAACATAACATTATTGCATCTGTAAGTTCTAGAGGTTCCAGAGTAAAGTGGAGAAATATAAACAGGGTTTCATAGCCAATATTGCTACTGTTTTCAAAGTGATTAATCTAATAGCTAATTTATAAGACAGCAGAAACATCTACCTGAAGTGCCAGTTATTATATTGTGCGTCAAAACATATCGTATTCTAGTACATGCTTGAAAGCACCAAAGTGATTTCACTTCCAATTACCTGCCAGTTTTAGTCTGAAGCGACCAAGGACTATCATCATAACCCTGAGAAAGAACCTTCAGCAATTGAACCCTGCAAACCAAAAATCCCCGCAAAAAGACAAAAAATTAGAACCAGAGAGCAAAAGGGGGGTATCTTCAAAAGCCAAATATTAGAATAAGTTAAAGACGAATTCTTACCTTCCGTTGCCAATAAAATCATCGTACGTCAAAGTATTGCTGTTCCAAACCACAACATTTATCTCTCTAAGCCCTTCAATCAGCGTGAATGTAAATTTCTCTTGGAATGTAGGCGTTTTGCCACCATCTTATAAGGAAAAAAAAACCCCAAATTGAAATTAGACCTCAGAAGTTAATTTCTGACCAAGATCCCAAATCCAAGATCCTAATATACCTGTGCAGGTCCTTGTGCGGTACTTGGTGTTACCATATTCAAGGCAAACGTAGGGATCTTGCCTTGAAATCCATTCAGTATCCTTCAATTTGTTACAGCCGACAACTGCCAAACCAAAAAACCAAACAGAAAAAAAAAAGCCCCACGTCAAAATTAACCAAAAAAAAAAAAACATGACAAGAAACAAGAATTACCCAACAAAAAATGAAGAATAACTTTTAAATATGAAAATCATACCAGTAACCTCAAGAAGCTGCCCTTGAATACCCGAAACCGACATGGAATGATAAGAAGAAGAAAAGTAAGGAGAAGGTGGATGTTGTTGCGATGAGAATTGGTGCATTGACTTGCTCTAAAAAAGACCTCCCTTTTATATAAGAAAAGAAGGAATTAAAAAAAGTTCTGAGAAAATGACAGGAAAGCGAGTCAAATCTCAGAAATTTGATATTAAATAATACGCGTGATACTTATCGAATCATTTAACGGCGTTCATGGTGGTGCCGTGGGCTTCGTTCGTCTTGTTCTCTGGGTTGGATTATGGATTTTAATTTGAGGCTACTGTTAGCTGACTCATTTATACCCCGCGAAAATCATTCACTTCTCCAAAACAACAAGCTCTGTTCTCATTGCACCGTAAAATCCTCTCCTCTTTTATTGATGTTAAACGCGTTAAAATTTTGTATCCGTAATTATAAAAGGCCTCTTTGTTCTTCCTATTTTGCAAAATTAATTCCAAAAATTATCACTACTACCATGTTAACTTTTAAAATCGGGGATATTAAATTATTAATAAAGATTTTTTATTGATATAATGTTTTGAAATTTTTTAAAATTACTTTAAAAAAGTAAAATAAATTTTTATTTTTTTATTAATTTAAACAAGTATTTTTATTTATACTGAAATAAGTTTTTATGTTTAATAATTAATTAATTATTATTAATTAAAATTTTATTTATCATAATATATTAATGACTTTTTGATTAATAAGACGTGATAAATTTTTTTATACGTTCTTATAAATCTATATACATATAAAGATAAAATCTAATACTAAGTTGTTCAAAGGTTAAAAGCATAATATTATAGTAAGCCATATTTGCTAAAATTATTATAAAGATGAAGGGCATAATGTCCTCTTATACCAACCTTTTCTCTTTTGCTTACTTAGAGAAAGAGAAATTCGACTGTTTGTTTAGTTAAATAGTGGTAGAATAATTGTTTACGTCACCTTCAAAAATAAAAGCTGACGTGGAATTCGGATAACAACATAAATGTAAAGAAATTTAAATGCGAAAAGCTAGCAATCTTGACAAGTTTTGTTTGCATTCGCCTTTTGTTTTAGGGTAAAGAGATGAATGGAGCGACATAATTTTAAATTGCATATGATTGGATTGGTATGACTTAAGAAATTCGATCCAATTTGAATATACTAGGTTGACGATATGACAGTCACCGCCAAAAGAAATTGTAAACAAATCTCCTCAGTTGCGCGATTCAAGCCCGTGAACGGGAAAATTTATTGTAATTTCTTAACGACTAAGTGTAGGCTAATGGACTGGGACAGAAGCATAATCCACGTGAACAAAGAGGACAAGAGCCGGGTCAAACTGACCTTGTCTGGCTGAACGCTGACCGCTGAACGTGTGTTGATTGTTCAGGGTGCAATGCAACCGCGTAAAACAAGACCAACGCAATAAGAAAAGTGTTGCGGTTTGAATTCCCATTTAAATTTCACTTCTTCTTTTAATTGGATAACTATCATATTTGACTAAAAATGTTTAAATTGGTAATTGTAGTAAAAAAAATAAGATTTAATGCATTTTGGTTATCAATTTATTAGCTCTCTTATTACATATCATATTTACATCACCTTGTTTCACAATATCATATGATTGTACAAAAAACAATGAACGACACGACAACAGTGAACATAACTATGGAGCAAATGTTCCTAACTCCTAAATACCAGCAATGACTACAAATACTAGATCAAATGTAACTAAAAACTAATTTTCTTCAATGAGTAATGAAACAAATTCCATTTAACTTTGATTCACGGATTAATGCAGCAAGTATTCTACCAGCGAGGGATAGCTTTTTGATTAACAACAACCAATGAGCCAGAACCAGACCGTGATGATACAAATGAAACGAATTAGATTTGAACATTACTCACAGGCACGTATATAACTTGCAAGCCAATTTATGTACACGAGGTTGACATCTGCCCCCACTTTACTCACTTTCATAGTCTTCATCATCTCCAAAAGAGAAAACAGATGCGTCAGCAGCCATTGCCTTAAATTCACTTTCTGAGCTGGAAACCTGAACACCTGCAGCAGCAGCTTCCCCAACAGCATCTTTTCTTGGCTCACTAGTGCCATGCATCTGTTGGGCGTTTGCATTTCCCAGAGAAACGTGCTCGGTAGATTGCACCAAACTTGCAACTTGATCTGAATTGGAATTTGTTTCAGGTTTGGAGGTGGCTGAGGGGGCAGCTGCTCCCTCTGCAGAAGCTGCCTTGCGCCGCCTACTCTTTGATGAACCAGATTCTTCTGCCTCACTGTCTGAGAACACATCATCTTTCTCATTATGTCCTGGGACTTTATTTTGATTTGATGAGGCTGCACCTCCATCAGCGGATGCAGCATTGCTGCCTGAACTTTCATCTGGCTTCGTAGCAGCATTTCCAGTCTGGGGCTTTGTCGGAACAGTGCCATTATAATCTACTAGCACAACCTCAACCTGGAAACCTGGGGAAGGCAATTTCCTCTGCACATATTACCCAGAAGCAGGAGGTAACATCAGAGAAAACACAGAACATAAATAAAATTATCCCATCATAACACGATTCATGCCTTACCTTGTCAAACCAATCAAGATCACTGGTATTCAGAATTTTTCTGTTTTCTATCATTGTTGTGTTTAACCAACTGATAAATCACAACAGAATCACAAAAGGATCAGTTACAATTCATAAATATGAGTCAAGGGGCTAATTTAATGCAGAGGAGGCTAACTACAAACCAGTAGAAATCTCCTTGGCGATCATGAAAATGAATTTTAAAGTCCCCAGCCAACTCAGTCAGACCAGGTTCCCCAGGCAAAGCAAAGACCATAACTCCTTTCTTCGGTGCACTAAACCAAAAATCTTCTGCCTGTGAAGAACAATTACATGCACAATACTTCTAATTGGCATAAGAATTTTCCAGAGCTTAAAATGGCATTTTTCAAAAATATAGATGGTGATCATATTAATTACATAAAACAACCAAACAGACATACCGAGAGATCCTTGGTACGTGGATGCTTCTTTGTGGAAAAGAGAACACCTGTGAACAGAGAAAGTATGGAAGCTAATGATAATTTAATCTAGGCTGAAAGCTAGGATAGCTTTAACGTGACAATACAATGACTACATGTCAATTTCCATTGTTTGGAGTGCTACAAGCAAAAGAATGTATCTGATATTTTAATTTGCAATGAAAGCTCAGAGCCTAGAATTACAGCAATTTTTAGTTAAAACATTCCTCTCCAGTCCCACAAAGCCAATACAAAACTAGTGAGCAAAAACAAGTCTTTGCAAGTAAAGCATTTCCCATGATTTTCCATGTCTTGTACCTCTTTGATTAAGTAGCTTAATACGAATAAAAATGCCGCTGTATTAAAGCTTTAACCAGAGACAACCATTGCATCAAAGTTCGAGTTTATACCTTTAACATAAGGAAGCAAGTGATCTCAATGGTGACCTTATGAGATTGTCACTTGGTTGTTATTAGGAAGTTTCAAATGAAAAAAAAAGAGTGAGTCTACAGCTATGTATTTTAAACACATTTATGCCAGCATCAAAACATAAAACCAACACCAGTTAATAACAAATATTGTGAGATACTTGTGAGTGCCTGCAGCTCTGAGAGGTTGAGCGAGAAATCTCATCTTCAAGTCTATCCTAAGGAATTCGTCTATGCATAAAAAAATCTTAGCATCAATGGACACACCCAGAGGCACTGAGAAGCTTAGCATAAATATGATATGGCAGCACAAATCATCAATAAAATAAAGAAACCTATTTGCAGACCAAAAAACAGGCCATACAATTATGATCAGAGACAGTGATTGATGGTCTGATCCAATAAGGGCAACGATGAAGCCGGAATCCTCTAAGCATGCACCTGCATAAAATGTGGTGTCAGCATTAATACAAAGACCAAAGATGCAATATAAACATTGCATAGCATGGAGAATACCTGCGCCCAGGCTGGTTTTCACCATTGAAGTATGTTAAGGTGCGTTCAAAGTATTTGACATATCTCTACAGAACATAACAAGAACATATTAGGCAATCATATAAGATATAAAAAGCTTGCCAAAGCAGAATAATCCAGAAATTAAAATTCCTCAAAGAATATCACTAGATTCAATTGCTCACAATTTGACTTGGCAGAACAAGCCCCTTTCCATCCATACATCTTTTCTGGTTATAGTAGTCAATTGACTCTTCGGCAGTGGGAAAGAACTGCAAACGGATAGCAAATAAGTACATAAAAACAGAACCAAAAATTGTGACCAAGAATGTGAAGCTACGTTAAATTCACTAGCACATCTTCAAGAACATGTTTGTTGGGTCAAACCTTCAAGTATAGAAGAAGGCTAGAGATCATCAACCCTGTCCTTGCCATCCCAGCTTTACAGTGCACAACCACAACATTCTCAATATCCTCCTTCAGCCATGAGTAAGCACTTTGACAAAATGATATTATCAATTGAATTGGGGGGCAATTGTGGTCATTGAATGGAAAACTAGCCACCTGAAGAAAAAGTTCATTATCATATGTAAGACGATGGCAGATGTTGATTTCACATTGGTCATCCTACAGTCAGTTTTAGTTGATTTGATTTTCATCAACAGGCTGTATTCGCTGTTATGCATGCATCAATGCGAAACAAAAGGTAGCGAAACTTCATCAAAGTTTGGGTGGAATTTGACTCTTCCTTAAAATTATCCTCTGCTGAACACTGATTTTCATCATCGAGCGGAATAGACTCTTCCCCATACTCTCCTGAGGGATTCCGTCGATGAATAGTATAACAAGAAATTAGTGCCTGATTTCATCATCTTGAGCTAACTTATTTTTGTTTCTGACTTGTTCCACTAGACTAACCAAATGGGAAAGTCTTAATCATTTTCTGATGCCAACAGAGGGATATGATATTACATGGTTAAGAGATCACTGAGATGATAAAAAGGGTTTCTTTTATCCAAGTTAAATGACAGGCAAGTGATAAAAATGTAAGACATAAGCTGAAGTGAAATATTAGAAGTAAACATATTCCCAAGTGAGTTCGCATAACAAATCATGGCATACCTTTCCTTCAAATAATGATGCATCATACAGTCTCTCGGAGCAAAGGTTATACACTTTGTACTTGTCCTGCATATAGAAAGTCAAGAGATTTTAGAACCAAACAGTCCAATGCTTAGCAACGGGGTAAGAATGAACATACACATATACATATGAATTAGTGATAAATGAGCCCCTTCAATACCAAAATTTTCTGTTTAGTAAATATAAAGGTATAATGACTTTAACTGCTCCAGTAACCTCAACCAATACGGTTTATATTGAAAGAGAGGTGGATGTGGTGGGAAAAAGTACAGGCCAGAAAGTTGACCATAGACTCATAAAGTTTTTATTTAAACAAAGACAATAGCAGGCCTGGAACAGAGCAGAGTTCAAGCTGAGTTAGTTATCATGTCCAAACAGCCAAAAACATATAAAACGAAGAGGCAAGTATAATTACTATCCACTAGTATTAATCAAAATCCTTAGTCCAGTATTTTGATGAGATGTTCTGCCATCACATACACCTATAAATGCACAGTCTAGTAGGATGTTTAATATATCACAAACAACTGACCAATCCAACCTAACACAAACTAGACCAAGTTTCCACTTCTTTCAGCTTTTGAATTCAGCACAATGTTATCTATGAGGAAATAAATGGCAAAACTCCAAGAAAGAAATAGTTTCACAAAAACCAATTCGTCAATTAGTCAATCATCATATGCAGCCATCAGAAGACAAAATTGATATCAAACATTTGCAAATAGAAAACACACACATCATGGGAGATAAAAGCAAAAAATAATAAAAAAATGATGCAAGGAGTAGAAAATCATAGACATGTCATTACCTTGTGATGGGTTTCAAAAAACTTAATCACTTCTTCCATGTGATTTCTATAGAAACCCTGCATCATAATTAAAGAAATTTAGGCTACTTATAAGAGGATGGCTAAACTAAACTATGGATTAGATTAGCTCACCTCAACATATCCAAAAAACCCAGAGCTCATGTCACCAGCAGGGAACCCCATAGCAATTATGTTCTCAGTGATGTATGTCATATCTAAGTCAAATCCTCCTTCCTGAAGAGAAGTGCATAGGTAAGTTTAAAAATATTGAGATACAAATCATACTATAAACAACAATAACAAGATATAGATATCACATATGAGATTCCTTTTTTTTACCAAAAGAAAAAAATTGAGACTCATCTCTGTACTAAAGAACTTTCCACAAAAAAGAATGCAACCCATGATCCTAAAACACGAAAAAAAAAAACCAAAGTATGAGCCCTACCTGGTATCTCCGTTTATTCTGTGAGACAACATGCCGAGCCTTGACCTGTACAGCTTTCACTGCATTTTTTGATGAGTCAACTATGCCTTTTGTAATTGTTCCAAATAAACCAGATTGAGCTGCTGCAGAAGTCCCATCAGAACTATCATTAGCAGGAGGAGATTTTGGTGAAGACCGCAGTCCTAGCCCACTAGTAAACCGTGCAAAAGTTGATTTTCCAGCATTTCCTGTTGGTGAGTCTTCTTGTGAGGCAGCAAATGGCTGGGGAATTTTTAAATTTTTAGCCCATGATGACAGCTTTGATGGTGCATCATGTGTAGAATTATCTGGCCCTGGATCTGTGGCAGCGGGAGTTTGTACATCAGAAGCTTTAGCAGGAGGTGGACTTGACAAGTCAACAGCTCCACTATCCATTCTGCCGCTCTAGAGGTCTCAATAATGATAGAAGGTCAAAAGTTCAAAGCTCCAGCATATAAAACACCACTTTATTGTACTTGCAATTACACTGCAAGTCTGCAAGCATAATGTATTAAGGTCAGCTAATATATATATTAGATGCTATAACGAACATGCACTTCTAGTTCTTCCCGCACCAAGCAAACAGAAATCATGAATTGCTAAATACCCATATTGATTTGACCTAATAATCAAAAGAAAGTATATACTGAGGAGGAAATGTATGACACACAATAAATTAGCCATGTGATTCTCTTAGTTTTCTCTAGTTCACATTTGCCTTGTAATTCATGGCATGTCTATGTCTTACAAAACAAAGGTGCCAGAAAAACATAACTAAATTAACTCAAGATATAGCGCTAATCATTCTTGACATGTTTAATTCATGCATTCATCAACAGAAGACATTAATATTACCAAATCAAAAGGCATTGAGCTGCAGTATGTTAGGCAAGCAAATGTTCGTACAGCTTTGAAGCAAATGATCACAGCCCACAACCAAATTTAACCAACTTAACATGACATCTAATTTATGCAAAGTGTTAATTCGACTGCTCTAGAAATCAGAAAAAAACCGCAACTAATGTAACGATTTCAAATGTGGGATCAACAAATTATCAGCTTAGCACTCTGATTACTTGCTAATTAACAAATGATAGTCACTATTTTTCACTCCAAATATCAAAAGACTACTTTCGATTGGTATTTACAAGTACATTCAAGTCTTCAATATTTTTTTTTTTTGAAATGTAAGTCTTCAGTATTTAATCAATATCAAACTGTAATTTTAGCTCCCAATTAACACATATTACCAACACCCAATTAAAAAAAAGAGAAAAATAAATTTTCAAAAGCAAAAACAGTTCAAAACCTAAAGCCGAAATGAAACTAACCATCGATCGCCTTAAAAGGATTTGATTAAAGAGATTGAGATGTACGGAGCCGATCTTACCTTTGTATCGAGAATAGGGAAGAACCTAGAGTAGGGGATTGCAAAACTGAATCTTAAAAAAGCTAGGGTTACAAGATTTAACACAGGGACGAAGAGAGAAAGAAGGAGAATGAGACTGGAATTTCGTAATTTGAAGGTGTTGGTTTTTGCGTCAGTACACGTGCTTTCCGTGGTCAACGCATTGTGGACCGCTGATATGGCAGAAACTCTATTTAGGATCGAAATTGGACGGTGGGAAATTACGTTTCGCAATTATAGATCTGTGTACGGTTCCTACAATGAGATATCAGATATGGTCCGCTAGATCCTTTTTTAGATTTTCGTATGGGCCCTACACGCCCTTACCTTAATCCCTCTCCTAATAAATAGTAGTAGTATTAAGTTGAAGTAGATTTTTTATCCAAAAAAAAAAAAAAACTTGCAGTAGATTTTCTTTTTTGGAGCTTTTAATTTTGATTCTTGAAATTAATTCTTCTGCCTTTTTTGTCTACTATCAATAGTTCCTCATTTATTTATCTTCTAATATATATATATTCCAAATTAAACTTACAAAAAATTAAAATTTATCCAAAAAAATGAAAAAATTAGTTCATTTCTTTACTATTATTTACTTTGCAAAAGAACCCACATGCCAGAGGAAAATGTGAGATGGAGATTGTGTCCTTGGCATGAATTGCCAGCATTAAACAATTAATTAGCACAATAATGTAGAATTTAATATATAAATATCCATGCCTTTACCATCATTCATCACTGGATTCAGACGTTTTGTTGATATTTATGCTTATAAAAATCGTGACACAGCTTTATGAAATATCTCCTCTGTTGATGCCTCGTAAAGCTTGGAGGGATGTTCCAACAACCAAAACTAGGGTGATAATAAATACAAAGCAAACAAGAACCTGGACAATTAACCACGTATTAGTGAAAAAAAATTATTAAAAATCTTCTGCATATTTACAACAAAGGACCTAAACTTAAAAGGCATTGAAAGTTTCAATATGCTGTTTAGATAAACAAGGGATGCACCAATGCAGCTGAATAAAATCAAGCAAATTGTCTTCTCCTTGCAGATTGCAGCCTCCCTCCCTAATGTTTTGGGTCACCGCAATATTTGTCAGCTTTTCCTCCTTGACCCGAGAGAAATCTACTGCTGCTCAAGCACTGCTGATCCTTGTCCAGGCTTGTGGCCTGGTACTTGTAGCTGGACCTCGCCTCAATAGTTTTACTCCCAATGGGTTGTCCTTGCTCTGCATCATTAACAACAGTAAACAACATGAGAACACGTGTTAACATAGTTATGGAAAGTAGTGAAATTCCAATACAGATCATAATTTTACCATTCGGCAAGTTCCAGCTGCAAGGTCACAGATCGGATACTCCTGAGGGCAGCAGCTGTAGTGATCTTCACAGCAGGTTGCAGATTCCAGAGGGCAACATCCCCATCCAAAGCAGAATCTACCAAACTCATACAAACAGCAGCAAG
>NW_018397254.1:7863499-7864661 GCF_002168275.2 Theobroma umbraticum | reverse complement strand
GCTCGTAGAAACTATTAATGATGACTCCAAAGCTTGTCCGCTCTGATTCGAAAGCTTCATTCAGCATCTTTCTCCGTTCACTCCCCACTTCTTCTTTCACAAAATCTGGAAGCTGCATCTTTGTCATCTTTATCTGGTCCGGAAGGCCGGGCACATCAAAGACTTCAAAATCAGTTGCTATCTTTTTGTGGGGTACATAGCGTTTTACGCTATCAAAGGCAGAAATGGAGAAGCAGCTTGTGCCATGAAAAACCAGCCTTGGAATCCCAAACTTTCTAGCAACATCTGTAGCCCATGGAAACATCATGTCAGCCACAAGGCAATCAGGGCGGAGTTCTTCAAGGAGCTGTTCAAGTGGTTGTTGGAAAAGGTTGGTAGCCTTGAGAAACTTGGATTGCATTTCTTGTGAAGGGAGGGAACTCACATTCTCGCATCCTTCAGGTAGCCCAACCTCAGCGGAAGGAAATTTGATTATGTAAGTACTGATTTCAAAGCCTGATTCCCTATCTCTTTGAATTGTTTTAGCAAAGAGATGAGCATTGAGTGGAGTGGTAGCAATTGTCACCTTTACTCCATGCCTTGCAAATAGTCTGGCCATGTCCACTGTCGGGATCAAGTGACCATGGGCAAGTTGTGGCATGAATACGATATGAAGCTGACGTGATTTTGAGGCCATCTAGCCTTGTGATTAGGACTAGAAGAGGTTAAGTGAAAGATGTGTAAGAAGAATAACAGTGGAAGAAACAGAGGTAAATTGATTGGCAAACAATTTAGAAGTTGAGCTTCTTGTTATATACAAATGCAAAATGATGGAAAGACAATAGAAAGTTAAATTCAAACAGCGTAGGTGCTTGAAGCAAAAGAAATGTGTTGATAAATGAGATGGTAAACTTCCTGGAAAGTATGTTAGAATTTGTGTGCTTGGACTGCAAGTATACTTTATAAACTGAATATGTGGAAAGTTCGTAGCAGGGTTAATTCAAACCACGTGCGTAGACCAGAGCTAATTGTCATCATTTTATTGGACTTATTTGTCTATATATGTGGAAAAAATTGTTTTGTGTTAGGCATCTTTGATCTAGCAAACATTAGGAGTACAGCTTCAAGTCCACATACCGTGTACCAACTCATTTGTTTTGCTTGGTTAGCAAGGAGTCCTATA
>NW_018397254.1:7851486-7863399 GCF_002168275.2 Theobroma umbraticum | reverse complement strand
ATTGAAAAATAACTTTACCACATTGACCCTGATCCTTGATAGCCACAACGGCACCTTTCTCTCTCCAATCCACAGACTCGGGCAATTTATCACCAACCCTAAACACATACCTCTGGCTCTTCTCCTTCCCTGCAAGCCTATGTGACACGGTTTTCCCATCCAACCTGGCACCCAAATACATAGCCCTGTATTCTTCATTGGTCAAATCCGCAAACCTGTTAAGACCAACCTTGTACGTGCGGTTAACAGAGTTATGTTCCTCAATAAACTTGAGGTTATCCTTAAAGATCTCAAAGCGCTTTTCGTTCTCGCCCAGGCCATTGTAAGCCTTGCCATGCTTCACCAGCCAAGTCTGGTACATTCTCCGTATCTGGGTCTCGGTTCTTTTCTGTTGTTGTCCTCCATGCTTGAGATCATAGTCGATTATGGACATGTCCAACGCTGATGACAGAGTTAAAAGAAAGAAAAGCATGACAAAGAAGATACGAGAAGGTTTCTTGAGAAGAGCCATGGTTTGGATTCGTGCTAACATGGGAGATGAAAAGTTGATGAGGGAAAGTAGGTTAATTTGTTGGTATTTGTAGGAGAAGAAAAATACAGGAAAACTGCCTTGAGGTTGGAGTTTGGAGTTCGTATCTGTCACGGCTTGGTCATGGGACAAGCTGACCCACCCTATATTTGGAGAAGTGCGTGGTTTAAGATAATTTCGCTTTGACCAGAAGTAGGATTGGTCGGGGAATTTTACGCATGGGTTGTATTGTCTTTCTAGCAAATTGAAGTTGGCCACGTGAATCCCAGTAGCTATGTGCTGTCCATGTTGAACTAGAATTCTCATGAAGGATTTTGTTTGGTTATATAACAGTTCTATTGGATGTGAATGAGATGAAACTTGCAAACAGTTGGAGGGTTTTTTTCCTTTTAATTGAAAAAAATTCAAATTTTATTTTTTAGATAAGATATTATGTACTAATCAATAAATTAAATACTCAAATATATAAATATATTGAAAGTTTTTTTTATAAATCATATGGTATTTTGAATCACTAATTTAACAAAAAGAATTTTAGATTTTTAAAAAATATTTGGATAATATTTTTAAAATATTATTATAATAATATTTAATTAGTTATCCAAATCTTGAAATTTATAAATTTGTCAATATCCAATTGATGAGAGGGCTTTAAAATTTGGTAGGTTTAAATATTTCATTAATACTACAAAAATAAATTTAAATACAATTAAAAATTAATAGACCAAAACAATTAGGGCTAATAGCAGTTGTTAAAGGTGAGCAATTGAATAGTTTGGGTGATTTGATCCACCATAAAGATTAAATAAATCAAATATTTTTAAAAAATAGATTAAACATAAAAGAGGACCAAACTGATCAAATATTGAATTGATTTAATTGGTTCTATTTCAAATCAATGGATCCAAATCTTATCATCTTTTTACAAATTATAATATTAAAACTTATAAACTTCATCCATAATTGTAAAATATACAAATAATCCAAACATAAAAAAATAACATTTGTTCATTCACTCACATAATTATGTCATTTTATATAAACCATCAAATTAACAATCGAGATTCAACATAACAAAAAGATGATGATAATAAAATTAATATCTACAAAATAAAATTATTTAATACAAAACCATTAACTATCACAAATTATCTACTTGAATATCCTCCATGACTTGACTATTCACATTCACTTATATAAGTAGTAAGCTATTAACAATTGAAATAAAAATAAAAATATAATTAATATAAATTTTTTAATAACAAAGTAAAAGAATATTAAAAATAAAAAATTATGTAACAAGTTATAAAATTTAATATTTAGCTCAATTGAAGTGTGATAAATGCATTTCCAACCTCTTCACTCATCAATTATCAACAATAGAAATGGAATTTACAATTTTCAATATTTGACATATTTAAAATGCATAAACAAAATAGAATTAAAAGAAATAAACATATAAGAATTGAAAAAATAAAAATGAAGAAGCGAATATATTAAATGTATATTATATTTTATATAAATTTAAAAATAATATAAATATATATAATATTATATATTAATAAATTAAAAAATTAGTTTAGTTTTTTAGTCAAATTGATCTAAAAATTTTAAAATTGAGAATCAATCGAAAAACTAATTAGACCAATTGATCTGATAAATTAATTAAATTAAACCGTTTTACTCATATCACATTTAATTTAAATAAATAATTAATTTAATCTTATTTTACTTACCCTAATTGCCATGACCTCTTTTTCCTAAGCTTGAAGTTGGCCCATGTAATCTTGGATTGGCGCGCCTAATAATAAATGAATTAAACGGGAAACGTCACGGAGATATTTTGTTGCGAGCCAGCGTAAGTTATTTCGAAAAATGGGCCTCACTCCCCGTTACTCACCCCAGCAATAGAAAGTGTCTATTTTTTCAAAGAAAAGTTTTCTCATTTTCTTGTTATAATCCAAGTCAAGTTTTTCTGTTCTTGTTTACTTCTGTTGCTGTGAATTTCAGAGTTCTATGTCAAATCAAGATGCTGGGTTTTGCTTTATTTTTCTTTCCTTTGTTTACCTGCTACATTCTTTTCTTGAAATCTTGATTTGTTTTTCCAATCAATTTTCGTCTAGAAATAATCTTTTGATAATTCCTCTTGTTACGATCAGTCAAGATTTGCGGGGTTTTTCTTGACAATGCATATGTTTCTTGATCAGTTCATGAGTCTTTCTTTCGTTTACTTAAGCATCTTAATAATGTTATTTAATTTATAAACAAACTTTTTGATAATTTTATGATCTTGTCTTTCTTCTCGCATACTAAAGCCTTTTTTACCCCAATTTTTTTATTTTTAAAAAATAATTAGTGATGCTTGTGGGTTTTGCAGTCTACTTAGCTTTGAAATCCAAGCATAACTTGCATTCCACCGGCACTTACAAGGTTAACGTCGCAAATTAACTGTTTTATCGGTAGTCATCCGTACCTTTGTAAGTTTGATTACCCCATTGGAGTGTGAAATATGTTAATAAGTATGATTTTTTGATAGGCTAAATAAGTATGATTTATAATTGTAATCTTTGATTGCTTTGTCTTTCTTCTTTTCTTTAATTTATTTGTTTCAGTCTTTACTTTAAATCCCTATTTACTCATTGGTTTCAAAAAACTTTCTAGAAATAATCTGTTGATGATTTTCTCTTGTCATGATCAGTCAAGCTTTTCTGGGTTTTTCTTCACAAAGCATATGTTCTTGGGTTGGTTGGTCTGGGGGATCAATGTCCCTCTGTTTGGTTTTTGGCTGATTTAATTGTCTATTCTCTTGCGCATTTGTTTGTTTAAATCAGTTAACGAATGAAAATAAAAGGGAAGAGTTTTCACGGCAAATCTTTTGGAAAGATAAAGCATTGGAAGTTTCTTAACTTTGCTCAAATTTTCCTCAGCTTTCTCTTCAATGGTAAGTAAACTCCTTTTTCTTCTTCTTCCAATATTCCTCTCCTTTTTTCCCCTTTCATCGTAGCGTTATAAATTAGTTTTTCTTCTTCTCTTATTATAATCTCACTCAAGTTTTCTTTTTTACTTCTTGTTTTATTTCTGTTGCTGTGAATTTCAGAGTTCCATTTAATTTAATTTGATATATTTCTTTCAGCCTTTCCTTGAAATTTTGATTTTTATATTTTTCAATCAACTTTCTTCTCGAAATAATCTTTTGGTAATTTCTCTTCATAGTGCCATATGTTGCTTTGTTTGTTGTTCAAAATTCCTGCGGGCATTATGATTTTGTGAATTTCTAGTTCCCAAAAATTCTTGGAAAGAATAATTAATGATGCTGCTAGGTTTTCATTCTCTCTAGTTTTGATATTGAAGCATAATTTGCGTTACACTGAGACTTACGAGGTTAATGTCACAATTATTTTGTATGCATCCGTTCCTTAGTGAGTTTGGTATTGCCTAACTATTTTATCTGTGATTTTATTGCACGTGACTTACAGATTCTAAATTCTTAGGGGCTCGGTTTTATCAAAGTATCATAGTCATATTGTCACGGACCGCAGTTCAGCGCATTAGAGGTAGCCTGAAGGTGTCTCAAAGTGCCGGTATGTGGGGGAAGTATTGTTGGGAAAGAACCCTCACTGGATAGCGGAAAGCAAGTGCTAGGTTCCGACAGGAGTGCACAGCACAAGACCCTGGGCGAGCTAGCCCGGCAGGGTGCCAACAAGGGCCCACATCACAGGCCCTTGGGCAAGCCGTCCCGACGGGATGCCATTAAGGGCGCACATCACAGGCCTATGGGTGAGCCAGCCCGACGGGATGCTAGCAGGGGCGTACGGCACAGGCCCCTAGGTGAGCTAGCCCGACAGGACGCTAGCAGGGGCGCACGGCACCGACCCCTGGGCAAGCTAGCCCGACAGGATGCTAGAAGGGGTGCGCAGCACAGGCCCTTGGGAGAGCTAGCCCGACAGTGTGCCAGAACTGTGCGCATGTGCGCCAGCCCTCAAAACAGGGGCGCGCGGCACGCCGACCCGCATGCCATGGTTACGCGGCACGCAGGCCCGGGGCCGTCGGCCCAACAGGGGTGCGTGGCACGCAGGGACGCAAAATATGGGCACACGGTAAGCAGGCCCAAGGCCTCCGGCCAGTAGGGGTGTGCGGCACTCAAGTACGCGGCACGCAGGTGCGCGGCACGCAAGATGGCTCGGCAGGGGTGCGGCACGCAAGCCTGCACAGCGCCCAGACAGACTGCCTACGCGGGGCCTCTGCGCACCAGCCCGCCAGCGCCCAGACACGCAGCCTGTGCGCGGCCCAGTCACACCAGGGGGGCCCAAGAGGGTGCCAGACCACCAGACCCATGTAAGGAGCTGCTGGATTTCCCTCCCAAAGGAGCTTCTAGAAACTTGAGTTTCCCTCCCAAATGTTTTGAAGGGAAATCTTTTGGAGGGAAATGCTTTGGAGGGAAAATTTTGGAGGGAAATGTGTGGGGAACTTTGGCTATAAATAACCCCATGCTCCTTGTGTAAATCATCCAACACAATTCATTTCAAATTCATTCAATACAAGCTCAGTTTTTCTCTCTAGCATTCTCTTCTCATTTTCCCTTCTTGTTTATGCAAGTTTGCTTGCCGGCTTAAAGCCATTGGGTGTGAGTTCGGGTGCTGGAAGGTAGTGTGCTGCGTGCTTGCTAGGCGAGTGCTGAAGTACTAAGGCTGACTTGGGTTCTAGTGCCGAGATAAGGGTTGAACCCAAGGCCGCACGGAGGGTGGTCTGAAGAATCGCCCCGTGACAATATGCTGGGGATGTTGGTTGGTCTACTTAGCGTACTGCAGAGCCTTTGTTAAGTTTTGGTCTTTAATTTTAATGGAGAGACTGGATTTCTCTTAAAACTATTTTAGTAATTGCCTATCATGTGTTTTAGTCTTACTGATTTGTCATTCATCTTCAATTATAACTTAGATATTCAAGCCTACTTTGTGCTCAATTTGGATCTAGTTGCTAGCTTAACAACGATGCTCTTCTGTCTTAAGAATTTGGGGATAATTGTTGCTATTTTGGCTTGATATCTATAGATATAACTGGTGTTTTTCTTTTCAATTTACTTGCTTACTTCGCAATGTCCTCTTCCTAGGATTTTAAAATTTTTGAAAGCTGTAATAAATTTATCAGTGTCGAGACTTGAGACATTGTTCTAACCCATTTGATAAGCTGACTTACTTCAGCTTATATGATCGCTTTTACTTAACTCTAGTTGTTTGCTGAATGTTGCCATTAGGTTATTGCTACTTTATTGATCACTGACGTTATTGTTGGTTTTCCTTTCTGTGATTTGACTGGAAACTAAAATTTACATCCATGAGTTCTATAGGATGTGTGCTTTGGAGTTCTTTCTGCTTTTATCAGGGTTGCTGTGCTGCTTGATCTCATTTTTCAGTAGGGAATTGTTACAACAGGTTTGGTTTGATCTAGTTTATTTATTGGGAAGCTTAATTTACCATATGTATAAGCTTTTTCTCCGTAAACAAACATGTATCAATGTGTGCTCGCTGTTTGATCAGTTTATTGTGCAGATCTGCTTTATATTTGTACGTCAGAAAGCTTGCTAGTTGGCACAATAAAACTAATTTTCTACAGCGGATACCAAGTTGAAATGGCTAAGTCTTACAGGAACAGAAAAACCTGGGTTGGACAATCTTTAGTATTTGCTGTCCTCTTAAATTTGCTTTATGGCATGTCAATTACATCTGTTTGTGTCTATTCTCTGATGAAGGTTTCATTTGGGATTCTTCTTGTTTATGTTTCTAATTTAAATCTATGTCCTGGTTAAGTTATGATGCAAGTTGAGTCTCATGAAAATATTGAATATGAAGCACTCATTGGAAGAGAGGAAAAATTTCCTGAGAAAATTAAATTGCTGTAATGTCTGGTGGTATGTATATGTTTTGGATGGTTTACTCTATGCAATAAAGATTTAGAAGACCTATCACTGAAAAGTATTTTCAGAAGTGTGATGGAAATCAGATTGAAAAACTGATTAAGAAATTTAAATGCTGTTGCTTTGCTTCCAATTTCCAAATTATAACTTAAGCAAAAGTTACGGCTTTAAAAAAAACTATGTTATCACTTAATCCTTCATGTTAGAAGTTACTTAGGTAGCGTGGTCTCATTGCTAAGTTTAGTCAACTCAAAAAAATGAAAAAGTTTCTTCGATTAAAAATAATTTAAATCTTTACGACGTTTAAACTATCAAGTTGACGTCAAAAATTGAAAAAAGTTAAACTATCAAATTGCAAATGAAGCAAAGAAGACTTATTGCTCGAGTCTACTCCTCCTAATCAGCCTAATTGATGGCAAATTCTTGAAACGTTGCTATTCTTTAATATCAATTGCTCCTCGATAAAAGCCTAAACTCTCTTTAAAAACAGAACCCACTAAGTGAAAAATCTTTAATAAGACAGCTAATGCAAAAGTTAAGACTTAGAAAAACAAGCCCGTTAAGTTCAAAATCCTTCAAAGGACGACATAGGTAAAAGTTAAGTCGTAAAAAAAAAGGAAAAAGAGAACCACGTTGTAACTTGATCCTTCATAATAAAAGGTACATAAGTAACTTGATCTTATCACCAGGTTCAATCAACCCAAAAAGAAAAGAAATACTCCCTTCAATTAAAGATAATTCAAATTTTTGCGACATTTAAACTATCAAATTAACGTCGAAAATTGAATAAGTTTAAACTATCAAATAGCAAGAGAAGCAAAGAAAACTTATTGCTATAATTTACTTTTCACAATCGGTCCAATCAATGGTAACTTCTTGAAACGTTAATATGCTTGTTATTATACATGAAGATTAGTTGTTGCTCAATAAGAGCCTAAACTACCCATACAAAAAGCTAGTTAAGTCAAAAATCCTTAATAGGACGACTTAGGCAAAAGTTAAAACTTAAAAAATAAACCCGTTAAGTTGAACATTCTTAAAATGATGACTTAGGCAAATGTTAGGCCATAAAAAAGAAAAAAGAACTATGTTATGACTTGATCTTTCACATTAGAAGGTATGTAAGCAGCTTGATCTTATTGCCAAGTTCAGTCAACCAAGGAAAAAATAAAAAAGTCTTGTCGATTGAAGATAATTCAAATCTTTACTACATTCAAATTACTAAGTTGACGTAGAAAATTGAAGAAGTTCAAACCATCAAATAATAAGTGAAGTAAAGAAGACTTATTGCTAGGATCTACTTTTCCTACTTGGCCCTATGGTAAATTCTTAAAATGTTACTATGCTTGAAGATTAATTAGTCCTCAGTAAGAGTTTAAATTACCCTTAAAAAAAAACCCACTAAGTCGAATATCATTGACAGCACTGCTTAAGCAAAAGCTAAAACTTAAAAACAAAAAGCTTGTTAAATTTAAAATCTTTAAAAAGATGACTTAGGCAAAAGTTAGGTTGTAAAAAAAAAAAAACTAGATTATGGCTTAAACCTTCATGTTAGAACATACATAGATAGCTTGGTCTCATTGCCAAGTTTAGTTAACCAAAAAAAACCCAAAAAATCTCTTCAATTAAATATAATTCAAATCTTTACGACATTTAAACTATCAAATTGACATCAAATATTGAAGAAGTTCAAGCTATCAAATAGCAAGTGAAGCAAATAAGACTTATTATTAAGGTCTATTCTTCACAATCGACCCAATTAATGGTAAATTCTTAAAATGTTAGTATATTTGAAGATGTTGCTTCTTGATAAAAGCCTAAACTGCTCTTAAAAATAAAGTTCGTTAAGTCGAAAATCCTTAAAAAGATAACTTAAGCAAAAAATAAGACTTAAACAGAAAAGCATGTTAAGTCGAAAAACCCTTAAAAGGACAATTTGAGTAAAAAAAGAGTTGTGTTATGACTTGATTTTTCATATTAGAAGATACGTAAGTAGTTAGATCTCATTGTCAAGTTTTGTCAACTAAAAAAAAGTGTCTTCGATTAAAGATAATTCAAATGTTTGTGACATTTAAACTACTAAGTTGATGTTGAAAATTGAAGAAGTTTAAACTTTTAAATTGCTAAGTTCTATTCTTTATAATCAGTCTAATCAATTAAAAATTCTTGAAGTAATAATATGGTTGAAGATTAATTGCTCCTAGGTAAGAGCTAAAACTACTCTTAAGAAAAGCTGCTATGTTGAAAATCTTTAATAGAACAACTTAGGCAAAAGTTAAAACTTAAAAAGAAACCATAAAAGTTAGGTTGTAAAAAAAAATTACGTTATGACTTGATACTTCATATTAAAGTAGCTTGGTTTTATTACCAAAGTTCAATCAACCCAAAAAAAAAAAGTCTCTTGGATTAAAGATAATTCAAATCTTTGTGACGTTCAAACTATCAAGTTGATGTTGAAAATTGAAATTCAAATTATCAAATAGCAAGTGAAGCAAAAAAGACTTATTACTAGGGTTTACTCTTCACAATCGGCCCAATCAATGGCAAATCCTTAAAGAGTTGCTATGCTTGAAAATCAATTGTTCCTAAAAACTTAAACCGCTCTTAAAAAAAATGCTTGCTAAATTGAAAATTCGTAACAAGAGGGCTTAGGCAAAAGTGAGGGCCTAAAAATAAAAGTTTGTTTAGTTGAAAAATCTTTAAAAGGACAACTTAAGTAAAAGTTAAGGTGTAAAAAAATAAGAACTATGTTCTGACTTGATCTTTCATATTAGAAGTTGCGTTGGCAACTTGGTCTCATTGTCATGTTCAATCAACTAAAAAAAAATCTTTTTAATTAAAGATAATTTAAAATTTTTTGAAGTTTAAACTAATAGTTTGATGTCAAAAATTGAAAAAGTTCAAACTATCAAATTACAAGTGAAACAAAGAAGACTTATTGCTAGGGTCTCCTCCAAATCAGCCCAATCAATGACAAATTTTTAAAGCGTTACCACTCTTGAATATCAGTTGCTCCTTAGAACTTAGAAAAAGAGCTTGTTAAGTTGAAAATTCTTATAAGGACGATGTAGGTCATAGAAAAAAAAACTATGTTATGACTTAATCCTTCGTATGAGAAGGTATGTAGGCAATTTGGTTTCATTGCATAGTTCAGTCAATCCAAAAAGAAAAAAGAAAGAGTCTCTACGATTAAAGATATTTCAAATCTTTGTGACATCCAAACTACCAAGTTGACGTTGAAAATTGAAGAAGTTCAAACTATTAAATAATAAGTGAAGCAAAGAAGACTTATTACCAAAGTCTACGCTAAACAATCAACCCAATTAATGGCAAAATCTTGAAGCATTAATATGCTTGAAGATCAATTGGTCCTTAGTAAGAGCTTAAATTGCCTTTAATAAAAAGCCCGTTAAGTCGAAAATCCTTAACAAGATAACTTATGCAAAAATTAAGACTTTAAAAATAAAAACCCGTTAAATTGAAAAACCTTAAAAAGATGACTTAGAGAAAAGCTAGGACGTAAAAAAAAGAAGAAGGAGAACTACGTTATGAATTGATTCTTCATATTAAAAGGTATGTGAGCAGCTTGGTTTCATTGTTAAGTTTAGTCAACTAAAAAAAAAAGAAAGTCTCTTTGATTAGAATAATTCAAATCTTGTGAGTTATTAACTACAGAGTTGACGTCAAAAATTGAAAAAGTTTAAACTATCAAATTGCAAGTGAAGTAAAAAAGACTTACTATTAAGGTCTATTCTTCATAATCGGTCCAATCAATGATAAATTTTTAAAGCATTACAATTCTTGAAGATTAGTTTCTCTTTGGTAAGAGCTTAAACTTCTTTTATAATGAAGCTTGCTAAGTCAAAAATTTTTAACAAGACGGCTTAGGCAAAAGTTAAGAGTTAACAATAAAAATCTATTAAGTTGAAAAATTCTTAAAAGGACGACTTAGGCAAAAGTTAGGGCATAAAAGAAAAGAAGAGCTACATTATGACTTGATCTTTCATATTAGAGGAAACATAAGCAGTTTGGTTTTATTGCCAAGTTTAGTTAACTCAAGAAAAAAGTCTCATCAATTAAAGATAATTCAAATCTTTGCGATGTTGAAACTAATTAGTTAACATCGATAATTGAAGTTCAAATTCTGAAATTGCATTTGAAGTAAAGAAGATTTATCGCTAGGATCTACTCCTCACAATTGGCCCAATCAATGGTAAATTCCTAATGATTTATTATGCTTGATGATTAGTTATTCCTCGATAAAAGCTTAAACTGTTCTTAAAAAAAAAAAGCTAGACCAAACAGGCTCTAAGAAGAGTTTTGAAACAATCTAAGACAAACAAAAAAATGTCAAAATTACATTACACAAAGTTGTCCCATAGATGAACTTTAATTTCAATTGGTGTTGAGATAAATAAAAAAAATGTCAAAGATTGCATAAGATAAATTGTCTCAAGGATGGATTGTAATTTCACTGGGTGCCGAAGAAAAGAATGTCAAAATTATATGAGACAAAGTTGTCTCAAAAATGAATGATAATTAATTCAATGGATGTCAAAACAAAATATGTGAAGATTGCATTGTTTCATGGAATGATAAATATTGAACCTGATTTGATGCCATTTAACCGTGTTGGTAGAATGATATCCTCAAGGGAGGGATAGACAGAATGGTAACATGCGATGCATATGGGCGGGTTGTAATTCAGATGGTAGAGTGGACAATGGACAATGCTTAAGTGTCATTGACTAATTGTTTTTCTTAACAAGGTGCAATTTGACTACACATGGAAAGGAAGTTGCTATTGGGGAACTCTCTTTCAGGCTGTATTCTATTTGGGTTTAAGTCAAGTAGGAAACAAATTTTTGTCGTGAGTGTAAAGCAGCTTCAACACGTTGCTATGGACGTCCTGATTTCAAAATGAATGCTTACGTCATGGATTTCCTTGGTCTGTGATACAAAGGGTATGCAGACCTGCAAACTTCGAAAGGAAGAAAATTGCAATTCATAGTTCAATCAATGGACTTCCAGCGAGAAAGCAATGAAGGCTAAAGCCTAATATCTTTACAATTCAACCCTTTCAAACTTCTAACTTTTATTAGTTTCTTTTCTTTAGTAGTTCCAACTTTTACAAAGTGGCGTAGCAGCATTTGATAGCTATATTTTTGGAGGGCAGTTCAATCTCAATTCATCTAATAAAGCATTCAAATCAGAGTAAGATGATCCACCTTCTTCCACAGCCCTCCTCGCCATATCTTTCAATTCCCTAGTTCGGTTTCTCATTTTCTCAGCTTCTTCGCCAACCATTAACTGAGTCACTGCCCTTTGTATGTCTTCGCCGGTCACTTTAAACTTCGTATCATCTGCCCATCTGGACCATTCCTTGGCTCCGGTACAGACTCCTATTTTTAGAACATCTACAATAAGCTTTTCATTAAAAAATTGCTCGGCGTAGAGAGGCCAAGTCACCATT
>NW_018397254.1:7845375-7851386 GCF_002168275.2 Theobroma umbraticum | reverse complement strand
AAAACAAATTAAAATAAAATATATAATATAAAAAATATATTTTTATAATAATAAATAAAAATAAAATATATGACAGTAAAAATATATTTAAAATATGATATTATATAAAAATTAATAATAAAAATATAAATATATTAAAAATAAAATATAAAATATTATAATAATAAATAAAAATAAAATATATGACATTAAAAATATATTTAAGAAATGATATTATATAAAAATTAATAATATAAATATAAATATATTAAAAATAAAATATAAAATATTATAATAATAAATAAAAATAAAATATATGATATTAAAAATATATTTAAGAAATGATATTATATAAAAATTAATAATAAAAATATAAATATATTAAAAATAAAATATAAAATATTATAATAATAAATAAAAATAAAATTGTCTTAAAAGAAACATTTTACTGTGTTGTCATACTTTTACTGGACTTATTTGTCTATGTACGTGGAAAAAATTGTTGTGTTAGGCATCTTTATTGTGGAAGAAACATTTGGTATACAGCTGCAAGTCCATAATCAATGTGCTAACTCATTGTTATGAATGGTAAGCAAGGAGTCTTAAAAGAAAATATTGTGACTTTATCCGATTTGGATCTAAGGCCTTGTAGGGACAGCCCAGATCCGTGAATATTGTTGCAAGGACTCTTGGGTTTGCTGAATTTTCTTGACCAATGAGAGAAGGGTACCAAAAGGGGAAAGGAAATTCTGGCTCCTTTTCTAAATAGCACTAGGCCGAATGGGCCTCTAGCAGACAGAGATAAGGTCTATAAAGAGATTAAGCCTGGACGTCTGAGTTATATAAGAAGGAAAAGAAATCTTCGGCTAGTTAATGGGCTTGAGGTCGTTTCAAAAATGGGTGTGGGTATCAGTCATCACCCGTCTATTTGCTTACGGAAATCAACCCATTTGCTTTCACAAATTTGTCTATCCACTTGTATGGCGGCTTTTGTCATATGACAATTCTGCAATTGCAGTTCTTCATACACGATGCAAATTACAAGGGATTCCAACTGCCTCCCTATTCTCCTGCCACTCACTTTCGACGGTATTACTATTAGCTGCTTGAAAGGAGATAAATAAAAATATATATATATATTGATATAGCAGATATGCGGAAATGTTGCATGCAGGCAGGCAGGCAGGCTGAATTTGTTGGTTCACATGCAGTAAATCTGATGCCAACTGGGCAACCCCAACATTCGAGGAGGTTAGAGGAACAACGTTGGCAAAAGGAGCAAGGACGTACGTGCTAGTGAGTGCTGAGGCAAGATAATCTAATCTGATGATGTCTTATCATGCCAAGCTGGCTTTCTTATCAAACTGATGACATTTCTTCTGGTTTTCTTATATAATTTGACTTGTTGCTGTTTCATTATGCTGTAAAAAACATTTATAGCCCACCAAACCTTAGTAGTTAACTAGTTTTAATAAAAATAAAATAAAATTCAATATCCGGCTTTTATCTCCTATCTTTATAGGTTAAGTTGACCCAGTAACAACTTTTAATTTTCTCTAATAATGTATCTCATTTTTCATTTTTTATTGACGGTGGGTGGATTCAAATGGGCTCTTTAAATAACAAAAAATGTACCTCATTTTCAAATGGGCTCTTTAAAGAAAATTATTTTCTTATTTAGCCTAACCTCCAATAAACTTTACAAAATATAGGTTACGCAGCCCCCCAAAAGTGGAAGGAAGTAGACGCCAAGGTAGGAGTCCAATTCTAACGTCTCAAATATCCATAACACATTTGCCCTGCCCCCTAAAATAGAAGATAAATCACAATTATGTATATTTGAGATTAGTAATTGATATGATAAACTTGGGTTTTTTATTTTAGATTCCAATATTGATATGTCTTTTTTAACATGTGATATTGTGTTATACCACGAAAGGAATTTTTTTCTTATTCGATAATTTGAAACTTTTAACTTGAAATTTTAAGTTTTAATCATTTGGAATATCTCTTTAATATAATATATATATATGTACTTATTTCGTTTAAAGAGGGATTGAAAGAGGAATATTGATTAGGTAAAAAGTTTATTAAGTGGGGTTTTTCTTAGTGTTACATATTTTTCTATAAGACTGGTTGCTTTTAGAAGTGGATGATACAACTTTCTTTTTCTTCTTCCTTTTTTTTTTTTGGCCTTTTTGACTCGTAATGTGTAAGTCGAACCACAATCATAAAGGCTTTTCATTTCTTGAAATTCCTCCTCTCAAATCAAAGCTTCAATCAACCAATGGTTGAGCGAATACGCGTTTGCCAAAGGAAAAGGTCCCTCGTTGTTTCTTTACTTTTAATAATTCAGAGAACTTTGAGTTGCCAATTCGTGGCTTCCTTTCTAACAATTTGCAGAACTTCTTTATAAGGGAATCATTAGGTGCAAGAAGATGGAATTTGCTTATTGGCAAACCGGTAAGCTTCCTGTCCGTCTTGAACAATAACGGATTAGCGTGATATATTCGTTGGATAAGACATCACTTGGTATTATTAGAGAGATGTCCTACAGCTATCAGGCATAGGGATTCACCTCATCCGTAGAATACCAATGAAAAATTCGAACTTGCAGTTTGGTTAATCAACGAATCTTTCTTTTTGGAAAAAGCCAGGGGGTAATGATATCAGATAAATTTGTCTTCATTAAATCAGTAATCATAGTACGTACCCTATTTTTGTCTCCCTTTTTTTACCCATATTATTACATCATTAGTGCTCTTTCTTTCCTGGCATAATTTCCATCTCTTTTTTGGGTTTTCAATATGAACACTAGTAAGTACCTCTATAATTTATGCATGCGCGTATGCATCCATCCTCAGTTCATACCCTATCACTCGCTTGCTCAACAAATTCATACTAATTCCCAGAAAAAAAAAATACAGTAACTACTTGGTATTCCAAGCAGTTTGTTGGTTAACAGTGTAGTTGGTTTCATAACTGCGAGTCTACGACATGCCAAAGCGAAGTTACTAGGCCTTTGTGCTGCTGCGGGCTGGGACGGTGTTGGATGTTTGCTGCTGCTGTCCATTTCACTTCTAACTTTGCAAGGGTCAGACAATATTTATTACATCAACGATGGTCTCCTTTTTTAATTTTCGCTTGTGCTTTTTATTGTCCTGCGATGAAGATGAAATGCACATGGCAACAGTATCAAGGAATAAGAGAGGTGAGTAGCTTATATATGAAGATTTATAATGGGTTTATTGTACGGAGGAAAAGAAAAAAGTTTGGTGCAAATAAGAGATTGGACTAAGGCTTAAGAAAATATAGATTCTCCTTACACGTGAGCTAGGATCAAGTATAATTTTATTTTTTTCTTAACTTTTAATAGTTGAAGCAATCTTAATGATTAAGTCTGTTAATCTTATCTGATTTAGTTTTATGTTTTAGATTTTATCGTTAATATGACTAAACTTGATATTTTTTTATTTTCTCAAACCTTATTTGACTCAACATAATTTTTTTTGATTTCTTCTTATTTTTAGTTGACTCTATGCTTATATATAACATTAACTTTTTACTCCAGCCTATATCATTAATCGGACTAAGCTTGATATTTCCTCATTCTCGTAAATATTATTTGACTCAGTATAATTTTTCTTAATTCTTTTTTATTTTCAATTGATTTTATGCTCATATTTTGTAACATTAACTTTCTGCTTCAACCTATAAATATAGCCTCTTTACCTCAATCACAATACACCAACAGTTTTCTCATCTTCATTGCATATTTTCTCTATCTTTCTTGCTTTCCCATTAGATTCTAGAAAAGTCTTTTGTTTGTTCATGTTATCCCTTAGTTGTGAGGTCTGTTGAATCTTGGAAGATAATCGTTATAGTCATTTTGCACTAAGTTTCGTACTTCAAAAAACGAAAATTATCTTTAAAGACAATGAAATCATGACTCAGACTTTCTTGTATTATTTTTGTGCTTTGTTATTTTTCCAACAATCTTAAAGATAATTTTCAAGAAGTGGTTGGTCTTTACGTTCATGGTATTTTGCTCTTCTAGCAAAATATCCTGTGTTCACAAAAGCTGTGATATTTGCATTTTTTATTTTTATCGGGATTTAATTTACTAGGTAAAATTTTTACGTGACATGTGCATTTTTTACTTTTATTTAACTTTCTTGATATATTCTTTTATCTACTTTATTTTCTTTTATGGTTTTTATTTTCTTGAGTTAAAGAATGATAGAACCTTTTTAATATTTCAAAATATTACTTTTTTTCCTGTTTATCATAAGGAAAAATATAATCTGCTATATGTTGAAAAATAAACAATAAATTTCAAAATAAAAAAGCAATGATGGATTGATGGTGATTTTTTTAAAAGCAATATTTTATGGTGAAATTATTGAAGTCGATAAGCTATGACAGTTATTATGGCTCTAACTTACTTCATTGCCATAGTTTTGCCAATTCTAATATGAATTCTACATTATTGTGTATGTTACTTGATTTAACTTTACAACAAGTATATAAAGACAGCAAGCAGATAACTTAAAAGAAATTTCTTCCATTGTGCTTTCTCAATAAAAATGTTGTTGTTGCATAATTCATTTTGCATGAAAGCATGAATTCATTGTCATTTGATATAAGTAGGAATTTGGTTTATTGAGCTACGGAATATGCTTGATTTGAACATTACTTTGATAATTATCTGGTTGTTGAGCATGATTTGAACACTTGTCTACTGATTTAATTGCCAATTGAGATTGCATGAGCTGGTAATTATAGGCATGATTTTACTGTCACTAAATTTAAATGAATTGATATACATATTTTTGATACATGCATTGATGTGGTCAATAAATCAAAATGTTTCTTAACTTCTAAATTTGATATGAAAGATTTGAGAGAAGCCAATGTTATTTTGGGTATTAAAAGCATAAGATGTGATGGTGACTTAATGTTAACACAAGAGCATTACGTTGAAAAGCTACTTAAAAAGTTTGGACATTTTAATGTTACACTTGTGAATATTTCTTGTAATTGTAATATCCAATTAAAGAAAAATAAAAGTAATAGTATGGCTTAATCTAAGTATGCTCAGATTATTAGGAGTTTGATGTATTTGATGAATTATACTTGACTTGATATTGTTATATTGTATGTAGACTGAGTAAATATACACAAAGTCCCCATCAAGATCATTAGACTGCTTTGTAATAAAAATACTTAATAGGTATTATAAACGATAATATTTTATATAATGGATTTCTTGCTATATTAGAAGGATAAAATTATGCTAACTAGATCTCATTCAGATAAGATAAAATCCACAACTAGATATGTAGTCACTCTTGGTAGGGGTGCTGTAATTTGAAAATCAACCAAATAAACAATAGTTGTTAAATCTACAATGAAATCAAATTTTAAAGCTTTAGAGTTGGTTGGCAATGAGGTTGAGTGGTTAAGAAACCTCTCAGTAAATATTTTGTTGGGAGTAAAACCAACACATTCAATGTTTATGCATTGTGATTGCTAGGCGACAATAGTTATTGTAAAGAATAAAACTTTCAATGATTAGAATAGACATATTCACTTGAGACATGATAAAGCAAAACAGTTGCTCAAAGATAAAATTATATTCATTAATCGTGTAAAGTTAGAGCTGAATTTGAGTGATCCTCTAGCTAAACCTTTGGAAAAAAAATTGATTAATGATACATCGAGCGGAACGAGACTTAAACCAATTGAAGAAATCAACAAATAATGGTAACCCAATCTATGTAATTGGAGATCTCATAAATTAGGTTCATGTAGGTAATAGGGTTTAGGGTCTGTTGAATCTTGGAGGATAATCGCTACAGTCTTTTTGTATCGAATTTCATATCCTGAAGGTAAAAATTATCTTTAAAAATAATAAAATCATGTCTCAGACTTTTTTATTTATTTTTGTCTTTGGTTATTTTTCCAACATTCTCCCCCGGTTTTATGCAAATGTAAACTTTCCAACAAAAAAAAAACATAACCTTCGTTTT